>NW_020837985.1:3115807-3701440 GCF_003676395.1 Aethalodelphis obliquidens | reverse complement strand
ACCCCTGAAGGAGCTCCAGGGCAGCGTGCAAAGACTCCCTGCTGAAGTGAGATTAAGTACCAATAACAGTTTCCATTTATTCACCTGTTGAGCCCTCAGGACTTGCCAGGCATTTTATATACACTGTCATTAACTGAATTGCAACTCTATAAAATACGCCTCACTTGGTAGAGGGCATGTATATGTATACCCATTTTATAGATGGTAAAAATGAGGCTCCGAGACATGAACTGAGGTGCCCAAGGCCACACAGCTGGTACAAAAGCCAGCAGGCGTTCACAACTGTGAGGTCTGTTTGTATCAGAGAGAACTTCCCACCTGTGTTCAGACCCCAAGCACTCTTACACGCACCCAGCGGTGTCTGCTCTAAAGGCACAAGGATAACTTGCAGCTTCCAGATGCATTACTCCTCAGACTGTCACATTCCACACAATGTCTCTGGTCACAATAACTGCCTTCACTTGACCTGCCAGATTTCAGACCCTCCCAAGAAACAGCCCCTCAGTGGTTTTCTGGTTCCGCCCCTCAGCTTGAGTCCAGCAGGTAGTGGACTATCTACAGGGCTGTCTACAGGGCACAGGACAGCCCACCCCCTGCAACAAAGAGTTGTCTGACCCAGAATGTTGACAGTGCTCAGCTTGAGACACCCTAGATTAGAGGAAAGCAAAAAGGAAGCAAGGAGGGTGGTAAGCCTGGCAGGAGAAGCAGGAAACCTGAAGTAGGGCATCAGCTATGAAAATGCAGAGATCCGTGCCAGCAGGATTGCTGATGGATTAGACGTGGGGAGAAATGGGATCAGCCTTCGAGTTCCAGCCATTCTGCTCCCATGATGCCTCTCACTTCCATTCTCTCCTTTTCACTCCCACTGCCCTCTTACATGGATGATTGCATTAGCTTCCCAACTTGTCTCTCAGCCTCCAGGGACACCCTTCTTCACTCCATGACAATGCCAGAGTGATCTCTCTAAAGCTCAGCTTTGGTCAGGTCACACCCTCGCTCTACAACCTTCCATGGCTCCCCAAACCCAGGGAAATGAACTGACAATATGCCCGCTCAGCATCTAAGTCCTCCCCACCCTTCCTCACTCATCCCCAATTCCACATCCCTCGTGGCACACACTTTGGGTTGCTTATCCAAAATGCATCTCCCCATCTTCCTAGCTAACAGAACCCAAATGTTGTTTGATAGTCTATTCTCTTCTACACACATGCTTCCCTAAACTAGTCCTCTTGCGGGTAAGCAGGAGATAAAATTCTGGCCTTGGAAACATGCAGAGGAAAAGAGGAGTGGGAACTTCTAGGGAAGGTTTCTTTGCTGATCAGTAGACATTCATGTAAAGAAACAGAAACAGTCCCCCGTCCTCTGCTAGACACTGTCATGTCTGTACTAGGTCCCCGAATTACCAGCAGCCCTCCTGCGGTGAAGAGCCGTGGCCAAGGCAAACCCTGTGAGATGACGGTGGCAGAACAGGGGAGGGAAAGAACAGGGGTCCCTGGCCAGGCAGTCGAGGCACCATATTGGCCAACCTGGACACTCCCTACTTCGGGGCTCCTTCTGTATGAAAGGACTTGAGGTTGTCTGTTGCTTATAGCCAGACATCCTGATAGAAAATCACTGACTCCAAACCCAACTCTACCCTGGGTTCTAAATTCATACTCTGCTCTCCCACTTCTGTGCCATCATTCGTGCTGTTCCCTCTGCCCATTTGCGGGAATCTTATCCTTCCCTTAAAGACCAACTCAAATGTCACCTCTTATAGGACTCCTCCCAGGAACTCACTGACCAGAAGCCGCATCTCTGTCACCTGCCCTTGACCTGCAGCTTCACTCTAGCGCTCATCACTCTGCGCCTCTCGCTGGAGTCCTTTGCCTTAAGTCTGGGTCCCACTGCTAGACTGTAAGCTCCTAGACGGTGGAACCCATGCGTTATTTATACTAGGACATCTCCCTGCATCCTGAGGGGTTTCTACCTACCACTTTCTCAGCTTCTGACAGTCCTTATTCCCAACTATATTTGTTTCCTATTTTTACTGTAACAAGTCACCACAGACTTACCAGCTTAAACCAACACAAATTTATTCTATTACAATTCCAGGAGTCAGAAGTCCAAAATGGGCTTCCAGGGGCTAAACGAGCGGGCTCGTGTTCCTTCCTGGAAATTCGAGGAGAGAATCCATCTGCTTGCCTTTTCCAGCTTCGGAAGCCACCTGCACTCCTTGGCCCATGGCCTCTTTCTTCCTCCACCCTCAAAGCCAGCAATCGCATCAGCCCAACCTCTGCATCCATCATCACCTCTCCTTCTCTGCCTCTGACCCTCCTGCCTCCCTATTCTAAGGACACTTGTGATTATATCAGGCCCTCCGGATAATCCAGGATAATCTCTCATCTCAAGAGCCTTCACTTAATCACATCTGCAAAGTCCCTTTGCCAGGTGAGGCAACATATTCACAAATTCCAGGAATTAGGATGTGGACATTTGGGAGAGGGAGTGTTACGATGTCAAATGCACCCACTAGAGGCCTTAACGAAGCCGCCAGGAATTCATTAGAAGGGCAGTAGGTAAACAGCATCATCAGGATGAGGATAGAGATCTCAGGGCCAACACAAGCTCCCAGTTATCACCCTACAAGTTTCCAATTTGACATTTCTTGGTATTTAGGCAAGTAGAGCCTCGTTAGGTGGAGGTCATAAAAGACTTGAACCAGAATTGGGAAAAATAAGACAAAAGGGAGCTGAGGGACAAGAGAAAGGATGCTAAGTCCCTGGTTCTTAGACTTAAAGATTTGAGACCCATCATGTCCAGAACAGAAGTGCTCCTAACCCCAGGGCTGGGTCTCAGGGGCCCCAGGAGAAGGAAAAGCCAAGACATAGAGGCTGGAAACTCGATAGGGCCCGTGACATTTAAAACTTACCTATCCTCCATCTCGTAACCCCAAAGCCTGGCTTTCTGTTATCAAATAAATAAGGCCACCATGAGGCATTCGTTGGCTGGTGACAAGTTATTCATACTTTGGTAGAAGTTTTCTGGTAAGTAAGGACCATAGCCCAGGGCTTCCCTGGTAGCGCAGTGGTTAAGAATCTGCCTGCCAATGCAGGGGACACGGGTTCGAGCCCTGGTCCGGGAAGATCCCACATGCCGCGGAGCAACTAAGCCCATGCACCACAACTACTGAGCCTGCGCTCTAGAGCCCGTGCTCTGCAACAAGAGAAGCCACCACAATGAGAAGCCCGCGCACCGCAACAAAGAGTAGCCCCTGCTCGCCGCAACTAGAGAAAGCCCACGCGCAGCAACGGAGACCCAACGCAGCCAAAAATAAATTAATTAATTAAAAAAGAAAAAAAAAGAACCATAGCCCAAAGAAGAAATCTCATGTGGTGGAAATTCAGTACCATGACAGGCTGGTGGAAGGGTCATTTGCTGCCCCAAGATGGCATGTGCGGTCGTGAAGCTCCACGTCAGTTGCCTGGTCAGGACTAACGTCTGGTCCCCTCTTGGCGCTCTGGGTCTTTGGACTTCTCTGAAGCCACTTCCAGGGCTGTGTGCCGGCAGACATGGTGGTCGCCTCCCCTGAATGGACCCCAGCAAGGGCAGGTAGCTGCACCCTGAGAAGGCCTCTCTGTCCGTTGAAAAGAGAGGGAGAGACCGTAAGTAGCAGTTTACAAAACTCAACAGTGGTTACCATCAAAATAATCAAAGGCAAAACACATTGCCTCCAATTCCCCTTTGAAGCTATTTCACAAACTGAATTCCTTTCCTTTGACCACCTTTCCCAATCCTCACATATTTACCTTGCAGGGGAGGCTGGTACCCACCCCCCCATGGTGGTGTCCACTCAACACCTCCCCCTTGAGCACCTCCACACGACCTTCAGCTCACCTCCAGGACCAGTAGCACCTTCAACAGACCACGGGTTCCAGCAAGTGAGCCGAAATTCTCACAATCACCGTCTGAGGAGGCCATTGGGCTCCCGCTTTACCGATGAGAAAACTGAAGCTCCGAAAATTTAAGGGACTTGCCCAAAGTTCACAACCAGCTAATGAAGAACCGGGCTGGTGGGCTTCCCTGGTGGCGCAGTGGTTGAGCGTCCACCTGCCGATGCAGGGGATGCGCGTTCGTGCCCCCGTCCGGGAAGATCCCACATGCCGCGGAACTGCTGGGCCCGTGAGCCATGGCCGCTGCGCCTGCGCGTCCGGAGCCTGTGCTCCGCAACGGGAGAGGCCACAGCAGTGAGAGGCCCGCGTACCGCAAAAAACAAACAAACAAAAAATTGTCAGCAATGGCGGCTTCCCTGGTAGTGCAGTGGTTGAGAGTCCGCCTGCCAATGCAGGGGACACGGGTTCGTGCCCCGGTCTGGGAAGATCCCACATACCGCGGAGCGGCTGGGCCCGTGATCCATGGCCGCTGCGCCTGCGCGTTCGGAGCCTGTGCTCCGCAATGGGAGGGGCCACAACAGTGAGAGGCCCGCGTACCGCAAAACAAAAAAAAACAAAAAAGAACCGGGCTGGTATTGAAGTCCAGGCCTCCAAGCCCAGGGCTCTGTCACCACATGAGGAGTCCCCAGACTTTTGGCCTCAGGCCCTCTTTAGTGTCTTAACAATCACCAAGGCCCCCAGTGATTGCTCCATTAGAAATTAAAACTTAAAAATTTTTCATCTTTATTAATTCACCTAAAATAACAAGAAACCCATTTCACTTTAACATAAATAATACCTTTTCATGAAAAATAACCCTATTTTCCAAAACAAGACAAGAATTACTGAGAAGGGTGGCACTGTTTTACATCTGGCCAACCTCTTTAATGCTGAGCTTAAGAGAAGACAGCTGAGCTTCCGCCTCTGCGCCTACATTCAGGATTGCGCAATACGCTGTTTGGATTAAAGTCTATAGGGAAAATCCTAGGATCTTACAGAACCCCTGCAAGGGTCCCGAACCAGACTTTGAGAATCACCACGCTACAACGTACTACCTCATTTCTGATGCTCCAAACCCAAGTTTCTAAATGTGTCCTTTGCACAAAACAGATGCTTAACGTGTTTGTTGAGTGAATAAATGAGCAAGTCCAGGGCAAAGCTGGGGGAGGAAAAGTTCGAGTCTTAGGTCAAAAGTCATCCGTGAGCTTCCATTATTGAGGCTCTGCCTTCATGGGGTGGAAGGGGAGAAAGAGCCCCTACGTTGGGGCTGCTGTGAAAGGTTGTATAGGTTGTGGACTCTTCAAGAGCGTCTGAGAGGGTGTGCGGAGGCGGGAATCCAGCCCAGGTTCTGTTCACCAAGCCTTGTGCCCTGTGACAGGGCTAAGGAAGGGGCGCATTTTCCTAATCTGTCCAGTGCTGCGGGGAGTGCTAGCAGCAGCCCAGGACTCACCCCGTAAGTATGAGTCTCCCAAACACATCTGGGTGCAGTGAGGGACAGGCAAACCCCAAATTCTTAGAAAGGGTGCCAAGAGATGCTGCAGCCACCCATGGGTTGAGCCAGAGACTGGACACAAATCCTCATTTCCGTGCCTCTTACACAGCCTGGACCTGCCTTTGGACCAACCACAAACCCAGACAGCAAGGGGCCCTAGCAGGCCGCCCCATGGATTGGCGCCTACTGTATATATGCCACCCTAAACCCTGGGAAAGGACATCAAAGAAAGGCAGCACGGTCTGCTAATCTTTACTGTATTGCGGTGGTTCTCAGTCCTGGGGTATTTTGTCCCTTGGAGGACATTTGCCAATGTCTGGAAACATGTTTAGTTGTCACAGTGGGTGGGGGTGAGAGCGCTACTGGCATTTAGCAAGTGGAGCCCAGGGATGCTACTCAGCATCTTACAACGCACAGGACAGCCCCACACAGCCAAGAGTATCTAGCCCCAGATGGGAATAGTGCTGCACCCTAGTGCAATGACAGAACTATGGGCTCTAAACTCAAAGGTCCTAGGTTCAAATCTCAGCTCAGCCACTTTGTAATTCTGAAATTCTGGGCAGGTAAGCGGCTTTCCTCTTGTGTAAAACGAAGGGAATAACACCTAACCTGCCAGATTGTTGTGAGGATCAAATGAGGGAGGGGGTGGCTTCAACTTGCCAAAGGAGGGCAGTGATCTCAACCTCTGACTCAACCAAGCTAGGAGTGATAGCGACAGTAACAATAACCCTTGTATCCTGTGTCTGCCACCGGCTGGCACTCTGCTGGCGGTCAGGTAAAAGACATCGGTCTCTGCTTCCTTTCAGGAAGCTCAGAGCCCAGCAGTCAAGTCAAAGTTCCACAGTTGCAGCTATTTAAGTTGATATGCATGTGAACAGAGACTGGAATGTTCAAAAATAAGAGGGCTGATGGGTGGAGAGGTTTTTTTTCTCTATTTTCCAAAAAAAGAAATCTTTGGTGTTATTTTTATGTTGTTTTCCCATCAAAAGGAGAAAGGGGGAGGGGAAGTGAATTCAACTGGTTTTGAAAAAATAAAACATGTAAATGATTGAAACTGAACACATGTGCCCTTCATTGTAGGCCTTAGGAGTAGCCTGGGCTTAACTCTAATTTCCTCACACCGAATCATTTTCTAGTGTGTGATTGATACTTGACTGGCTCGTTTGTAAAGTGAAGAACAGTCCTCCCCTTTATTTGTCTTCTCTGAGCAACTGCACCTTCATACTGTGTAAAGCAGGACCCACCTGCAGAAGCCAAATGCCCTCTAAGCGCTGATGGGTAGCAGGAGTGTGTGGTGGGTGGGGGCAACCAGAGAAGGCTTCCTGGAGGAGGCAAGGCTTGGGCCACTTTTGTGAAAGCAGCCATCAGTGGGGAGGAGAGAAGGCGAGCTGAGAGCCAGAATGACATATGCAAAGGCTCAAGGACAAAAGCCCCTAAATGATCAGCCCTGGTGGGGGGAGGGGGAGGCCTTGGAAAGATACCCGGAGCCCCCCAACCCTTGCACCCCCGGGGCTGCTTGGCCTCCAGAGCGCTCAGGTGGAAACGCCAGTGGGCCAGGTAGAAATGAGTCACAAAGCTTTCATCACCTCAGTGCCCTTCAGTCTCTGCCTGGCCTGCTGCTGGGAAGCTGGGAGCCCACCTTCTCACACACAGTCTCCCACACCCACCTGCGCCAGGAGGCCCAGCCCCGGCTGATTCTCCACCCACCCCCACGCTCCAGGACGCCCTGGGTTTTCCTCTGCCCTCCAGGTCCCACATAAACCCCAAACTGTGGCATCCTGAACAATGAACTTCCCCTCTCTGAGTCTCAGCTTCCTCGTGTTGAGAATGCGGTTGATGACATCCACGTTCTAGGGTTCCTCGATGGAACCATGAGGACAGGCCTGACAGCCTGCCTCACACTCACTTCTTCTTAAGAAGGGGTGCATCCAGCCCCAGCTCCCATACCTCACCCCTCCCGGCTGTCTCCTCTGTGGGCCTCTGCCCTGAAGGGGCCAAACGCCACCCCCTACCCACCCCACAAGCTCTTTTGAGAAACCCTGCCTGAAACACAAACACAGAGGGACCTGCACCTTAAAGCTGAACACGAGAGCAAGTTTTTGATCAAGACAGGGATGGGGGAGCAGACACTGAGCATCCCTCCCCTCCTTGCTAAACCCCACTCCTCATATACATTCACACAGGTTATAACAAAAATCCCCTCGGCCAGGCACCAACTAAGTGCTGGGTGCCGTGCTGGGCATTTACACAGAGCAGCGCACGTGTCCTGAAAGGACGGAGCAGACGCACATGGAAACCAGAGCTTAGAAAAGGCAAGCAGCTTGCCAAGAACTCCATGACTGCATGATGTCTGAACAAAAAGGTCGTGTTCCTTCTGCTGGACCACCTTCCCAACTACCCTCTTACCTACACTGCAACCCGTCCCCACCGCATTTCAGTCTCCCATTTGGGGCAGCGCTGGAGTTGGGCCGATCCACAGCCACACCCGCCTCCTTCTCCCACGTCCTCCTCTAGTAGATAGGTGGGAAAACCAAATAACCAACTTCCCCATCTCCCTTGCTGTTAAGGGGTTACCATATGGCACAGTCGTGACGGGTGAAATACGAGCAGAAGTTTGCTGGGAAGTGAGGATGCATCTGGGAAAGTTTATGACTTTCCTAATAAAAAGTAAACAGCCCCAGCTGGTGTGATCTCTTGCTCCTTCCTCCTGCCTGGCCAATGGGCACGATGCCCACCTCGTACCCAGAAGGCTGAAAGTCCACACACTGAGATGGCAGAGCGCGAAGATCAAAAAAGCCTGGACCTGGATGACACCGTTGAGTTTCTGTACCACCTCTTGCCCGCCCACCTCCAGACTTCTTGTTCCGTGAGAAAAATAATCCCCTTATTGAAGCTGCTATGGGTTGAGTTTTCTGTTACCTATTGCCCAACACACTGTTAATACACTATTCGAGTCATAATCCTACACTCCAGCCAAAACACATATATACCCCCAAGCCCACCCTAGCACCATCCCTTAATACTACTGACCCACATAATCACTCTCCCGCTTCCCACAATACACCAAGCAGCCCACCCTAACCCCAGCACCCAGTACACGCACACACCCTTAAATCACATGCCTTTCTCCACAGGGAGCTGAACAGCTCGTCCCATCATCCACTCCCCTCATCCGCCTTCCCACCATTCAGCCTGCGGTAATCACCTCTTCCCTCACCATCCCCAGCCCCCAAGCTTTATAAACTGCTTTATAAACTTCCCATCATTCAGCTGCTCTGGGAAGAAAAATGCTTTCTCCCAAAGGCCAATGGAGAGTCTAATCACGTTTGTATTTTCTGAGTTAGGACAGGTTTCTTTATCTATCTGAGATCATGCACCCCTCCCGCAGTGCAGAGAAATTCTCCTCTGTGGGGAAAAAAACAAACAAACAAAAAAAAACTTTTGCCTTCTCTTTAAGAACTTTATTTCAAAACACCGGGCCATGTCGATCATTTGACAAACATGGTGTTGGGCAATGCCTCCAGGGGCCAAGAGAGACGCTCAGGGAACATCCCTCCATCACGGTGAGCAGCCTGAGTTGCAAAGGGCTTTGAAGTAGCTGAGTGGCTCACTCGCTTTGATGGGGAGCGGACGAATGGGGGAAAGAGGAGGAGGAGTCCAGACCCGCAGACACAGCACCCTGTTCTGCAAGGCCACCGCCCCGAAGACGGCAGGATTTGTTACTGCCCTTGGGGTGCAATGGCAAGAGGTTGGTGGCAAGCCCACCTGCCCGCAGCATTTCACCACTGGACACCCCATCCCTTCCAATCCACATCCTGAACTTCTACCCACCTACAGCGCAGTCTTGTCACCCACCCACAGCTCTGATTGCTAAGAGAGAACTGGCCTGCAGGCACAGACCCAGGCCAGAGAGCCCCAAAGAGGGGGCCAGAGACCAGGACAGCACCAGGGCAGGATCCCTGTGCCATCGCTTCCGAGTTACATGGTCTTGGGCAAGTTACTAACTTTCTGTCTCAGCTGTGTATCACTGTAAAATCTGGATACTAATAGTATCTACCTCCTAAGACTGCTTTGCAGATTCAAAGAGATTATATAAAACACTGAGAAGAGCACCTGGTGCATGTGGGCATTTAGGTACGGCGACAGGGGACAGGCATTCAGTGGCAGAAACGTCTCACCTCCCCCCGAGACATCTGCCTTCACCCTCCTGAAAGCTGAGATAGGCAAATGGCTGGGGAGTTGGAGATCCCGGGTTAAAACGTCTTGCCCAGTTATAATCTCAATCCATGGAGTAAAGACAGAAAAAGTGTATAAATGAAAGCTGACGCCAGGATTTCTCTGAAGGAGAGAGCTGTTTTTGTTTGGGGTGTGTGAGGAGGGGGGAATTATAAATACCTTGATGGGTACTTGCGAGGCAGGGTGAGCCTGGGAGGGGATTTGCAGGGGAAGACCAGTAAGAGAGAGGTGTTTTGCCTTAGAAATAGTAAGACTTGGGAGCGAGCAGGGGATGGGGGGGTGGGGGACAGGGGAGAGGACGGGGCTCCTCCCTGTGAGCCCCAGAAGATCTTCAAGAGCATCTCCTAAAGTTTCAAGATCTTGGGAATTTGGGGGGTACAGAGCAAAGAGATGGTCTAAGACTCACACTGAGGATGACGAGGTACAGGATGGAGACTCCACCTGGAAGTAAGAGACGTTGGGGGAAAGCTCTGCATTTCCACCGGCAGAGGGAACAGAGGATTTGTAAACTGGAAGACCAAAACAGCAAGGTGTGTGCGACTGGCTCTCAGGAAGGAAAACTGCATTTGGAATTTGGAGAAACGGAGGCAGAATCCAAGGGGCTGGGGAGATGGACCATGAAGAAGCATGAAGCTTTCTTCCCCAGGGCACCCATCCTTAAAAGGACCATTCCACATCCAGGTGGGATTTCCCAATCACCCTTTTTCTCTGCTCTTTGCCAGAAACCCAGGCCCCAAGGATTCCAAAAACAGAGAGATGGCCCCAAATTTGGCCTGGGGGAAGGGATCGGCCCCTTCCTGAGACCATCACCCAAGGCCATCCCTGTTGCAATGGTGGTCTCGTAACAATCGCTTACAAACCCGGTTAGGCAAGTTGCTTTTGCGTGATGGGACTATCTTGAGTAAATAGCATCCTATGTCCCCTGCCGGTCACTTGCTCAAGACATTGCTGGACATTGCATTAGAGTCACTGACACACGGAGTTTTGAAAATGAAAACAGGCCCTCTGGCTTCTGATCAGATAGCATTTAACTCATTCATGATTGCGCCAGGGTTTCCCAAGGCTCCGGGGCCATAGAATGGATATTGCTACAGCGCAGTCAGAGGTTGGTGGGGACAGTCGGAGCCTCGGGCCACCTACAGGATGAGGCTTCCACAGGTGAACAGGCCAGTTGGGGTCTGCATCACCTCGGCCCCAGTAGCCCCCATGTGGGCCTCCTCTGGGCTGTTTAGCATGTTGGGCTAAACCTGGGAGCCAGGTTCAAACCCCAGGGGGTTAGGGGTAAGTTTTGTTCCAGTCCATCAATTTTGCCCCTTATTCTGGGGACCTGTCCTGATGATAGAAATTCTGAGTTGAAAGGGGTGGATAAGATGTATCTCAGGCGTCTATTGTTATGTAACAAATCAGGCCAAAACATAGCAGCTTGAAACAATGACTGATGATTTCTCACGCTTCTGCTGGTCGGCTAGACAGCTCCTCTGTTGGTTTTGTCTGGGTCCACTGAACGGCCAGTGGAGTGGAAGGTCCAAGATGGTCTTCCTGTTGGAAGAGCATGAGTCTGCAAGATGGTGCTGGCTGTTGTCTGGGGCACCTCATTTCTCCTCCATGTGGCCTCCCATCCTCCAGTCGGTGAACTGGCTGCCTTACACGGGGGTTCTCAGGGGAGCATCCCAAGGGGCGAAGGTGAAAGCCACAAAGCATCCGGATGCCTGGACTCCAGAGCTCACACAACCGCACTTCCGCCACGTTCTGCTGGTCAAAGCGACTCCCCAAAACCAGCTCGGGTTCAAGGAATCGCAAAATAGACTCTTCCTCTTGATGGGAGTTGCTGCAAAATCTGTTTTTCAATCTACCACAAGGTGAGAAAATGTTGGGTTGGCCAAAAAGTTCACTTGGGTTTTTCCATACGATGGTACGGAAAAACCCAAATGAACTTTTTGGCCAACCCAATATAAACGGCTCCATGGAAAAATTTCCTCACCATTAGAAAATAGTTTGGCAAAGTTATATTTTCTGAATCAAAAATCCAGATTCCCAGACTGGCAACTTTCCTCTGATCCGTGAGTGCGCGTGCCGAGGTAAGTCAACAGGCTCACATCAAGGGCGGCGTTTCTCTGCCCTGGCTGAATGTGAAAGTCCCTTGAGAGGCGTTTCCAAATCCCAAATTCCTGGGCCACACCTAAGACCTGCTAAATAAGGACTCATTAGGGGTGGGGCAGTGGGAGGGTTAGGCCTGGTGATCTGCATTTTCAAAAGTTCTCCCAGTGATTCTGATCCACAGTCAGGGTAAAGAACTGCCGAATTAGCTAACAAGCTTTTAGGGAAAAAAGATCAAGGAAGGAACTCTAGAAATGTGGGCTATGAGCCTATCGTTTATAGAGAGGCTTCTGGTTAATCCAACCTAACAGGTCACTGCTGGGGCTACTGGACTCTAACTCGAGGGTCTGGAGTGAACAAGACTCAGCCCCTGCTCCCATATTAGAGCCAGCATGCACTGCGTGCCAAGCCCTATTCTGTAGACCTTCCGTGCATTACCTCCTTCAGTCTCCACAGCTCCATGAGGTGGGTATTGCCACAAGCCCCAGCTTACAAATTGGGGAACGGAGGCTCAGAGCAGTCGCATAATTTGAACCCAGTCACACAGCCAATAAAGAGGTAGAGTTGGAATTCTCCAGCCCACCTGGCTTCAGAGTCCATGCCCTTAACCTCTAGACCACCTGCCTCACTCAGAGCACACCATCCGGGGGGAGCACCCCGGGCAGGGAAAGGAAGGGGCCGGGAGGTAGGGGGTCTCTGTTTCTCCGGTCCACTGGCCCTTTTTAAACCAGTGGCTCTCAACTCGAGCTGCACATGAGAACCACCTGGGAGGCTCTTTCACAATAGGGAGGTCCTGCCCCCAAATATTGTATTCTCTGCTCTCGGCGGTGCCCAGTTATGGAAGTTTTTGAAAAACTCCACGAGGAAATTCTAGTGCACAGCCAGAGGTGAGGTGAGGACAGATGCTCTGCAGCTGGGCTAGAATCCCTGCTTCTCAGCAGGGAGGATGGCGGCCCCAGTGTTGGTGACACTTGTGACCACCATATCTCACCAACTTCCAAGAAATCTAACAAGCTTAAGCCAGAAGGGGCCCCTCCCGATCAACCAGACAGATGGTCCCAACCTTGGCCAAGCATTGGCAACAAACGGGTAGCTGGGAAATTATCCTGATGCCCCACGCAGATATTCTGACTGAGTTGGTCTGGGAAGGGGTGGGACGTCTGTGTCTTTATACCCGTCCCCCAAGTGGATTCTAATGTGTAGCTGGTTTGGAACTACTGATCCAGCCCCAGATGCTCAGTTCATAGATGAAGAAAACAAGGCTCAGAGAGAAGTGACTCGCCCAAAGTCACGCAGCATGCTTGCTCCAGAGGCCGGACTAGAGCCTAAATGTCCGGCCAGCACTATTTCTATGTTGTAGCCCATAGAGTTTGCAAAAGTATTTCACATACATTACCTAGTCGGTCTATAGCTTGCCACACAGTGTTGCTTCCTGCCACCATCCTCTCATTTCACAGAAGATGAAACCAGGGCCCAGAGAAGGAAAGTGACCACCTGCCAAAGCCCCACAGTGACAGAAACCAGATAAGAACTCTTGTCTCAGGTCGGGGATGTGGCCGCACCTCTAGTGCCCACAGCCGGTCTCCCGCCGACCAAGCTCCACAAGCATGTGGGGTTCTCCTGAGACTCTACACCATTAGCTGAGTCTGGACACCCCCACTCCCCGCACCCAGGACAGGCTGTGCAGGAATCTCCTGGTGGAAGTTGCCAGTCGCACTGGCAGCTCTACTCAATGATAATCCCTTACCCACTGTTCTGAGCTTCCCTATTTACAACACACGTTTGCCTCTATTGTCTCTGACGTGTATTCATGACAGTCCCTATTCTACTAAAGGGCAGACTGAAGCTCAGGGAGCTTTTAAGACTTTGCCCCAGAACCAAAGCTACACCCAGACCCAGAACCAGCTCTGTGGGCTCCAAGTCCAGTGCTCTGTCCACCTGAGGCCAGTCCGTGGGGTCTGGGCATGGGACCTCCTGCTTTGTGCTTTATGGAAGTGTTTTCCGCCTGCCTGGACAGAGGGCCAGCAGAGCTTATAACCAGGGGTCAGGAGGGGGAGGGGGAAGGGGGGTGCAGGGCAGGTGCCCTGGTTTGACCAGTTCTGGTTTCTGGTTACCTGTTGCCGAAAGACAGATGTTCACCAAAGTGGTAGGTGCAGAAAGCAGACCTCACTTCTCACTTCAGATGAAGCCCAAAGCAAGCAGGTGGTTTTGACCTTCCTCCATTCTTCTCACCTAATCATTTGAGGATGAGGGACATTGAAGCCTGCTTTCTCCCTGTGTCCTCACTTCCTGACAGTGGCCAGACACAGGGGGTCGGGGCTTCAGGAAGGGCACAGGATAGGTGGTAATTTATTTTACTTATAAGCACTGATGTGACCCTACTCTAAGTGCTCTGAAATTAACTCATTTCAATCCTCAAAATAACCCAAGAAGAGGATACTGCTATCATCCCCACTTCAGAGATTAGGAAATAAGGTACAGAGAGGTTCACTGACTTGCCCAACGGCACACAGCTAGGAAGAAACGGAGCTGGGATTGGAACCCAAGCAGCCTGGCTCCAGAGCCATCTTAACTGACTATGGTTTACTGTGCAACGTCGGCCTGGGTATCTGGCCTAGGACAGTCTCTCCAGGAAGGTTCTAAGCACAGCGCAAAGCAAGACCTTACACCCTGCCGGCTCTTCAATCCGTATGAAGACAGCATGAGGACTCCCCATTTCCCGGGGGGTGCTGTAGAGCATGCAAGCCCACACGGATGCCCATTTCAGGCCCTGGCTGTGCCCTTCACCCTCCTCACGTGAATGCTGTGATCAGAGTCTGCAACCCCAGTGGTTGGTATGATAATTCCCATTGTACAGGAAGGAGCCCTGAGGCTGGGGGAGGATATAAGTCACTTGTTCAAAGGTACAAAGTTAATAAATGGCAGAGCTTGGAGTTCGACCTTCACCTTCTGCCCCTCACTCCATCTGATGCTTTCCAAGACCCCTCGGAAGGATTCAGCGGGAACTGTGTTCACCATAATGGGAAAACTAAGGTGCAAAGTTATGTGATCGGTATGAAAGTCCAGGCCTCTTAGCTGCTGAGAGGGCCCTCTGCTACCTCCCGCTGCCACCATTGGTCTGTGTGTGTTGTTGCCATTTCAGTAACCCCATTTCTGGGATGTGGGAACACATGTTAACCTGCTTGGTGTAGGGTTCAGCAAACGGCCTAACGGACATGTGGTCTTAAAGGGAACAGGTCAGGTCTTGCCTGGCAGCTAGGTTAGGGCCTGAGAGCCCTTCCTGCCCCTCTCAGGATGTCCAGAGGACCCGTTCCACCCTCCTGGGTGGATGGTGGGACCAGTCACCAAGGGAAGAGGCAGGGCACAGAGGGCCCTGTTCTAGTGGAGGCAGAGCCTAGCAACGCCAGGCACAGGGCTCTTAGTAATCACAACAGCTAACACGGCTTGAACACTCTGTGCCAGGTGTCACTCTAGGTGTGTTAAGCCTGGCATGGCCTGGGCTGTGGGCTCTAGCGAGCACTTAGACGTCGGCTGCCCTTGGAAGCAGTGGCATCTGAGGATCACCTGTCTCTGCAGCTGGCAGGGCACTTGGCTGTTTCTGGAGGGTCTGCTGGGGTCCAACCACAGCCCTGAGATCCTGGGCCCTGCCCCCCACTCACCCTTTCCCAATCTCCATTTTGCAATCAGTCCGCCTGACCCAGTAAACACCCTCAGCCTGAGGAGAACCCATCTTCCTGACCCTTTTCTATGTGTTTCAAAAAAGAGTCCAGGGGTGTGGCAGAGAGGGCCCCAGCCATCCATCGGGAGGCCAGGAGAAGGCCCCTGGGTCCTGGCCGGCCACCTGAACACCCCCCACACTGCCAGAGCATCCCGACCAGCCCCAAACCCCACGTAGAAAAGGGAGTCACTGGAGAGGAAACTGGGCAGCCGTCTTAGATAGGTATCATTGGCCATGCCTCTAGGGCACCTTAAGTGAGTAAGTGAAAAACAAATAATTCTATTGAGAAATGGGCAGAGGACTTGAAGAGACATCTGTCCAAAGAAATCGTACGAACGGTCAAGAGGGATGTGAAAAGGTTCTCACTGTTACTAATGAGGGAAATGCAAGTAAAACCACAATGAGATACAACCTCATGTGTGTTAGAATGGCTCTTATGAAAGACACGAGATAATGGATGCTGGTGAGGGTGTGGAGAAAAGGAAGCCCTCGTGCACCGTTGGTGGGAATGTAAATTGGTACAGCCAGTATGGAAAACAGTATGGAGGTTCCTCAAGAAATTAAAAACAGGGGCTTCCCTGGTGGCGCAGTGGTTGAGAATCTGCCTGTCAATGCAGGGGACACGGGTTCAAGCCCTGGTCTGGGAGGATCCCACATGCCGTGGAGCAACTGGGCCCGTGAGCCACAACTACTGAGCCTGCGCATCTGGAGCCTGTGCTCCGCAACAAGAGAGGCAGCGACAGTGAGAGGCCCGCGCACTGAGATGAAGAGTGGTCCCCGCTTACCACAACTAGAGAAAGCCCTCGCACAGAAACGAAGACCCAACACAGCCCAAAATAAATAAATTTATTTAAAAAAAAAAAAAGAAATTAAAAACAGAACTACCATAGGATCCAACAATTCCACTGCTGACTATATTTCCACTGCTGACATGAACTCATTAACTCGAAGAGCTACCTGCACTCCCATTTCACTGCAGTACTATTTAGAATAGACAAGGCATAGAAACAACCTAAGTGTCCATCAATGGATGAATGAATAAAGATGTGGTATATATATTCAATGGAATATATTTAGCCATTAAAAAAGGAAATCCTTCCATTTGCCACATGGGTGAAACTTGAGGGTATTATACTACGTGAAACAAGCCCGAGAAAGACAAATACTGCATGGTCTCACTCACATGTGGAATCTAAGAAAACCCAAGTCAGAAACAGAACAGACTGATGGTTGCTGGGATAGGGAGGTGGGGAAAAGAGGTGAAAGTGATCAAAAGGTACAAACTTCCAGTTAGAAGACGAGTAAGTTCTGGGGATCTAATGCACATCATGGTGACTGTAGTTAACAATATAGTACTGTACACTTGAAAGTTGCTATGAGAGAGGTCGTAAAAGTTCTTACCATAAAAAAAGGTAATTATGTGAGGCGAAGGATGTGTTTACTAACCTTATTCTGGTAAATTTCACATTAGATACATGTATCAAACCACTGCATTGTACACCTTAAACTTACACAATGTTACATGTCAATTATATCATAATAACAGTGGGGAAATTTTCCTTTTGAGAGAGAGAAAGAGAGAGAGAGAGAGAGTGTGTGTGTGTGTGTGTGTGTGTGTGTGAGAGAGAGAGAGAGAGAGAGAGAGAGAGTGCGTCCTGGAAGCCGAAGGAAGAAGCATCTCCCGATGGCAGACATGGTCAGCTTCATCAAACGCTGCCTAGTGCCTTGACCCTGTGCCTCTTTTTCTGAGCCGTGTTGCTCCTGAGTCCGTTCAGATAAGCTAGTGACTCCCTTCAATTCTAAGATTCGCTTTTTGTTTTCAAATGCTAACACTGAGGGAATCAGGGTACCCCTTGCAGTCAACATTTGTCCCCACCACACACACCAACCTTGCCAATAAATAAATAAAGAGACAGATAAATAAATAAAGGTTGTTACTAAATCAAAACAGCATGTTATAATCAATGGCGGGGGAGGGATATGTTGTCATGACAACCAGGAGAGAAAGGCACTAAAAGAGAGCCAGAAAGAGATCTACCATTTATTAGACGTCTACTGTGGACAAAGAACTGTGCTTGAATTACATTTTGTCTCATCAAACAGCAAGAGAGGGAAGAATCTACAAGGGAAGGAGAAACACTTTTCCAGTTTAGCATGATAAAGAATCAGAGCCTTATTCCTGAAAAGCAACAGGCTCTCCAGCTCAAAAAGAGGAAATGCCAAGGTCACATTGGTTTGCCCATCCCTCACCCTCACTCCCATCCCCCCAAAACACCAAGAAGTGACACTCTCACAAATTCAGTGTTCTCTCAGAACTTGTAAAAAGCTTTTAATACATAAACACAGCAAATGCTTCCCAAAGTCATAGGTGTTCACAAAAACCAGGGGACACATTTTTAAAATAGGTGGGAGATACACCACTTGGTTTCCTGAGAGCTGTGCTTAAGACTCTTCCCAAAGTTTTGGCTTATTTCCACTTGACTAACTAAGTCACACTGACTTGCTCTTGGGCTGGGTTTGCTCAGATCTCCAAACTGCTATCTTTAAGTAGAAGACTCTCTGGGGTTGGAGCCCCTACGATGAGGGCAGAGATACAGGGAAATGGACTGGGTTTGTTTGTCCAATTTGTAGTTGCTTACTCACTGTAAAGTGAAGTCGGTAGTTTCGTGAATGGCACTGATCTTTGGTTTTCTCTTTTTTTTTATTTTAAAGCTCCAGCATAAGCTGGTGTGTCACTAGTCTTCACAGAACTTTATAGGTGTGGCCAATTCCAGCCATAGAGAACAGGAAATAGAGCCTACACTTTTATTCTCTTCGGAGCTAGAAATAAGATCAAGCCCAGATCAATAGTGAAAACACACTTGCCCTTCTCTGGGATCAAATACCCTACAAGGACTTGTCCTTGGCAAGTTTCTTCTTTTCCCTACTTCCAGGGGGCGGCATTTTCCTCCTGACCTGGGAGGTGTACCTTTTGATCATCATCAAGCCATCTGTCAGCGCCACTCTACCTGGCCCCAGAGTTTCTCCTTCCCAGAGGGCCCATCTCTCCCTCTGCAGCCATGCCAAGATCATCCCGGAGACGCAGACTGTCGCAGAGAGCAGCTGTGGGGATCAGCCATCTCAGGAACTGGCTGGGGCACCCCAGATTTCCCAAACAGCATATCGATGAGCACACCGAGGGCTGGGTCCCACAAGGGCTGCCTTCCCACTGCGATTCCCAGGGCCCCATCATCTCTCCCATCTCCCAGTGAAGCAATCTACCTAATTAGCCACATTAATACCCAGGCCACCCGAGGCCACCTGTCTCTACCTGGGGCCCAGGTGCCTGTCACAACGAGCATGTAAATGATTATTCAGCTCCCTTCCAACCAGCTGCACAAAGATAAATGGGGTCTCACTCTGGGATGGCTGCCTAACACCCTGTTCCCCTGGGCTGGTCTCTGTCCCCAGAACAGGTTTTTCCGGAAAGCCGACCCCTGTGCACTACAAGGGTACTGTTCTGACATGGCAGCTGAAATGCCAAAACAGCCCCAGGGATTCTGGACTCTGCTTGGGCTCTGGACATTCTTTGAAAGGCCGTTTTGTTAACCAACATCTTTTGAGCATTTTTGTATGGGCAAGACACTCCCAGGGTTACTGAAATGCTCTAAGCAAGATCCTCTGACCTCTAGTTTCCTACCACTTCATAAAAGAAGTGGTAGGAAACTTTTCGTAAATCTGCAAAGACAAAGGGGTGAGTGGGGAGTAGGGCTAATTTCCTCATAGACTGAGCACGGAGGGAAATGCCACCCCTGAAGGTATCACTCTCCCCATTTTAAAGGCTCAGATTAGTTAAGCAGAACCAGGAAAGGAATTCTCTAATAATTCTCCACGTGACCTAAGTAGATTTACTCTCCCTCTCTGAACCTTTAACCCTGGGCAAATCCAGGACTAGCTAAGTCACTAGCTTAATTCCTCTACCAGTGTCAGTGCAGGTGGGTCTGCCTCCACAGCCCAGATATTACCCAGGGCTCAGCTGGCCCTTCAAGAATGATGTGGATAAAGGTGCCCACAGCCTGCTGGCTCTGCCCCGGGGAGGGAGGGAGGGCATACAACCGTCACAAGCAGTGAGGGACCTTAAAGGGCAGACGGGGACTGGAGGGGCAGGGGGAGGGGAGAGTAAGTTTCATAGGCAACAGAAAAGGCTCAGAGGTGGAGAAACAGGCAAGGTAAATTGAGGCTAGAGGGAGAAAATGGAAGGGACTCTCAGACCTGCGGCTCTGTCAAATTCCCAGAACCTCCGTTTCCAGATTTTTCCATTCCCCAAGAGATGAAGCTGCATTGCTCAACTATTGCGCTCAGTTTCTCATGGGTGTTCCAAGCCGTTCCCAGAGATGTTATCAGCCCTGGGTCGTGGATTACCATATGAACTGACTTCGGGGTGGGAAGGGTTTACTGGATACCTACTCATTGGTACCCAGCTGCATGCATCTCCCCTTGACCTTTTCTCTTTCAAAGCCCATTCCAAATGCTACCCACAGCATGACTGCACCCTGCAAAGCTGCATGGGGTAATAGCCTGGGTGCAAATGCAGGCTCAACCATTTAGGAGCTATGCATCCTTATGCAAGCTATAAACCTCAGTTTCCTGAGCTGTAAAATGGGGATTAACCCTAGCACCTATCACAAAGGTTACCTGTGAGAATTAAATAAGTCTAACACGTGCACAGTCTCTAGAATAGCACATAACACACAGTAAATACCTCATCAATGTCAGCGATGGCCAGTGATTGTGTGTAGCTTTCCTTTATTCCCTCCTCTGGGAATCATTGCATCTCTGTATTAGCATAATGCCTTTGCCAGGAGGTGCCTGGGAGAGATGTGCTGAGTAACTGATGTAACTTGGGTTGGAAAGCCTGGGACAGCATTGCACAGAGGGTCACGTGTGGGCTTCAGGTCCCACGGCCTGTGCTTGAATTCCAGTCCTGCTCCTTACAAAGAGTGATCTCAGCAAGTTACTTAACCTCAGTTTCCTCATCTGTAAAATGGAGATTAAAATAGTTCCAACCCAAAAGGATCTCTGGGCAGATAAACAAGAGAGCGCCATAGAGAGTTTGTCAGAACACTGGGACCGGGGCATGGTGAGGGCTGGCATTGCTCTAATGCACGTGAACTTGCTCTCCCAGGGCTTTGCGTCTCAGACGCGAGCTGCAGAGAACAAAATAAAGAAAGTGGCGGGTCTGGTGCTTTCTTTGTCCCCTCTCCTTCCCCCTCCAAAACAAAACACCTCCTTCCCTTAGTCAATCAGGTGGCCGCACAGAGGACAAAAGTCCTTGTTCTGTCAAATACCGTCTGCATGGCCTCGGGCAGGTCCCTGCATATCTTCAAAGCACAGATGCTGGTAACCACTCCACCAAATAAGTCAGTCACATCATTAGTCTACAGGGCCTTCCCTGAAAAGAGCCAGAGAAGCTCCTAGGTGTTGGCTTCTGCACAACCTTTAGTGATCACTGCTGTGTCCTGCCCTGGGCTAGATGCTGGAGATAACAGCGCTACATGGGGCCTTCAAGTCCTTTCCAATCTCCTGCAGGAGGCAGATGCTTAAGGAGAGAACTACACTAAAGAGTGCTGAGTGGTTGACAGGCTGAGAGCGTCCTCTGAGCAAGCCACTACGCCGAGAGCTCCACAGACATGACCTCTCTCCACCTCTCGACATCTCTGTGTTGTCCATACAGTTCCTATCACAGCCATTTTACAGCTGCAGAAACTGAGACTCAGATAGGTTACACAATATACACGGGGCCACACAGCCAATCAACGGCTCTGAGAGAGCACAGAGCGGGAGCATGAACCCAGCAGGAACAGAGGGTTTTTTGGGAGAGAGGGCTGCCTGGAGGAGGTGACGTCTGCATCTTGCAACATATGGAAGTCAGCAAAGGGGAGGGGGTTTGGGAAGAGTGGACAGTCAGGGCAGGAGGCAAGGGAACAAAGAGCTGTTCTTTGTTCACACTGTTCCCTGTGAACAGTACAAGAAGCATATGATGATGGGTGAGGCTAGAAAATAGAGGTCAGGTGACTGAAGTCTTGATTGCCAAGCCGGTAAGAATTTGGGGTTTTATCTGGAAGGCCATGAGGGCCTGTTGAAGGGTTGTAAACAAGAGAATGACATGATCAGGTTTACAATTTGGGAAGCTCTGCTCACCTGCCCTCATAAACATCCAGGCTTCCTTGAGCTGCCATCTCCAAGAGGGAGTCTGCAAAAGGTTAAGGGCACCTCGCAGCCAGTACAAGGCCCATTTCCTTTATGCCACCACGGTTTGAGCCCATTCCCTCAACTCCATGCCATGTATTGACCAAGCTACTTTATCTCTCTGAACCACAATTTCTTCATCTGCAATGTAAAGTAACAGCAGTTATGTGGTCAGAACCTGGGATTACATCTGTAAATGCCTAGTCCAGCACCTGGCCCATGAGACAGGCTCAGTAAAGGAGTTTCCTTCCCCTTTCCTTTTCCTGAGATGCATTCTTCTTGTTCCTAAGCTGAAAATAAACAATTTCTAAACATGTTCTTTGATTGATTGATTGATTGATTGACTGATTGATTGGATGTTTGATATTTTCCACAGTCAGTAGTTTTGACTATCCATGAGCAACTCCGAAGGCCTCTAACATGGTAGTGACTTTGAATTTAGCTGAAGTCTGGATTAGAATTACAGAAACAATAAAGCTGGTGAGACAGGCAAGGCATTTAGCAAATGGGTCTGACCATATCAATCAGGTGAAGACTGGGCTGCTGTAACAAGGAAGTCCAGAAATGCAATGGCTTAAATAATATGGAGGCTTCTCTTTCATGAAACAGTCCTGAGATGAGCTGTCCAGGTCAGCAATGAGGCTCTGCTCCACCTGGTCATTCAGGGACCCAGGCTCCTATGTCCTATTGTTCCACCATCCCCTAGACTAGAATATCATTGCTCTCTGCCTGGTCCAAGTTGGGTCACCATCACAGCTGGGTTCCAGTTGCCAGAGTAAAGAAGAGTTTTCAAGTAACTCAAGTCTCAGACCCACAAGTGGCACACATCACTTCCACTGGCAACCACTCAGGCCTGTGGCCACACCAAACTGCTAAGAATGCTGGGAAAGGCAATCTAGCTGTCCATCTATGTGCCCAGCCACGATTCTCACAACAGGACAAATGGAAGAATGGATTTTGGAAGCTGACTCACAAACAGAATCTGCCTCCCTGGCGGACCATCGAGCATCTGCAGAATACGAGACTTTGTTGTGAATATGAGACTTTGTTGTAAGTCACTATAGGTACTTTACAGATGCATTTTGTTCACCCAACACAGGGGTTTACGATCTGGGGGAGTCAATAGGCCATTAGACAGGATATTGTCTCTCCAGCTCAGCTCTAGACTTCACCACTCCCTATTTTTATAACCCAGTCCAAACTCACAATTATTTTATATTCTTGGTCCTGTGGCCATTTGAGTCTGGGGGCCCTGTTCTATAATATAAATTATAATTATTATTGAGGCTGGGATAATATTATGGAGATGTTATGACTGACATTCATACCAACCATCTCGCCCTTAGTGGGATGCTATATGCCATATCCTTTTATCCCAGTCCTCTTGCTGCTCACCAAAACCCATGTTCTTCTCTTCACCCTGGGCACACAGCTAGACTACATTTCCCAGCAGCTAGGTGTGGCATGTGATTGAGTTCTCTCCACTGTAACATGAATAGAGGTATAACTCAGGCCTGGCCCATGAGATCTCCATGTACTCTTTAACTCCTGGTTGAATGGGTGGCTAAAATGACTCCCAGGGTGACCTTAGAAGCTACATCTGTAAGACGACAAAACCACTGAAAGCCAGCATCCCCAGGTGACTGCATGGAGAACAGCCAGCACCAACTTGGAACCACCTTAGACTGTAATGTAACCAAAAACCCTTTCTTGAATTATGACCCATTTGGGGTCTATTTGTTACAGCAGTTAGCCTATCCTGACCAATACACTCCGTTTTATAAATGTAGCAATGGACACACGAAGAGGTCAAGACATCTGTCCAGTGTCACAAAGATAACATGTGGGAATGCAGGGGTTCAAATCCAGACCCACCAATTTTAAAGCCTGTGCTCAAAATAACTTTCATGACTCACATTTAGCCAGGTTTATTGAGGTATTAGTTACATGCAACAAAATTGATCTTTTTTAAGAGTACAGTGACTTCCCTGGTGGTACAGTGGTTAGGAGTCCGCCTGCCAACACAAGGGACATGGGTTCGATCCCTGGTCTGGGAGGATCCCACTTGTTGCAGAGCAACTAAGTCCATGCACCAAAACTACTGAGCCTGCGCTCTAGAGCCCACAAGGCACAACTACTGAGCCCACATGCTGCAACTACTGAAGCCTGCGTGCCTAGAGCCCGTGCTCCGCAACAAGAAAAGCCACCACAATGAGAAGCCTGCGCACCGCAACAAGGAGTAGCCCCCGCTCGCCACAACTAGAGAAAGCCCGCGCGCAGCAACGAAGACCCTACGCAGCAAAAAAAAAAAAAAGAGAGAGAGTATAGCTTCATGAGTTTTGACAAATGCAGTCACGTACCCATTAACACAATCAAGATATAGAATATTTCTGTCATTCCCAGAAGGTCTCCTGGGCTTTTTGGCAGTCAATCTCCTTCTCGTCCCTCTTTCCCCAGCCCCTGACAACGATTCACCTGATTTCTGTCTCTGTACTTCTGGAATCACATGTGTGGCCTTTGAAGTCTGGCTTCTTTCACTAAGTGTAATGATTTTCAGATCTTCCCGTGTTGTTGCTTACATCAGGAGTTTATTCCTTTGCTGAGTAGTATTCCGGTGCATGGAGGTACCACTATTTGTTTGTCTATTCACCAGCTGTTTCCAGGTTAGGGCTGTTACGAGTACAGCTGCTGTGAATATTCACATACAGGTATATGTGTGGACTTATACTTTCATTTCTCTAAGGACTGATGGATCAGACAGAAAGTATTTGTTTACTTTCATAAGAAAGTGCCAAGGGAGACACAAGAGGGAAGAGATATGGGGACAGATGTATATGTATAACTGATTCACTTTGTTATACAGCAGAAACTAACACACCATTGTAAAGCAATTATACCCCAATAAAGATGTTTAAAAAAAAAAAGAAAAGAAAGTGTCAAAGTGTTTTCCAAAGCTGTTTCCCAGATTTTTACAAAGATGGCACCAAAAGTGAAAAAAGAAGCCCTTGTTTCTACCAAAACCCAATCCAAAGCAAAGGCTTTAACGACCAGGAAGACAGTGCTGAAATATGTCTAAAGCCACCAAAACCATGAAGAGCCATATGTCACTTACCTTCCAGCGGCCCAAGACACTGTGGCCCAGAGGCAGCCCAACTAACTAAGGAAGAGCATCCCCAGGAGAAACAAGCTTGACCATTTGCCATCATCAGGCACCCTGACCATGAAGTTGGCCAAGAAGATCAAGTTCACACTGGTGCTCATCATGGATATCAAGGTCAATAACCGTGAGACCAAATAACGCTGTAAAGAAGCTCTACTGGGCTTCCCTGGTGGCGCAGTGGTTGAGAGTCCCCCTGCCGAGGCAGGGGACACGGGTTCATGACCCGGTCCGGGAAGATCCCACATGCCACGAAGTGGCTGGGCCCGTGAGCCATGGCCGCTGAGCCTGTGCGTCCGGAGCCTGTGCTCCGCAACAGGAGAGGCCACAGCAGGGAGAGGGCCGCGTACAAAAAAAAAAAAAAAAAAAAAAAAAAAAAAAAGAAGCTCTACTACCTGGGCTGGCCAAAGCCAACATTCTGACCAGGTCTCATGGTGAGAAGACAGTGTGCATTTGATCCCTCCCTACAATATTTTGGATGTTGCAAAAAAAATGGGATCATCTAAGCTGAGTCCAGTTGGCTAATTCTAAATATAGCACATTTTTTTTTTACCATCTTAAAAATAAAATGCAGTCATTCCATTTTGCATTCTTACCAGCAATGTGCAAGAATTCCAGTTGGCATTGTCAGTCTTTTTAACTTTAGTCATTCCAGTGTCTGTGTATTAGTACTTCACTTTGGTTTTTATTCACATATCGCCGATGACTAACAGTGCAGAGTGTCTTTTTCTGGACCTACTGGACATTTGTACATGATCTTTGGTAAAGTGTTTATTAAAAAATTTTTTGACGATTTCTTTTTTTTTTTTTTCATTTCTTAATTAGACTGTTTGTCTTGCAAATATTTTCTCCCAGATTGTGGCTTATCATCTCATTTCCTTAATACTGTCTTTCAAAGGGCATATGTTTTCATTTTGATTGAGTAGAATTTATCATTTTTTTCTTTTATGGTTTGTGTTTTCTGTTCTGTCATTTTTTTTTTTTTATGATTTAAAATTGTGTTTACACCTCATCTAGAGAGCTTTCTCTGCAAGATGAAATTGGATGTTTTTAGAAGGTTAAATTTACACATCAGATTTACTTTGGCGGGGGAGTGAGGGAGTGGCTGGGTTTTCATTTGGTGTGTTGTGACTTTCTGAAATTTGTGTTTATGACAGTAACCACCACCAAATGAGAAAGAAAAAATTAGGGCAATTTGAAAAGGCAGTTCAGAAGTTTTGTGAGCATAAGACTCTCTCAGCAGAAGCCTGATTAAGGAGGTAAGAGAGAAGGGAGTCTTGTTAAATGAACAGAACACAGCAGACAAGATCCACAGGCCTGGCACCAACTATTTTAAACCTGTGGGCAGGTCTCCAACCCCTGACCTGCACTTGACCGAGAGAAAATGATTTCTACTGCTTCAGGAGGCTCCCTCCTGGAAGGGCCATTTATTCCCTCCCACGTTGGGCAGACTTTAATAAGCAAAGCACACAGCTTCTTGCGAACAGCCCAGACAGGAGGATTAACTCATTCTTTCCCCTGCAGTTACAACCAGCCAGATAATTCTGGAACAATTTGAGTCCCAGTTTAACAGGAAGGCCTGACAGTAGATAGCAGATTTCCCATGGCTCTCGCAGTGTCCTGCTGGCTGTGGAGCCCACTGGAGCCTGTCCAAGGAATTTCAGGGTTGACATTACGTGGCTGCCAAGACTGCAACTGCTGACCCGGGCTAATTCGAGACAGTGTCTGTGCCTGCTGCTGTGTTATGCAGCCATTCTGCAGCCATTCCCATCAGGGCCTCATCCCAAAAGATGGCATAAAAGGTCACATGGTCTGGACTCGTTGGAACTAAAAGGCCATCTGTCTAAATCTGGATTTTTAAAGAAAGAGATACACAGGGTAATGAAAAAGAGAGTGCCCAAACTTTGGTGTCAGGAGGCATGAGTTAAAGCTGCCCTACTGGGGCTTCCCTGGTGGCGCAGTGGTTGAGAATCTGCCTGCTAATCCAGGGGACACGGGTTCGAGCCCTGGTCTGGGAGGATCCCACATGCCACAGAGCAACTAGGCCCGTGAGCCACAACTACTGAGCCTGCGCGTCTGGAGCCTGTGCTCCGCAACAAGAGAGGCCGCGATAGTGAGAGGCCCGTGCACCGCGATGAAGAGTGGCCCCGGCTTGCCACAACTAGAGAAAGCCCTCGCACAGAAACGAAGACCCAGCACAGCCAAAATAAATTAAAAAATAATAATAATTTAAAAAAATTTTTAAAAAAGCTGCCCTACTTACCAGCTGTGACCGAGGCACTGCATTCCACCTCCCTGGTCCCCCAGTTCCTCACCTATAAAACATGGATTGATGAAATCACAAAAGAGTACATGCAATGACAAGAAGGTGACCAGCTCAGTTAGTCCCTGGTGCACAGTGAGTCCTCAATAAATGTGAGTCCCCTTGCTGTACCTTGTCTCTTCTTTCCCCTACAGACAGTTTGCGAGCAAGTCGGTGAAATAAACAGCTGGAGTTAATACTCAGCCCCTTCGAATGTAAATTGGTGCAGCCACTATGGAAAAGAGTATGGGGGTTCCTTTAAAAACTAAACATAGAGCTACCATATGATCGAGCAATCCCACTCTTGGGTATGTATCCAGAAAAGACTGAAACTCTAATTCCAAAAAATACATGCATCCCAGGGTTCATAGCAGTGTTATTTACAATAGCCAAGACATGAAAACAGCCTAAGTGTCCATCAGCAGACAACTGGTTTAAGAAGATATGGTGTGTATACACAATGGAATACTACTCAGCCATAAAAAGAATGAAATATTGCCATTTGCAGCAACATGGATGGACATAGAGATATCATACTAAGTGAAGTAAGTCAGACAAAGAAAGACAAATATTGTATGATATCACTTATATGTGGAATCTAAAAAAAAATGATAAAAATGAACTGATTTACAAAACAGAAACAGACTCACAGACATAGAAAATAAAGTTAAGGTTACCAAAGGGGAAAGGGAGGAGGGGGAGGGATAAATTAGGAGTGCGGGATTAACAGATAAAAACTACTATATATAAAATAGATAAACAACAAGGATTTACTGTTTAACACAGGGAACAATATTCAATATCTTACAATAATCAGTAATGGGAAATAATCTGAAAAAAATATATATGTGTAAATAACTGAATCACTTTTCTGTACACCTGAAAGTAACACAGTATAGTAAATCACCTACACCTCAATTAAAAAAAAAAAGAAAGAAAGAAAACATACTCATCCCCTTCATAGTTGTGAACATGGACATATTACTTAACCTCTGTGTGTTTCAGCTTCCATATTGGTAAAGAGTGTTCTGAAATGGGAGACCTGGGCTGGAAATATTGATCTGGGCAACATCAACAGTGGAAGGAGAAGAAACTGTTTAGGTTGCATGTGTTTCAAGAAGAGGAACAGGGTGAGGTCAGAACAGGGGATACACCAGCACTCGAGGGTCAGCTGGAGGATGGGGTGAAAGTTGAAGAAGACAAGAAGAATGACAAGAAGTGTCCCGGGAAATATGGATGCCACAAAGAGCACCAGGAAGAGAAAATCTAACACATCTCCAGGGCGCTTGGCTCTCAGGAACTTATTTATTTCAGGGAAGTGATGGGGGTGAAGGTAGTGGATTGAGGTGGGTGGATATATGAGTTGAGAATGAGGGAAAAGAAAAGGAACTACAATTAAAAAGCTAAAGCCAGGGTACTAGGACTTCCCTCGTGGCACAGTGGATGGGACTTCGTGCTTCCAATGCAGGGGGCCTGGGTTCAATCCCTGGTCAGGGAACTAGATTCCACTTGCATGCCGCAACTAAGAGTTCTCATGCCGCAGCTAAGGAGCCCACGTGCCGCAACTAAGGAGCCCGCCTACTGCAGCTAAGACCCAGTGCAACCAAATTAATTAATTAACTTAAAAAAAAAAAAAGCTAAAGCCGGTAGGGTTAAGTCACAATGTCAAGACAGGAAGAGCTTGACGCATTAAAATGTCACAGGAAGGAAAAGGAGAAGATAAGGACAGAAAGTTACAGAAAGACGTCAGGAGCCAAGAGTTTGTTGGGTGAGTGTGGGAAGCCCAGGCCACTGCGGTGTTTGGTGAAACCATTCATGGCGGAGGTCGGGGGGGACGCGGTGTTGGATGAACTTGCACAACATTGACTCCTGAGTGATAGGGAGCAAGGTCAGGGTAGTAAACAGCCCTGGTGACCCCGTGACCTGGCACTGGCCCAAGGAGTGAGTGCATACATGGGGATTCCACCTGAAGCTCCAGTCTCTAGAAGGTGCTAAGAGCAGGGGGGAAGATTGGAGACTCACCATGGGCTGCTCAGAAGGCAGCGAGGATGAAGTCCAGTCATGAGGTGGACACTATCTCCATCCCCCCTGGAATCTGAGAAACCTCATGGGCCGTCAGGTACAGCAGGGCAGGACGAGGGGCAGAGAATTTGAGATTTGAGGAGAAAGCTCAATCTTTTGGGGTTCCACAGTAGTAGTGGTTTTGACTCATATCTGTCTTGTCCTTTGCAAAGTGATTTCACTGGCATTATCTTAATTTTGGAAGAATGAGTCCCATTTCACAGAATTGGGAAATAGTTTTGGGAAAGTTCAGCGGCTTGCGCAAGATCACAGAGTGGGGAACGGCAGGGCTGGGATGGAGACCCCTGTTTCTCTGATTTGTGGTCCATCTCTCCCCACCAGGGTGCTTCTGAAATCAGTTGTTGCCCAATACCCACTCCACACTCCTTGCTGCTACCAAGCTCTGATTTCACTTGAGGTAACCAAGTGTCTTTGACTGGACCAAACCACACATGACAGTCCTGATGCTCGGTTTCCTGCAACTTGAGGGTGGTAACATGACCCATTTCTGGCCAGTGAGGTATAAGGAGAAATCCCCCAGGTGGGGTTTCTGGGAAGATTCTACTTTCTCCCTCTCTTTTTTTTTTTTTTTCCTGGCTGTGTCATCTTAGTTCCCTGACCAGGGATTGAACCTGGGCCACAGCAGGGAGAGCACCGAGTCCTAACCACTGGACTGCCAGGGAAACTGCCCTCTACTTTCTTGAGAAGAGGGGACAGATTCAGCTGTGTCTCCCAGTCCTTCTGCTTCCCTAGTCCCCTTTCCCCTGCCTTGCTTGTAACCTGAGGCCTCAGGATGGCGACCTTGCATCCTGCAACCATAAGACCACAGCAGGATGTGGAAGAGGAAGAGGAGAAACAACTCAGATCTCTGGTGGCACCATCAAACAGGGGAACCAATGCCAGCATCCCCCACCTCCAAACTTCTTGCCATGTGAGGAGAAAAAAATATCTGTTTACTCCAGCCATTGGTATTGGACTTCCTATTACCTGCAGATGAATGTATTCTAATTGATAAACAGGCCCACTCAGGGAGGCAAGCCCTGAAGCCAAAATCAGTAATCCAATTGGATTATGTTTATTTGTGTGTTTACTGATACCAACTGTGATGGCTGATTTGATATGTCACCTTGATTGGACCACAGATACTTAGTCAAACATTATTCTGGTTGTTTCTGTGAGGATGTCGTTGGATACAATTAACATTTAAATCAGTAGACTGAATAAAACAGATTGCCCTCCCTAATGCTGGTGGGCCTCATCCAATCAGTTGAAGACCTAAATAGAACAAAACCTTGACCATTCCCCCAGTGAGAGGGAATTCCTCCTGCCTGACTGCCATTGATCTAGGACATCGACTTTTTTTACTGCCTTCAGACTCAAACTGAAACATCAGCTTTCCTGGGTCTCCAATTTGCCAGCTGCAGATCTAGGAACTTGAGAGCTTAGATAATTATGTGAGCCAATTTCAATAAATAAATAATAGATGACAGATAGATGATAGATAGACAGATAGATAGGTGAGAGATAAATCCTATTGGCTCTGTCTCTCTGGAGGACCTTGAATAATACATCAGCTGTCTTTTATTTTCTACATACAAACTTGTATATAAATAGAGCAGTTATATTCATAATAGCCCAGAAATGGAAATAGCTCACATGTCTATCAACAGGAGAATGAACAAACAAATTATGATATATCCACACAATGGAACACTAAGCAATAGAAAGGAACCACTGCTGCTATACATAAAATCATGGAAGCGTCTCAAAAGCATTACGCCAAGTGAACAAAGCCAGGCACAGAAGACCACATACTGTATGGTTCCATTTATATGAAACGCTAGGAAAAGGTGAATCTGATATACAGTGGCTGTAAGCTGATCAGCGGTAGCTGGGACCAGGTACAAGGGAATGTTGCGTGATAGAAATGTGTTCCCTGTCATCATTGTAGTGGTGGTACATGGGTGTATACATTTGTCAAACTCATCAAACTATATACTTAAGGTGGATACATTTTATTTATGTAAATTATACCTCATTTAAGTTGATAATGCAAAACAATGTTTTTTAATTTGAAGCGGGTCACATAGATGGAGATAATCCAAATATATATAAACAAAGAAATGGAGGAAAGAAAGGCTGAATGTAAGATAAAGCCAGGGAGAATCAATTCACAAAGTACATACACATCAATCCCTTGACCGTGTGAAGCTACAAATTAGGATTTGAGCTTCCCAGAAGCCAAAGCAAAAAGAGAAAAAGAAATACAAGCTTTCACATGTCCATAGGAGAAAAATCACAGTGTGCGTAAAATAAAATTGGACCACAGAGATATGGTGCCTTCTGAGTGTGATGGGAACACAGAGAAGGAAGTGACTAATTGTGTTTGGGAAAACCAGGAAATGCTACAGAGATGAGGGTAGGAAAAAAAAATAGCTAATGTTGACTGTTTGGGGAGTGTGGATGTGAGAGGGGTGGGACTGGGCTTCTGGATGGGAAACAATCAGCTTTACTCATTTCCTAGATGTCCTTCAACTCTGAAGTGGGGGGATCAGAGGTTTCATTCTCAGGAAGCAGGAAGAAGCCTGGGGCCCGAGCCTATATCTCTGCAGGGCCTGAGGAAGGAACTGCTACCCCACAGCCAGGAGGGGTGTGTAATTTATTTACCCACCAGTTTGCCACAGATCCAGCCAAACGAGGTGCAGACCCCAGCTGGACCTCGTCTGGAAGGCCTTTGCCAGGTCAGCACTAACCCTTTTGCTGCTGGATTGTGGGGTGGCGGGGGTCCCTGAGGAGGGCCGGAGCCGCGAGGGAGGCAAAGGGCTCAGCAGCCCATACAGAGTACTTTAGTATTTTAGCAGGCGCAGCCAGAGTCATGCCTGATTAGCACCAGCTAATGAGAATTCCTGAGCTTGGTCAACGGCCCACATTCAGGAATTTGCTATTCATGAGAAATGTCAACTTTATGAAAACCCGCCCTGTGTGTCAGCTCTTTTTCCCACATTCAGGGTTTACAGCTGACGAGAGTTGGTTTCACATGATTTGCTGATGGCGGGGAGAGGTCGTAATCCAGGAAACTGCTCTGGCAAATCATCCCTGAGCCAGCAGAGCCTTCTGGAACATTCTTTTTATTTTTCCCCTTAGAAACCACTTGGAAAGGGAAGTGTTGGGATTTAAGCAAGGCTAGAGTGGAAGACTTGGTGCCCAAAGGAATACTAGAGCAGACCGATGAGGCCACCAGAACCTGAATTCATTTTTCCCAGTGTACATACGAAATGGCTACCAGATTGAGAGGAATACTGGAAACTTCGCAGGAATCCCAGGGTGATGAGAACTGTTATTCAGGAGTATGATGTTTCATGATATGACATTACTTTCTTCATTTATAGGATTGACAGTATAAAGTCTGCTCTGTATAATATGCGACCTTTCTGGCCCTGGGTACATAACGGGACTCATTTCAACAAATCACCAGCCCCTTGGAGAGCACTGCCCCACATCTGGTCCCTTTCTTTTTTTTTTTTTTTCTGGGGGTGGGGGGTGGAAGAGAATTTTAATACATTCACCAAATTAAAGGCCAAGAACATACTGTAGACACAACTTAAGACAATTTAGAATCATGAACAAAATGTGAGGTAGACTGACTAGTGAAATTCACCAAATTTTGGTTAAGAAAATTTTACAGTAATAAAGTAACACAGGTGCTTCCTTTTCTAAAAATCACAAAAAGCATTACAGCCAAAAAATTGAATACAACAATTCTCATTGTAATTTTAGTTTACATTCAGTATTAACCTATGTGAACTGTCATAGGTGGCAGAGCTCAGCAGGTCTAGAGGTCAGTTATTATGCAGGCCTAGTGAACACATTCACACCACAATATTCTTAAGGGATGACAAGGCTCGAAGTGAAACACACCAAGGTACGTATTAACCAATCCTGGTGTCCTGTGCTCGTGCAGTTTTATCCTTGCAGGAGAACGACCTAACATTCTCTAAAGAATTATACTGATAAGGTGATTTTAAAAGATCCAAACCTTAGTAAGATATGCATTGAAAAGAACAGGCAGGTCAATTTTAATTCTCCATCGTTGTGGTGATGGTCTTTTGGTTTTATTCTGGCATTTCTCTTCCCCAGAGTGAAATAGTATTTAAGAGATCATAATCATTTGAATTTTCAGAGTACAGCCCTAACTAATATGGGGTCCCCTCAGGTCAAGTAACTACTTTAAAAAATTTTCCTTAGACTATGAAGCCATAAAGCCTGAAGAAACCCTGAGAGGCCATCTGCCCCAGGTACAACTGTTTTACGATTATTTCAAGTATTTTATTTGCCCTATACAGTAAATATTTTTGGAATATTGCACAAATAGTGGGTTTCTTGATATCATCTGCGTTAGGCCCTTTCAACAAAACAGGAAGAACTGAAACACATTCATATATAAATCAGCCTGCTTCAGAACGTACCTCTTTGCCAAAAATTCTGCTGTACTAAAATTGAGTATTTTTAAAGCATCTGTAAGGCAGGTCCTCTTTCAAGGTCAGTTAAACATGGAGTTTAAAGGAATTGTTCATTTCAAGATACATTTAGGGCGTCCCTGGTGGCGCAGTGGTTGAGAGTCCGCCTGCCGATGCTAGGGGACACGGGTTCGTGCCCCGGTCCGGGAAGATCCCACATGCCGCGGGGCGGCTGGGCCCCTGAGCCATGGCCACTGCGCCTGCGCGTCCGGAGCCTGTGCTCCGCAACGGCAGAGGCCACAACAATGAGAGGCCCGCGTACGGACCGCAAAAAAAAAAAAAAAAGGCCATTTAAAGTGGGAATAAAGTGGTGCATATGGGCTAATGAGAAAAACGCCCTTGACTTTCTTTTTTGCTCCCAATCTGACTTCTGAACCAACAGATAATTACCTTCATAAGGAAAACAATGCCATCCTGTGGAATTCCAGCAGGGCCTGTCCAGAGGATGTATATTCTAGGCCACAGGCTGAGAAGGGATATTTCTGAAGGTGAACTTCCTTACATGCAGAGACCCTGGATTTTCAAGGTTTGGCGCAATAACTCTGGACGGAGCCAAGCACAGGAAACACTAAAGCTCTACAAGCGCTCAGAGAGAACAGGAAGGGCTGGGCTCCCACTGCCCCAGCCCCAAGCAGTGCCAGCTCTCCTCGAGGGCCCGGCCAGCCCCTGCCAAGTTCCCAAAGGACCGCGACAGCATAGAGCCAACTAAATCCTAATGTCTGGGTTTGTATGGCGCCCCAAGGTTTTCAAGGGCTCTCAGCCAACCTCCCACAGCCCAGCAAGGAAGGTTCAGAAGGCTTTACTGAGATTGGGAAACTGAGGCCCAGAAAAGTGCCCCACGTCACACAGCTAGTCAACGGGGAAGTCGCCTAGTTATCAACAGCTTGGTCTTTGCAGTCAGAGGAATCTCGCTGAAACCCTGGCTGGCTGCTCTCGGCTTATTACCTCACTCCCTGGAGCTGGTTTCCTCTCCTGCAATATGGCGCACGCTCCGGGAGCAGGGTTCCGGGGCCACACTGCCAGGGGTCACAGCTCCACTGTGTAACAGTTGTGCGATCGTGGGCAGGTTACTTAACCTCTCTGCGCCTTGGTTTCCTCATCTATAATGTGGGGATGATACTGGTACCCACGGCACACACAACACACAGACTCTCACAAACGTATGTGGGGAGAAAGAAGCCAAGCCCAAAAGACCACAATGTGTGATTCATTACATTCGGTATTCAAATACGAGCCAGCTGCTTAATGAGTGTAGGGTTTCCCTGCGGAGCGCTGAAAATGTTTTGGAACTAGATAGAGCTGTTGGTTGCACAACCGTATGGATGTACTAAATGGCACTGGATTGCGCACTTTAAGGTGGTGAATTTTGTTATACGAATTCCTCCCTAATAAAAATAGTGTTTTAAATGGGTCCAACTCGTCTTCAGTGCTACAAGTCAAAAGAGTGGTCACTTGGGGGTGAGGAGAAGAGGGGAGGGGACACGAGGGAGCCTGCTGGGAAACGTCCTGTATCTTAATCTAGGTGCTGGGTGATCACAGAGGTAAAAACTGATCGAGCTCCGTGCTTGAGATGTATGCCTTTAGAGGGTTGTTGTGAAAAGGAAATGAGGTCATCCGCAGCAAGCTCTTTAAACAGCCCTAGCACGAAATAAATGCTCAATAATTTGTAACTCCCATTAGTATGATTATCTCATACTGTTAGGAGGATTGGATGACACAGTACACACAGCTTCTTTAGTAGAGAAGCTGGCTTTTCATATGGCCCCCAAATAGAGGCAATTTTCATTCATTTTAATTTGAACCCAAACCTTCTGGCTCAAGATTCATAACATTTTGCAAAGCAGTGTGCTGCCCACTCCCGGGGGTTGTTTTGACATTAGCTTTGTGGAAAAGAGCCAAGGACTTAAGGATTAGGGGTTGGTACCACATAGCGCTGCCTCTGGATAAACTGGGTTACCTCCCGCAAGCCAGCTTGGGTACAAGGCAAACTGTTTGCCATCACACAGGCAGAACTTGGAAGGGAAATGCATCTCTCGCTCACCCAAAGTCTGATGGTATGCAGGGAGAGACTGTCCTTGCTAACTCCTGCTTCCATTGGCCCCTGGCAAGCAGAGCCCACCCTGCTCGTTAACATGCTCATTTTATTTGCTTCCTATGCTGCCTGATTTCTTTTGATTGGCAAGCTTTATACAAACCCCAAAGAATGACACCCCCCCTCCACTGGGTCACCCAGTCCCAGGTACATCCTTACTTCCCCAGGACCTGAAAGGTGTGACAGCTTTCATTCATTGTGTGTCCCTCCTTCCAAACCCAACTCTCTGCAGGCATCAGTCCTGCTAGGACTTGGTTATCTTTTCAGCCCAAGCATATCTCCTGGAACTTAATAACAGGAACTTAATAAATGTGTGAGGAAGGAAGGGAGAAAGTAAGGGGCTCCCTGGCTGGGCAGACCTTTGAGAACAGAATGATTTCCCTACCTTCTGATCCCAAGAAGATTCATTCAGAAAGAAAACCCTGAAGCAGAAAGAGCTTGATCTCAGGTGGGAAAGGCAATGGCTTCCTGGTTCATTCTGAGTCCATTTAGAAAAAGTTATCAAGATCCAGAAATTGCAGTAATTGTTGCTTTGCTGGTGGGGAATTGGGTGTGTGAAATTAGGTGCAAAACAATATGTGTAATTTTTTTGTTTTGTTTTCGTTTGGAGTTCAGGTTCTCTTATCTCTTATCAGCATGGTAATTTTGCGAGCATATAGTGTCAACCACAACACATTTTCATCTAAACTAACTGAATTTAGATCTTAAAAATAAGTGCAACCCTTTATCTCCGTGGTCTTCCTCCCGAAAACCCGTAACTGCAGACTGATCATGAGAAAAGCATCAAGCAAACCCCAATGGAGGAACATTCTACAAAATACCAGACTGTTACTCCTCAAATCTCGTTAAAAGGTCAAACTCAAAAGGTCATCAAAAACAAAGAAGGTTTAAGAAACTATCATAGCCAAGAGGAGCCTAAGGAAACACACACAAAAAAACGGAATGTGCTATCTTAGATGGAATCCTGGAACAGGAAAAGGACATTAGATTAAAAACTAAGGAGATCTCGGGCTTTCCTGGTGGCGCAATGGTTGACAGTCTGCCTGCCGATGCAGGGGACACGGGTTTGTTCCCCAGTCCGCGAGGATCCCACATGTCGCGGAGCGGCTGGGCCCATGAGCCATGGCTGCTGAGCCTGCGCGTCCGGAGCCTGTGCTCCGCAACGGGAGAGGCCACAACAGTGAGAGGCCCGCATACCGCAAAAAAAAAAAAAAAAGAAAAATTAGTGTCTGAAAATCACAGCCATTTTACTAGCTCATGGTTCTGTGGTCAACAGTTTGGGCTGGAATCTTCTGCTAGTATCAGTTGGAGTTACTTTTGCTACTGTACATCTCTGGCATCTGGACTGGGGCTGGATGATCTAAGATGGCCTTGTTCATAGTTGGCACAGGATGTCAGCTGGTGGGGCTCAGGGGACACAGCAGGGACAGGCCCGCGTACCGCAAAAAAAAAAAACCTAAGGAGATCTAAATAAACTTTGGATTTTTAGTTGCTAATAATATATCAATATCGGTTCATTAATTGTACAAAAAAAAGAAAAGAGTCCCATTCTAATTTAAGACATTACTAATAGAGAAAACTAGGTGTAAAATATATGTGAACTCTCCAGACTATCATTGCAATTTTTCTGTAACTCTAAAACTCTCCTTAAAAAATGAAATTCTTTTTAAAAATTTTTCTACAGAGCATTGTCCAAAATGTCAGTAACCCAGTCCCATTCACGACTCCCCTCCAAAATGTACCTGGTCATCAAGACTTTAACACCTCAGAGACGCCACCTCTCTTGTGTTTCTTACCCCCAAAGCGTCAGACCACCATTTAAGGTTAAAGACAATTGGGGGTAGGATGGGAGAATGACCCCTGCCTTGGCTGCCCCCCATTCCAGAAATTAAAATGACTCTAATATGTTTAGCTACAAACTAACAACTTGCTTATTCCAGGTATCCAAACTTGACAATTTAGTCATTTAGAAGAGCTGTTGCCATTTTATTGCATGTCAAGCATCGAGAACTATCTATGAGAAAGACAGATAAGGTCCCTTCCCTCCTGGGGATTCTGGTTACATTCCAGGATGCATGATAGACAGCTGGGCCAGGGAGGGGATAGGGTGTGACGGTGACCAAGAGACCCTCTGCTCAGAGTTTGCTCCAGGTGCAGTGATGTGTGGTCAGGCCCCATCTGCACCCTCTGCTCTCACCTCTCTTCAGACCAGAGAGCTGGTTAACTGAGGTTTGATACAACCTGCAGCATTTGGGTCAGAGATTTTTCCAGCCAAGTGATTGGGGGCTTGAATAGGATCCTGAACGCAAGGAAAGGTTTCTTCAGGTGGCTGCGTTACTTTTGGCAAGTCACTAACAGCTCTTCCTTAGCCAAATACTCCTTGCATGTCCAGTGAGTGTGAGCCACTGTGCTCAGTGATGGTGATCGTGCAAGATACGCCTCAGGGAGCTCAGAGTCTAATGTGAGACACAAAACAGAAAAAGTGATGTGAGTCTGAAAACAGACTGAGAAAATACAGCACGAGGAGGATTGGGGTATAGAGATAGAGATCTGCAAGGCTTCCCCAGGCCAGACCCCATGAATAAGGTTTTTTTAAAAAATCAACTTTATTAAGGTGTCATTTACATAAGTAAAATAATCTGTTTTAACTGTTCTATGAGTCTGACAAATGTATACGCCTGTGTAACCACCACCACAAGCATGATCTAGAATAATTTTATCACCTTAAAAATTTCCTTTGGGGGCTTCCCTGGTGGCGCAGTGGTTGGGGGTCCGCCTGCCGATGCAGGGGACGTGGGTTCATGCCCCGGTCCGGGAAGATCCCACATGCTGTGGAGCGGCTGGGCCCGTGAGCCATGGCCGCTGAGCCTGCGCGTCCGGAGGCTGTGCTCCGCAACGGGAGAGGCCACAACAGTGAGAGGCCCGCGTACCGCAAAAAAAAAAAAAAAAAAAATTCCTTTGTTAGTTCTAGGAGTCCTTTTGCAGATTGCATAGGGTTTTCTATATAAGTGGTCGTTATCTGTGAATAAAGAGCGTTTTACTTCCTTCTTTCCAAAAAAACCAAAACTTTCCTTTGTGCATCTTTGTACCCAATCCCTGCCCTCTCCACCCCCAACCCCTGGAAACCACTGATGAGTTTTGTTATTATAGTATTGCCTTTCCTAGAACTTCCTGGAATCATACAGTCTTTTGTTTCTGGTCCCTTTCATTTAGCCTCATGTCTCTGAGAGTCATCCCCGTTGTTGTGTATGTGTACAGTCCTTTTCGTTGCTCAGCCGTACTCTATCATATGGACGTACCACAAGTGGTTTATCCATTCACCAACTGATGGACACTTGGGCTGCTTCCAGTTTGGGGCTCTCCTAAGTAAAGCTGCTATTGACTTCAGTCTTAAAGGGTTAGTCTGTCAGAAAAGAATATTCTAGAAAAGAAGATCAGCAAAGGGAGGAGGAAAAAGAAAGACTGGAGAAAGAGGCAGGGGAACAGCCATGGCACCAATACTAGGGGAAGACATTGAAAAGACACGGCAGGATTTTCAGCAGAAGGATCACTTGATACAGTTTGCTGATTGGAGCCTGAAGATGACCTACAAGGACTGGAACTGGTTGTTTGTGATATGCACCAGACGTCCAGGAAGGGAGGTTTAATGACAAGTGGGAAAAGATCTGTCTGAGTACACAGTTGGCATACAATGGTTGAAGCCATGGGTGGTGGCGAGATCACCCAGGCAAAGCACATAGAGTGAGGAGTTATTTCAGGGGTCCTCTGTCTCCCCCATGGGCACAGAAGAACCAGGCTGAGCCTAGTACAGTGGTTAAGAACATGGACTCTGGGGCCAGACTTCTGGGCTTCAAATGCCAGCTGTGTGACATGGGGTAAGTCACTTGGTCTCAGTTTCCTTGTCTATAAAATGGTTTATAATACACCTACTCATGGGGTTTATATATGGATTAACTGAGTTCATTCATGCATAGCTCTTAGAACACCATCAGACTCTTGCACATGAGAGGTGCTACTATTATTAATGTGTATTAAGGTGTTAGCTATTATTAATACAAAAAAGAAGAAAAGTCCAGGGTATAGGTAGCAGGGAGACCTAAACTTGAATGCCGTCTCCATGCAAGGCAAGCTGAATGACACTGAGAAATCTAACATCTCTGAGCTGAAAATTCCTTACCTGAAAAATGAGGATAATGCTTTCTACTTCAGTAAATTTTGGAAGGAGTAAATGAGTACCGGATCGAAAAAAGAAACCATCAGAGAATTCTCCCTACAGGGTTAATCTTTGTTCCCTCCTCTACTCCTTTATGTTCCCATGGAACACGATGTTTTTCATTTCCAGCACTTCCCTCACCACTATGGTGGACTGTTTCCTGGTGTATTAGTCAGGATGGTCTAGGTTATGCTGCAGTAACAAAGAGCACCTGATTCTCAGTGGCTTACAACAGCCCAGGTTTACTTCTCACTCACCCTATGTGTCCAGCACAGATTGGTTGCCCCTCTGTTCAGCTTCACTCAGGAACTCAACTGGACAGTACATCCCATTTTGGGGACATTGCTGGTCATCATGAGAGAGAGAAAAGAAAAACACATTAAAGAAGGTGTTGACTTTTAAAACTTCCACCTAGAAGTAATACACATTTATTCTTTTGACATTTCATTGTTCAAAGCAAGTTAAACGACCACACAGGTGTTTAACGTGGCAATGATGTGCAATCCTACTCAAAGGGGACAGGAATACTCTATCACACCTGGGCCGCTAAACTGAGAGCCTTGGGAAGACAAGAACCAGGCACTAGTCACAGCCACACCTCCACCCTGGCATAGTGCCCTTGAGGTTTGGTGAATTAAGACTGAGAGCGCCTCCATTTGGCCTAGGTTTACTCTGCTCCGAGGTGAAAAGTCCACCTTCAGTCACTGCTCCTGTAGAAAGGGGAGTGAGCCTGCTGTCATCAGAGGGCAAAGCAGGCCCCCTTCCAGGTCACCAGAAGCCAGTGCGTTTGCTGACCAGTGAAGCAACTCCCACAGCCACCAGCTGCTCCCCAGTTTCCCAGGGGACCGAGCTCCTTTTGTAGGTGGGCACAAGATAATAATTCACCACGTGCTTTACAAGCATCGTTTCATTTGGCCTTCAAAACATGCCTGTGAACCCTCTGAGGCAGGCAGGTAGCAGCAGCCCCAGTGGGCAGATGAGTCCATCAAGACAGTGGAAACACTTGTGCATGGCTTCCTCCTTCCGTCTGTCCATCCTCTGGGGAGACCCCCTCTGTCCTCTGTCCTGAAGCTGCCTTCAGCCAGCCCAGTGCACAGGGGTCTGACCTCCAGGCGCAGGATTCCAACGGCATTTCATGGACACCACACAGCACAGCCTTTCATGCCACACTGCTGTTCATCGTGGTCTGAGCACATGTCACAGCTCATCCACCTCCCACTCAGCGCCCGCTGCATAAGAGGTCAGACCTGCATCTGGGCAAGTCCCCTCCCCCTGCCACCCACCCCCACCTCCCCCACCCTCATACAGACTGCAGCCATCTGTGCCCCCCGGGGTAAGGACAGAAACCTCCCAACCCCTGTCCAACCTACGATCTTGCTTCCTCTCGGGCATCCCCTTCTACCAGAGTCATCTGCCTGAACACAGGTGGCTGACATCACTCCCCTACCTCAAAGCCTCCCAGAGGTCACCAAGGTCACAGGACAAAGGCCGGACTCCCCAGCCTGGCGTGTGAACTCTCTGGGAGCCAGCCCCAGCCTACCTTTTCAATCTGACCCTCCGCCCTGCTGCCCCTGCAAATATGACACTCCTGGCTGACTTCACTTCCCCCTCCAGAGCCTGGGTTTAATATCTGCTCTATCATCTACCAGCTGTGTGACCACCGGCAAGTTATTTAACCTTTCTGACCTACCGTAAAATAAAGATAATAATAGTATCTACCTCCTAGGACTGATCTAAGGATTTAATGAGTTTGGATTTGCAAGGCATGACAGGTCTTGGCACAGAATAATGCTGGGCGTGCTGTTATTATTCCTATCACTGTTCTCTCCCTCCAGGGTCTTCTTCCCCAGCCCCATATCTGCAGAATACAGACCTCTGTCTTTCAAGACCCCTCTGACATGCCACCTCCTCCACAAATGCTACCCAGACCCCCCGGAGCACCATGGTACTGTCTGCATTACTTCAATATCATAGTTATTTCTGTTCACCCTTCACCAGACATCAAGGGCCTGTAGTTAGACACTGAGGCTCCTTCCCCTCTGTGACCCCCACAGGCCCCAGAGGAGTTCTTAGTACATAGTGTTGCAACATGATTAGTGAAAGTACACAGGCTCTGGGGTCTGAGAGTCTTGAGGGCACACCCTGGCTCTGACACTACTAGCTGTGCAATCTTGGGTAAATTACTTAACCTCTCTGAGCACCAGTTTTCACGTTAGGAATGAGGATGACCATCTCGGTCTCACAGAGTTGCTGTGGGAATAAATCCAATAACCTCTGGACCCCCTGACACAGTGTCTGGCACAGAGGAGACCCTCAGTGAAGATTAGTTTCCTTTTTACCTTTAACCACGTGAATTCACATCTTCCACAGCTTGAACGTAAACACCTAGAGGGCAGGGGTCATGCCTTCATCCTATAAGATGAAGGGAGAATTTGTGAGCTCGTCCAAGATGCTCCCCAAATATTTGAGCATCAATCATCTGAGTGGTCCTGAGGGAGGTCAGCAATGCAGGGACTGGGGCAGGGGGCGGTGCAGGCAGGAGGGCTGGAATGAATTTTTATTTGTCGCTAACTTTCCTCTAGGCAAAGCTTCTGCATCATACCTCCTTCTTTTTTTTTAATAGATAATTTTAATAAGTCTATATTCATTTTTAAAATTGAGTCAATAATCAAAACCTTCCAAAAAAGACATCACCAGGCCTAGATGGTTTCACCAGTAAATTACACCAAATATTAAAGGGAAGAAAGGCTACAGCTTCTCCATAATTTTCTCAGAAAATAAAAGCAGAGTAACACTTCCTAATTCATTATATGAGGCTAATATCACCGTAATGTTAATCAGATCGGTTTGCTGGATCGTGTCTATGTTCATGTGATTTTTTGCCGGCTTGATCTATCAGTGACAGAGGGATGCTAATGACTCCAACCGTATTGGTCCATTTGTCCATTTCTCTTAAATTTCTCAATATTTTCCTCGCTTCCTCCTTAAAGTGGAATGAATTACGCAGCTCCCAGGACCTTCCTGTCCCACAGTCACCTCCTGAGGCTGTGAGACACTGAGGCTCCAGAGACCAGCCGGACCCAGCAGAAGCTCCCTCCTGGCTGCAGGAGGGAGAGGGGAAGTCATCCCGTCCAGGTTCCAGCTCTGTTTGACTTGCTGAGCAAGGCCGTCCCCGTAGGCTGCATTCCGTGGCCTCACGCCAGCCTGGTGTGTAATACGCTCCAGCCACCCTCTCATTACCTAATGCCTTCCTAATCCGCAGTTTACGCAAGATGAGTGCAAATCTCTGAGAAACACTAAGAGAAACACCAGACCAGGCACTTCCCCGGCCGGCCTGCACCCTGCTTCGGGGCTGGCGGTTTCATCGTGGAGATGCCTGCTGTTCGCTACCATGTGGGCCACTGGTACGGGACTTGGAGCTCCGCTTCTCACACGACGCTCCCCCCAATCTGTACCTTCACCCCTTCTCTGTCATCACTCACACTGGACTAAAAAGTCTATTGTACATGGAATGGTGGGCAAAGCCTTATTATATCTTTCAGTAAAGCAGATCTTTCAACCAATGGTGCTGAAACTATTGGCTGATCAATATGGAAGGAAAAAAAAAAAGCCTATAATTCATATCATATATGAAAGTTCACTCAAAGTCTCAAGATGGATCATCGACCCAGATATAAAACCTAAAACGAGAAGCTTCCCTGGTGGCGAAGTGGTTGAGAGTCCGCCTGCCGATGCAGGGAACATGGGTTCGTGCGCTGGTCCAGGACGATCCCACATGCCGCAGAGCCGCTGGGCCCGTGAGCCATGGCCGCTGAGCCTGCGTGTCCGGAGCCCGTGCTCCGCAGCTGGAGAGGCCACAACAGTGAGAGGCCCGCGTACCGCAAAAAAAAAAAAAAAACCTAAAACGATAAAACTTTTACAAGAAAATAAATGCGGGATAGAATCTTTGTAACATTGAGCTAGGCAAAACTTTTCTTAGAAAGTACATGAAGCATAAAAGAAAAAAGTGGTAAATTGGGCTTTAAAAAAATGTAAAACTTCACCTCCTCAAAAAGCATTCTTTAAGAACATGAAAAGACAAGTTATGTTCAGGGAGGAACTATGTATTTGCAAAACATGTATTGGATAAAGAACTTGCATCTGGAATATGAAAAGAATTCCTACAACTCAATAAGAAAACAAACATCCCAACTGAAAACTAGGCAAAATACTTGACCAGATTCACCAGTTCAGCAAAGAAGAGATGCAGAGGGCAGATAAGCGCTGGAAAAGATGCCAGACCTCACTAGACATTAGGGAAGTGAAATTTAGAACCACAGCAAGTTACCACTACACGTCTACTAAGAAGGCTAAAATATGAATTAATTGATTAATTAACTAATTAACTGACAATACAAAATCTTGGTGAGGATGTAGAGCAACTGGAACACTCATACATTGCTGATGGGGATGCAAAACAGTATGACCACTCTGAAAAGCAATTCAGTGATTTCTTATCAAGTCAAACATATGAGCCAGCAATTCCACTTCTAGGTATTCACCCAAGAGAAATGAAAACATACATTCACACAGAGACATGTACATGCATGTTGATGGCAACTTTACTCGTAATAAGCCCAAATTGGAAACAACCCAGATGTCCTTCAATTGGTGAAGGGGTAAACAATAGGTTTCCATCCACACAATGGAATACTACTTAGCAGTAAAAAAGAACAAACTAGGATACATACAACAGCATAGAGAAATCTCAGAAGCATTTTGCCGAGTGAAAGAAGGTAGACATAAAAATTTATATCTGTATGATTCCAAATCTCTAGGGACAGAAATCAGATTAATGATTGTTAGGGGCTATGGATAAACAAGGAGAGTGACTACAAAAGGCACAGGGGAACTTTTGGGGTGATAGAAATGTTTGAAATCTTCATTGTGGTGGGACTCATACAGGTAGAAGCATTTGTCAAGTCTCATCCACGTGTACACTAGACAAGGGTCAATTTTACTGTAGGGAAATTATACCTCAATGAATATGACTTTTAAATAACAGAAAGTAGAATAAAATAAAATGCAAATCTGATGGAACCTGTCCTCATCATGAAGATAAAATGACACCAGTAATTGTAACAGTCAACGTGCAGCAGACACTATCCTAAGAAATTTACACACATTGTTTCATTTAAGCCTCATTCAATCCTTGCTGGTCCTCAAACACAGCAAGCACTTTCCTGTCTCAGGCCCTTTGCACTTGCTGTTCCCTTTATCTGGAATGTTCTTCCACTAGATGACTCCATCTCCCACATTCCTTGGGTCTGTATTCAAAGTCACCTCCTCAGAAAAGACCTTCTGTCCCCATTCTATCTAGAATAGTCCCTCAACCTATCACTCTGTATCCCTTACCTAGTTTTACTTTCTTCCCAGATCTCAGTAGTACCTGCCATTACATTGCACATGTTTTGTTTCTATCTCTCCATAAGAATGTCATTTTTTCATTTGCTCCTTCTTCCATTCCAACACCCGCTGCGTGCCTACCCTGCGGTATGTGTGGGCAGAGCAAAGCTCCCAGAGGCAGAAAGTTCCCACAAGGCCGAGATAGTGTTGATCGGTCCTGTCTCCCTCCCAGCACCCCTTCTCGTAACCTGGGAGGGGTCTCTGCAAGGGCCTCACCTGTTTAAGAGTCACAGAATTTGCAGCATGAAAAGAGCACTGATCTTGGAGTTAAGACACCTTTACACCAGCCTGGAAGCCCCTGAGCCAGGCACGTCACCTAACAAGGTCTCAACTTTCCCACTTGTAAAATGATTTGAAGCATGTTCTTTGGATGTTAGCATGAATAGGAATCCCCTAAGAAATTGATTTAAAATGCATGTCCTTTCCCAAGAAAATGGGATTCAGCAGATCATTGGTGGAGTCAGGAAATCAGCACTCTTAACCCTCACCCAGGGCAGTCTGACAGTCTGGGGACCAAATGTTAGATATTGATAGTTTCAAATAATTTTTGAGCTGCAAAAGTCTTCCTCCAAATATCATTTTATGTAGAAACCATAGATCCAGCGCATAAATTGGAGAAGCTCTGGGCGGGCGAAAGGAACAGAATGATGCTGACTCCTTCTCAAGTGTTTCTCCCTCACGCTCCCGCCAACTCACCATGCAGTGGCCCCAGGCACCCTAGCGTTCCTTGGAACACAGTTTGCAAACCACACTCTAGAGCTCTCTGATTCAATCATTGCACAGATATTCATGAGCACCCACCACTCTAGTCATTCTTCCAGGTACTAGGTATCCAACAATAAAAGCAGGTAAGTCCCTGCTCTGACAGATGTCACATTTTATGGAGATGGCCTGCTTGCTCGCCATGTGCCAGACACTGTTCTAAGGGCTGTTCGTGTGTTAATTCGTTCAATTCTCACCACATCCCTATCAGACAACTACTACCGTTAGCCCCATTTTACAGAAGAGGAAACGGAGGCCTAGGGAGATTAAATAAGTTGCCCAAGGTCACACACTAGAAAGTGGCAGAGTCAGGATTTGAACCCAGAGATTTTAGCTCCGGCCAACATGTCCTTCTGAAATCCTGCCCAGTTCTCAGAACCTCTGCTCTATGAGCCCAGGAGGTATGTGTGAGCCCACCTGAGGCATGTAGGTGCCTCTGCCTGCCTCACCAAGTGTGAGTTCAAACAAAACCCTTTAGCACCCAGGCCCTGCGGGGTTAAGACTCCAAGACTGGGCTCCAGGTGAAACTGGACCCCACATGACTTCCAGTTGACGCAAGTGGCCTTCTCTACCTGCAGGGACACCGAAAGCCTCATCTCTGGGGTGTGGAAGAATGTTCTCTTTGGCCCGGGTGCTGAGTTTATTCTGGTCACCACTGCACCGCTTTGGCCAGCTCTTGGGAAGATGACTGGGTCCAGCAGCTCTGCTGGTGTTCCCAACTTGACAGGGTGACATTGATGCATCTGCAACCAGAACGTCAGCACCAAATAAGGAAGCAACATGGGGACACAGCCAAGTGAATGCTGAGTAAGAGTAGAGAGCACACGGACTGGCAAACACTTCCAACAGGAGGCTGGGGAGGGAGCTTAGAGGTCATTTACACACAGGCCACTCATTCTGCCAACTGGGAAACCAAGGTCTTATTTCAGCTGTGTTCTCAGGCACTGGCCGTTGCCTCTGAGGTTGAGAAAGGTGATGGGACTGGAGGCAGGCAGACAAGTCCATATCCCAGTCCTGTCTTTAGTGAGCTCTGTGACCTTGAGCACTTAACATCTGAGTCTCCGTTCCCCATCTGTACAAAGGAGATGATAATATCCCTCAGATGCCGTGAGGATTGCAAGCGATGATTCATTCAACACACCCAATGCCAAGTAGCTACTCAGTAATACTAGGTCCTCGCCGCTCCCCTCTCCTGGATTTACCCAAAATATACCCATTTTCAGGAATGACCTCACCTTAACTGAGACTTAACGGGTCTCTGTTTGAAAATGGGTGGCAATCTCATGTTGCCCTAATTGGTCAACAGCGTCAGCTTCACCCAGGAGCTGGTTGCAGATGCAGAGTCTCCGGCCCCACCCAGCCCTGATGAACAGAATCTGCATCTTAACAAGATCCCCAACCCCACTCATGAGAAGCACCACTAAGCATATTTTTTTAATGAGTTGACTTACTGCTTTTGGCCATCATTGACCCCAGTTGTTGGTAGCCAACATTTGTTGAGACTTTGATACATGGCAGGCATGTGGGAAATGTTTTACGGGCATGATCTTATCTAAACTGCACAATCTCAGGAAGTGCGAATGCTCACTAACCCATTTCACAGATAAGACAACCGAAGCTGAGGTGGGTGAGTTCCCTCCGCGGGTAAGTTCTAGAGCCGCACTTCAAATCCTGGGCCTCTGCAACTCCACGCTCCTCCCTTTGCCACCCTGCTGGCTAGAACTAAGCTACCTCTGCCTCTGCAGAAACTGGGCATGGGTTAATTTTTTTAATCCCTGTTTTCCTTGTGGGATCCCAGTGAGGCCTCTTGGGTATCTGTGAAATGGCAGTTTCAAGTCCCCCCAGGCTCCCAAGGTGGGTTTCTGAGACGCTGGAGGAGCTGGCCAGCTGGGCAAAGCCAGAGAAGCCAGACTGCTCTCTGCTCACTTGAACTGACTAAGGCCAAGGTCACCAGCCCCCCTCGGGGAAGCAGGTAGTGGGAAGGCTAATGCTCTGGGCACTGCCCTGCTCCCCGAGACTGGCCCTCCCATCTAAGCTGCCCCCTAGAACAGTCAACACTCTGACCTGGCAAGCCTGCAAGCCAGAAGGAAAAGAACAGTTATGACAAAGGAGAGAGGGGGACGTGTAATAATGACAATGGGAACATGGGAACACTAATCTCTGACCGAAATCCCAGGCCAGGCCCTTTGTGTGTTTTATCACCGATCCTGCCTGCAGCCCTGCAGCTCTGCAAAACACTTATTTTTATGTACCCATTTTACAGATGAGGAAATGATGCGTCAGAAAGATTTTGCAACTTGCTGAAGGCCACAGACCAAGTAAAGAGGGAGGCTGGGATCCAAATCCAGGTCCACTGACTTCCCAGCCTGGATTCTTTCTACTTTGAAGGGATTTGCCTGAATTTCAAGCCACCTACAAGGCACCTTGGCCTAGACACTGAACAGCTTTACTTCATGTAACCCTCACCGCCACAGCATTGGGGATAGGTGGCATTCTTACTGCAACTGAAGCAGGGAGCAGTCACGTGACTCGTCTGGGTCGTACAGCGAATTAGCTATGAAGCTGGTATTTGCTACCAGGTCTCTCTCACCCCGAAGTTCAAGCTCTTTCCTCTTTCCTGCCAGCTCTGGGAAGTATAAAGCGTTTTACCCCAAGAGAGCTCAGGGTCTACTGACATGATAGGACTTTAGTTGTGGGAATAAATATAAAAGATGAACATCTGCCAACATGGGGGAGCAGGTCACTCACACGTTAAGAGCATATTCATTAGCATGAGACTCCTTATGTTCAGATCCCATTTACTAGCTGTGTGACCTTGAGCAAGTTACTTACCCTCTCTGGGTTTTCATGTACCCACCTGTAAAATGGGACAAATGAGAGTGCCTTCCTCACAGAGTTGTTACAAGAATGAAATGAGGCCATGCCTGTAGAGGACTAAGGCAGTGCTGGGCAGGTATGAGTACTCAGTACACGTGGGTTCCTATCATCACAGTCATTCTAATTATTCCCTTTCTGTGTTCACACTTGGCACAGGACATCCAGCAGTGTGTCAAAAGCATATTGAGTGTTCAGGGGCTGTCCGTGAAATGTCCTCCACAAATTCACTTCCCCAGTGAAGAAGTGAGAAAGGTGCTGATGAGCAAGAACTTGGAAACCAACTCTGACTGCAGCTACTGAGACAGAAAATTTCAAATACAAGACGAGCGTTGGCTGCGAATCGGCTGTTCTTTCCCCTCTCTCAGCCTTGGCTCCCCCATCCATAAAATGGGGGGAGTGTGGGTGAACCTGCCTCCCGGCTGCTGACAGCTACGGCTCCACAGGGAGCAGGTCTGGTGGCTCTTCACCTCCCAAAGGCCTCCTCGCGTGTAACGGGGATGGGAAGTCCGTTTGGAGTGTACTTGAACCCTGACCCCACAGGCCCTCGCAGTCCAGCCTTCTACGGGGGATGCGCCTGCTGCCTGCTAGCTAACGAGGCGTGGAGTTGAGATCATGACTGAGCTGCACAGCCACGGGCCTGGCTCGCCGGGCTGTGCTGACCGAGTGCGACGGCCAGGTGAGGAAAGTGCTGGGGACACTCATGCAGTCACTGCCTGAAAGGACAGACCTCAGAACCGATGTTTTCAAAATGCCGTGTCTGACGTCCAAAATTTTTCTGGCTCACTCCATGGACGTGCCTGACATTGATCTCATCTGGGGCCAGACACATTCTAGAAGGTCACGCACAGCACACCAGCTTGCACCCAGGAAGCTGAGCTGCCGGGTGCAGGCGGGGGTGGGAGCTTGGTCAGGAGTGGCCCGGCTGCTGTTTGGCTGTGGCTTTCCCAGTCTCAGCCTTGGTGTCCCCTCCTAAAATGGGGTAAGTGTGGACTAAATCTTTTTTTTATAATAAACATTTTATTTGGAATAATTTTAGATTTAGAGAAAAGTTGCAGAAATAGTACAGATAGTTGCCGAATATCCCTCACTCGGTTTCCCCTGATCCTATCATTTTACATTTCCGTGGTACATTTGTCCCAATTAAGAAACCAACAGTGACACATTATTACTAATTAAAATCCAGACTTTATTTGGATTTCACTCATTTTCTCATTAACGTCCTTTTCCTGTTCCAGGATGCCACATTGCATTTAGGACTAAATCGTTTACAAAGTCTCCCAGTTCTAAAAACCAACAGGCAGTAAGCCCTCGTGGTTAAGAGCTCTGGATGAATGCTGTGCTGTGTGACTTTGGATAAATCCCTCACCCTCTCTGAACCTCAGTCTCTTTATCTATAAAAAGGGGATGATACCAGTACTGCTTTATAGGGGTGCTGTGAGGTAATTTGTTAATTCACGTGAAGCACTTAGCACAGCTCTTAGTACGCCATGAGGGCTCTGTTGATAAGAATCAGCAAGTAGACATCATAGACTAAAACAAGGAGTAACCCAGCATATGGTACACTTCCTGGCAAAAAATCTCCCAGCACAGTGGCTGCTCCAAAAAGAAGATATCATGTTGCTGGTCTAGCACATCAAACCCAAAACGTAAAGCACCGGACTGGAAAAGGCAAAGATCTGGAGTCAAACAGGCCTGGGTTTGAGTCCCATCCACCCACTGCATGAATTTGGACACACTGTTCAGCCTCTAGGTCTCGGCATCCATATCTGCTAAATGGGAACAAATCATTCACTTCACAGGGTTGCTGAGAAGATAAAATGAGACGCGTACTGTCAAGCATCAAGCAGGACTGAGGTGTGATATTCGTGAAAGAGACCATCTTCCTCTTTTCCTACCTCTTCTAGGAACTGTAAGTCATTGACTGCTACTGGGGTCTTTAAGAATCCACTGAAATCTCATATGGGCAGTTCCCAGGGGTTGGTAGTGAGATCCTACTCCTCTTTTTTTTTTTTTTGGAGGGGAGCCAAAGTCATACTGAAAAGCCAGTTCCATAATCTTCATTGCTACAATGCTTTTTCTCATCCAGTATGAAATGTTCATTCTAATTTCACGCTGCCTGTGACTAGTTTTAAAAGGAAGCATAAAGCTATTCCGATGGTCCCTCTGACAAAGATTATCGTAGGCCCTGTTTTCACAGAATCAGTCTCTTTTCACAGAATACCAACTGAAGAGGCCGAAGAAGTCAAAGAGTATCACTCCTGTTTAAAGATGAGCAAATGAGAGCCAGAGAGGCAGATCTGCTCGTTCAAGGTCAAATAGCGGAAGAGCTTCAGAGCTAGGAAGAGACCCCAGTCACAAGATCCCGGCTTCTGTGCTCTCGGCTCTCTGACTTGGAGGCCCATTAGGCTCTGAGCTGCTGGAGGACATCCCTCCATTTATCCATCCACACATCCATCCACCCACTCGTCCATCCACTCACCCACCCACTCGTCCATCCACTCGTCCACCCACCCACCCACTCGTCCACTCACCCACCCACTCGTCCATCCACTCATCCACCCACCCACCCACTCATCCATTCGCTCATCCACTCACCCACCCACTCATCCATCCATGTTGGTATTGGACACCTTCCTGTGATAGGCACTGAGCTGAGTGCTGAGAGCCAGGGGTGACAAAGACGGTCACAGTCCCCAACTTCATGGAGCTTTCTATTCACTGAGCTATGACTGAGTCTTGGTCTCTGTTTCCCAAGGGTCTACCGCAGTGCCTGGCACATGGTAGGTGAACAGTAAATGTTTTTTGAATAATGGATATCTCTCATCTTCAGTAATGCTCCCACCTTTATAACTGAGGTACTGAATCACTGTGAAGACCTTGAGGGGGCTAAAATCTCAGTATCTGTATTTGTCTTGAACCGTCTTCTCCAGTCGTCATTCTCCAGAAGAAGTTAAACAGCCGTGTGCAGACATAGCCGCAACATTAGACAAGGAGTAAAAGACCTGAGTTTATGTCCCAGCCCTGAGCTGCTTACTTCTAAGTAGCTCCTGAAAGACATTCGAGCCTGTTTTCTCATCTATCAAATGGAGCAAATAATATTTGACTTGCCTATTTCACTTGGCTGCTGTGAATATAAAAGGAGAGAGAGAAGGAGAGGGAGAAGGAAAAGGGGAGAAAAAGAGTGAAAACTTCTAGAAAGTACAATATGAATAAACATTGATATGTTACTTGAATGATTTATGTTGAGGGTACAAGAGAAAATAAAAGTGATCAGCCTTTTAACGAGTACTGGTACACTCTCCTTCCAACCTTCTATAATGTAACTGGTTGTGATTGCCCCAGATTTGTTCCAACCTTTGAAGAGATTAAATTTATGGATTTGTGGCATCACGTGTCACCCCAGCCAATCCTGACCCATATTTCTCTCCACTTTGTTCATGCAACGACAGTACAAAAAGGTGCTGTAACCTTAATTGCTTGCAAAGTATTTTGAAATCCTTAGATTAAAAAGTTCTGTGAAGTCCAAAGTATTAGCCTTCTGTGTGCCCTAGGAGTTGTGCAGAGCCTCGCCTGGGTTCATCAGGGCAGGGAGAAATTGCAGTGTATGTTCTGAGGACCCAGGAACTTTGGGGTTTAAGGGTCTTCTTCGTGGAATGGCCCTAGGTCAACTCCCAGCTTCCTAGTCTCTTAGCTACTCAGGCATCTGACCATTCCTTGTGTTGCTTTGTGCTTTTTCCGTTTCTTAAGTTCCTGGGTCACGAGGCCTGAGTTGCACTTACTTTGGTGTCATAGGTCTCTTTCCTGAGTGATCTCAGCCTAAGTCCTAGAAAGGGCAACTGTGTCACCTGTAATCTCTGTATGCCTTTTCATTTAAGCCCAGAGTGATGACTTAATCCTCATTCTAACTTTTACCATTAGAACTTAAGAGTTAAAATTCTGTCCCATGGTAGTAACCCTTGGAGGAGGTGTCAGGTAGGGACTGAAACGGGTAGGAGGGGGCTCCTGGGGTCCTGGCAGTGTTTTGTTTCCTTGCCCTGACTGTAGGTTAGGCCAGTGTGTTTGTTTCGTGAAAATTCAGAGCCACACACTTCTACGTGCATTTTTCTATATATTTGTTACACTTACAATGAAAATATTTTTTTAAAAATCACTCTGGGGCATCCCTGGTGGCGCAGTGGTTGAGAGTCCACCTGCCGATGCAGGGGACACGGGTTCGTGCCCCGATCCGGGAAGATCCCACATGCCATGGAGCGGCTGGGCCAGTGAGCCATGGCCGCTGGGCCTGCGCGTCCGGAGCCTGTGCTCCGCAACGGAAGAGGCCACAGCAGTGAGAGGCCCGCGTACCGCAAAAAAAAAAAAAAAAATCACTCTGGATGCTAACTGACTTCATATAGAATAAATTCTGATGTGATAGTGAGGCTATACACCTAATCAAATCAAAATCCTTTCTTTCTCTGCCTTTGTAATTCAAAATAATGTTGCTTTCAGTGTTCCATCCTTTAGTTCCATTTTCACACTTACAGGAAACATGGAAGAGCCTCAGCCATTTTAATTAAGTCTAATGGGGGAGGTAAGGGGGGAGGTTGGTTCTCATCAGAAGTCCTGTGATGCCTTCAGGGATGTATGTGGACCTCTGAAATTACAACAAAATTCTGTTGGATACACATGTACATTTTTCTGAGAAGTGTCCACGATTTTCATCAAATTCTCAAGGGTCCCTGAACTAAAAAGGACCATAAGTCAGAGGGACTCTTACAACTCAAGGCTTTTTTATGTATGCTCCTCTTGAAATGTTTCTCGACTCTAAATTCAACCCATAGCCCTCACCAACCTGATTCACCAAATTGGTTTCACCCATCAAAATGAATTTGCTCACTTCAATGGAAAAAGTGAATGGGCTCAGCTGTCAAAGGTCACACATAATAATCATCATCTGTTTACTTCTCCATCTCCTCCTCGAGATCCCAGGCCCTGATGCCAGAGACCTTTGCAGCCTCGGTGTGAAAGTGCACCAGGCAGTGGCGGACTGGACTCCAAAGAAAGTCACTGCACCCATTTACGAAACCAGATTTATTAAAATTTCTCTACAAGTCAGAAACAGCCGTCTCACATATATACACATGTACAGGAAGGATCTAGTGTTTCGAAGCCCCAGCCAGCCCAGAGTCCTCAGCCGGGTCATGTATCACAGATACAACATTCAAGCAACCACAAGAACGTTAGTGGGACAGAGGCTTCTGTCCTCCCTCTTCTCCAAGTCCCATGATTCTGTCAAGGTAATATTGCCAATGATCATTCACATTTCACGTGGCCTTAGACACGCAGGTTATTCAGACAGACACAGACAACAGAACAAGCGTCAGAGCCAGAACAACAACAAAAAAATCGGACATATGTATAAAAGGTACACTATATGTACAAAGTACACAGTACGTGAGGTATACACGGTATTCTCACAATGCATGTTAGTAGTTTGCCTAGGCGTAGCCCTTAAAAGTGACTGCCTGTTTTTGTGCCATTTCTCAAAATACAGTATGTTTGGTTTACCCGTTTAATCACCTGATTTCAGTACTGTCTATTTACTGATATTTCATCTGTACTTGTTTTTTTAATGCAAGTTGCAGTTTCTTTGTTAAGCTCTATCTTTTGTAGGTAGTGAGTTCCCATCTCTGGAAGCATTCAAAAAGAGGTTGCAGACCCAACCTGTGAAAGAAGCTGTGTGTCGGGGGGGGGCGGATTTCTGCATTGGGAGGTGGCAGAGAAACGAAAGAAGTTGGACCAGATGACTTTTAACGTCCCTTTCAAGTTTAAAGATTTGGGGCTTGCTATTTCATCCCAGATACTGATGCTGCAGATGTATTCATAAACCACACCACATCCGAAATATTCACAACCTGTCATGCAAAACTGCAGACCATACCCATGGCGGTGGTTAAAGTATAATTCTGGAAGTTAGTCCAAGAACCGTCTAAGACTATCCAAAATTCACTTTCTCTGAAGCACTAAGATGTTTAACATTTGCTCTTGGGAGAGGGAGTGGAGAGCCTTCTTATCTTTCTCCTCCTAGACAAAATGCTCCACCCTGAGATGGTCTTGGGGAAAAAAGTAAAGGATAACTGCTAACATATTTGAGGGGAACCAAGAAAGCTAATGGTTTCCAAGTGCTCAAATTCTTGTTAAAAGTCTCCAGTCTCTCTGTCTGAGCTCAGAGTTCTAAAATAGCCAGGAGTTTGAATCTTTTATGATACTTTTCCACAGTTAGCTGGTAAGTGCTTTTATAGTGAAGGGATGGGAGGGCGCATTTCAAGGTCAGAAAGAAGGCATTAGTGCAAATGAGGTCTTGGCAGGAAATGGAGGAGAAATTCTGGGTTCGTGGTTCAGGCAGGCTCCTATGCCCCTGAAACAGTCTGCTCCAAAAAGATGAAGAAAGGGTGAGTGTTAAACCAAACCAGAAAAAACAACTTTCCGATCAGAGAAGCTAGGGTAGCAAAAGTCTGGCTACCGAAGACAAGTTCGAAGATGGCAGGTTTATGGGCCCAAATTATTTGTCACCCTGTTAAAAATATGGTTATTGCCCAAAATGCCATTGTGCGATTCATTTCCCCTCCCTTTAGAATGTTCATGTCACTTGATCACATGCTGCAGGATATCCACACTCCTTGCCACCTGTAAAAGATGCGGAACCCCCATATCTGACACAGGGACAGCTGGCGAAGGTTCACTAAGGGAAACAGCTCTGCAGGAAAGGCCTGTCCATCTTTAGAAATGGAAATGCCATGTGTGAGAATTATGAGGTTTCTGAGGTTTGGGGATTAGCAGAAGAAGGAACTGATGTCACTGTCCTCCTGGTACTCTGGAACAATCTGGTCGGAAGTTCCTATTTCTGAGTCGACGTACCCAGGCTCCAAGACAGACTCGAACCAGGGATGGAGTAAGATCTCTGGAGCAGTGAGTCTTTCTGAAGGCTCCCGTCTCAGAAGGCTGCGAATGAGGCACCTGGCTTTGGGGGAAATGTGGTCAGGAATGCAGAACTGTCCACGTCGGATTTTGGAGAAAAGGGCACTGGGGTCTGAGTCATGGAAGGGGTAGCGTCCCACCAAAAGGGTGTAGAGCATCACCCCGAGGCTCCAAACGTCCGCCGCCTTTCCGGAGTAGGTCCCTGTGGTGTTGAGAATCTCGGGGCTCACGTAGGCTGGGCAGCCGTGTTTGTCTGACAAAGCATCATCTTCTCCCTTAATTATGTGTGTATCTTCTAGACTTTCCAGTCTGAGCTGGGTTCTGTAGGAGAGAGGAAACAAGCCATTACTTCCAGCTACTATGAAAACCAAGGCCTTCCCAATAATAGCGCCCACAAGTACTCATCGCAAAGGCCCAAGGAATGCCAGTTACCCCTTCATCCAGTTAGCAGTGCCTTGCATCACCCTGGAGGACTCAGGATTTCACAAACCAATACAAACTGCAATACACATTAGCAAAGTATTGAGAGAGAGCCTGGGGTGGAGGGTATGATGCAAAGCCCCAAATACTATTCATTATGCTACAGCTTATAAGACATATCCTAATAGGGGTTACACAATTTACAAAGTTCACATTGCAGCAGTGGGAGCCTGTCTCAGGGGAATGCTGACATTTCTCCAAAAGCTATCAGGGAAGAGCAGTTTATCCTACTGCTTCAGGGAGAGCCTGGGCATCCTACAAGTGGATCTTATCTCTTATCATGCCACTGACTGCCAGAGCTACTTGGACCCGTTGCTTGGCATTACAGAACATTACAGAACACGGAGCCCAAGGTCACTGTTACTGCACACAGGTTGTTAGCACTCCTGTTCACATCGATATATACACACAGAGGGGATTCTGTCCACCTGAGCCCAAGCCATGACGGCCATGACGGAAAACGTACATGGAATGTTAATTACATTTATTGGGATGTTTAATTGCAAAGAATGCTTAGCCTGGACAGAAAGGACAAAGAAAAGCAGCTGGTGGATTTGAAAGATGCAGGAGCCCTAAAACGCCCTCGTATGTGTGCACATGCACACACACACACACGCACACACACGCACGCACACCCTAGGATGACACATCAACACCTGAGCTCATTTACTCAGGTAAGGGTTTATCTCTTCAGGTAACAACTAAGGTTTGAAACATCTTTAGTTAAGGCTCTCTGATGAAGCTGCAGGTGCCTCCTTGTTCAGATCCAGTCACTCAAGCCTCTTGGCTCCCCCAAAGCCCAGAGCCATGTGGGGAGTCTCCAATACATGGTGGTCACTTATGCTCCCCCCAGGTTCTCTGAAACAGCCCTGTGTCAGTAAGTCACTCCTTGCGAAGTTAGATGCAAACATTTGCTACGGGCTACTGGGTCAATTCCTTTTCCTCTCAAAGGTCTAGTTCTTTTTTGTTTTTTTTTCTTCTTCTTCCTGCCTTCCTGTTCCCTGGAGTGTAGTATACATGTGCTAACTTCAGTATGTCCTCAGCCTGACCTCCCCCCCCCCCCCCCCCCCCCCCCCCCGTCCCATACCCATTCGTTCTGTAAACGGAAAATATGACTCAACCCACACTGTCTGCCACTGATTGGCTGCTGTAGTACTAAAACCCTGCACCTGTGCTGGTTACACGACTAGCGTCAGCCTGTCATTGCTTAACCCTCGGGTTACCAAACTCCACGCACATGACATTCGCCTGTGCAATAGCAGATTTCAACAGTAAGCAAGGAGGTGTGTAAGGTGTGTTTCAGAAAATACATCACCATATCAAAGGAGAGTGTTCCAGGAATTGGAAACTTCTTCATTACCAACACTTTGCTTTTCTTTGCTAATCAGTATGATCCAATGACTCTTGCAAGGTCAGACACAAAGCCATGCTTTCTGGCAACTCAACCCTATACTTTTTCATAGGACCTGAAGTCAAGGGTAAAAAAAGCACAGGTGGGGTGAGCCCTGCATGAATACCTACAACGAAGTAACACACACCCACCTGTGCAATTCTACAATGGTATTGCTTTTAATCTTTCCACAAGGGATGTGGCCCACCTCTTAAAATCAGGTAAGGTTTATCTCCTGTGGCTTCCTGAATTCTCAACTGAAACCTCAACTCTGAATCTTAATGTCACATTATTGTCTTATCAAGCTCATCTTGTTCTTTATGAGGTAAGCCATGATCTATATTTAGCAACCAATTCTAGCCAGCTTCCATTTCTCATTCAACTGTGGCTATCTTCTGAAGATGCATCCAAACAAGACGTCTAAAAAGTCACCGGAGAATGGGGAGAAAATATTGGGGGCCAAGCCTGACTCATAATAGGAGTGTGGTGTGAAGGAAAGGGATAGGTTTCTGCAACTACGACAGTCTGACCAGCTCTGTGATACTTACTAGGTACAATAAATAAGTAAATAAACAGGGGGGAAAAAACAAGAAAAAAAACCCCACTCGGTATAAACAAGGGTTTGAAGACATCCTCTAGGAATGGATGTTGTGAAGGGCAGACTGACATTTGTACCCCAGGAGAACTGACCTTTCTGACAACGATGGGGAATAAACCTGATCCTGGGGTGGAAGCGAGGAGGGCATCCTGTCCTCACGTGACATCCCACAGACGCACCAAGGTGTCCCCAGGCCACGTCCACAAGGGTGCAGAATAACCAACTTTGGCTTTGGCCCCTCTGGAGAGAGGATTTCTAAAGACTGACTCTGGGACAACTGAGCCCTTGGTGTTGTTTTGAACCAACACCCTGCACCTAACTGCTCGACCTGCACCCTCGTTTTGGAGTCAAAAGGCACAGGAGAGGCTGTGGAGGCCGCTCACCTCTCCTCTGTGGAGAAGACAAACTTCCTAAGCTTTAGGTCCCCCAGCACGATGGCTGACTGGTGGCAGTGGGCAACGGCAGAGACGATCTGCTTGAAGAGCCGGGCAGCCTCCTCTTCCCGCAGCCTCTTCCGGCTGCGCACGTAGGAGTGCATGTCCCCAAAGTCCCTCTCAAAGAAGACATAGGCTTTGGTTTCCCCAAGGATCACTTCCACAATGCCAGTGATGTTCCTGTGTGAGGGCAGCTGGATGTAAGGCCGGATTCTGTCCTGGTAGTGTTTAATGGGAAACACCTGCAGAGAGAAGGGGACTCACTTAGGAGGCTAGAAAAGCAGAGGCTGCCTCCCAGATCCTGGGCTGCAGTTCTCAATCTCTGGGCTTTGGTTGAAAGTGAGGCTCCATTCATTTACCCCAACCTCCTGCAACCCCTGTTAGCTCTGCAACCCCACCTGATGCAGCCTGGGCTACTCCTAACACCCAAAAGCAGTAGCATCTAGGGCTAGCAAATCTCCAAAGAGCTACCATATGGATGGTTTGAAAGAAGTCTTCTAGGTATGGCCTTCCGGCTCCAGAGAGCTAAGCTCCTAAGTCCCCACCCTCTGTGGCCCTTTCTCGTTGGCAGGTAATGCTGTGCAAAGTGGCTGATAGAGGTCCCCCTGGGATCTCCAGGAGCAGCCTCTGGAAATGCATGACCTCCTGCAGACCAGAGAGAGCACAGGACATGGTGACTCTGCAGCCTCCAAGTGTAAGAACATACAGCTGGAGAACGTACAGCTCTGTCATTACTCAGAAGGAGCAGATGACTCCAAGCGCAAGACTGTCAACACAGCCCTAAGGAACCTGCCGAGGCTGTGACTCAGGTATAAGCAGTCTTGGGTTAAAATTCCCACAGGAGGGATACGGGATCCTCTCGGGGGGGGGGGGGGGGGGTTCATTTGTTTACTTATCTCCCCCCCACACCAACTCCCATCCTCACTTTCACTCGGGACATGGGTAGCATCTTCTCTAAGAAGCTGGCTGGTCTCTTTAAGGGCCTTTTGTTTAGTCCTGTTACTCATATCCTAGACTCAACTGGAAACGGTGACACACGGGCTGTCACCATCTGGATTCAGCTATTATCTGCTCGGAGGAACTGGAAGGGGTTGCACAATGACCAGACCCACCCCACCTCTGACGCTCGGTTGCTCCGGCACCAGCTCGAAAAACCTTTCCGCTGCCCCCCTCCTCCCACCCCAGCCCACACTCATACCCTCTGAGCTCTGCTCCCCAGCCACCACGAAGAAAAGATTTTGCCCCCCTTTAAACTGGGCTCGATCACACATGTGAAGTTTCGTTCGGGTCGGACAGTAGGTGGCAGCAGCGAGGCCAGGGAAGGGGAGCTCGGGGGGTCAGGTGAGTTGCGGAAAACCAAAGAGCGACTTAAACTGAGGGGTGACCCTATGTTTCCGGTGAAAACGAGCAGCCCGGAGGCTTCTCAGGGATGTCTGAGGCCCGGGTGTCCAGCTCGCAAAGGGTGCATGGCCTGTGGGAATGTTCTGCGTCTATGGGCGCTGGAGGAGAGTGCGGAGGATCCTGTTTGCAAGAGTTGTATCCCCTCCAGGATGGAGCCCCTTATGTTCAAAGGAAAATCGCGGGCCGGAAAAGCAAGACATGAATGGAAGCGAGGGTTCCTAGTCGGTGTGGGCTTTCCAACATTTCTATTCCGGCCAAAGACCCCCCGCCCTCGCTGGAAGACCCTCTCAGACTACTCTCTGGGGAGGACAGGGTTCCGGTTCCAGCGCGGGTTCCAGCCGGAATCCCCAAGACGGGAGCCCAACACGGACTTCCCGCCCCCTTACCACCCACGGCTGAGCCCGGGTGCCTCGCAGCCCCAGCAAGAGAGTTGCCAGCTGCTCCAAGCTCCAAGGAGGCACCCACAGCAGGGCGTCCTTCCAGAACGAGGGGCGGGGGAAGCGAGGAGAATGGGAAAGGGGGAATGGCATGGCCCTGGAATCCATATCAATTCCACAACTTATGTGGAACGCCTCGCACTAAACTCGGCGCTAAGCAAATAACATAGATGTTGTAAAGCAACTGAGCACCGCACTTCCTCTCGACCGCCAAGCCCCCACTATACCACTCCATCCGAACCCCTCAATCCCCAATAGGGTGACCCGGGTCAAATGCTGCCTTAACGGGCTCAAACCCCCTTATCCGCCTTGCCCCAAGCCCAAGTCCTGACGGCACCTTCGGCCCCCGGGCGACGGCGGGCGAGACCCCAAACACCTTTGCCTGCCACCGGGTCCCCTCACCCCGCGACCCCCCGCCGGGTCCCGGGTCCCGGCCCCCTGGGTGCCTACCTTGCAGCGCAGCTCGCGGCCGGTGTGGAGGCACAGCGCCCGGGACACATGCTCGCGCTCGGCCAGGGGCAGCAGCAGGTAGTCGGCGATGCGGCTGGGCCCCGGCGCGCTCCCGGAGCCGCCGCCAGCCCCCGGAGCGGCGGGCGGAGGCTGCGGGCTGCAGGGAGAGCCAGGGGGGCTGAGGTAGTCCGGGGGGCTAGAGCACTCGGAGAGACGTGGGCACTTGGCCGCCACGGCCGCCGCGTCGTCCGCGTCCAGCAGGCGTTTGGCCGGGGCGCCCCGGCCGACCGGGAGTAGCAAGGCCGGAGCGCGGGGCTGCGAGACGCCGCTCATAGCAGAGCGTACAGAACCGACCCGCATCCCGTCCCCGGCCGGGGCGGCCCCGGCTTTGTACGTCCTCGGATCGGCGCGGGAAGGTGCAACTGGGTCGGCGCCGGCGCCGCGACTTACTCCAGCCCGCGGGATGGAGGTTGCAGACGGAGCTTGGTTCTGCCCCCACGGGGGGCAAAGCCGGAGCCGCTCCCGGGCGCTCGCGGTACACGCGAGGACCACGGTGGCCGCGCGTCCGGGGAAAGGAGGCCGGTTCGGGTCCCCGGATCCCCGTGGGTACCGGCTCGGGGCGCCTCGCTATTGTTGTAGAGGCTGCCGACAGTCGGGGAAGCAGAGGCGGCGGCGGCCTCCGAGGTCCGGAGCAGCGAGAACAGGATTCCGCAGGCTCGGCGGAGCCACGGAGCAAATGCACTTCCCGAAGCAAGAAGTGTCGGAGCGAAAGCCGGACCAACTTTTCCGCGGCGCCCGGGATCCTACGCGCTCCGGGCTCCCGGCGTGAGTGTGCGCGAGACAGACGCTCTCGGAGAGGGTAACTGAGTGTGAGTGAGTGTGTGCGCCGCACCGATCCCGGCCAGTGCACTCCTCCTTCTCCTCCACCTCCTCCGCCTCCCGGTGACTCACGCTGTATACACATACACTCACAGGCCAGGCTGTGTAAACAGTTGGGAAGCCGGGTTGTGCAATGAGGTGGCTGCGACGACTCGGGCCCTGCCGCCGGGCGAGCAGTCACCGGAGCGGAGGGGAGGTGCAGCTGGGCCGGCGGGGGCGACGGGGGTGGCCCGACGGCTGGGGATGCTTCGGGCAGAGCGCGCTCCGGCGCAGGTGGCGTGTCCTGCGCGCGCACACGCCCCCCGAGCCGGTCTAGGCGGGAGGAGGCGCGCGCCCTCCCGCAGGCCGCGGGCTCAGCGCGAGAAGCCGGAGAAGGGGGCGGAGGAAAAGTTCCCGTGACGTCAGGGTCCCGGGGAAGTGGGCGGGAGGGGAGGGGCCGTGGGGGGCGAAGCAACCGTTGATTGGTGCGCGCTCCCCATTCACTCCGAGCACAATGGACTGCGGGCGCGCGCACCAGGGCTCTCAGCACCCGCCGCTCGCTGCAGCCGCGGGGTGACACCTCTTGCCCCGGGGATCCCCCCAGTGCCCCAAGCCTTGGGACCTCCGGTCGGAGCCGTGGGCGTCGCCGAGGCCCGGCGGTAGCCGGAGGAAGGGAGGAGAGAGAAGGTGATGAATTCCAGAATCACTCATTCACCCCCACGCGGTGGTTCCGGGGAAGACCTGCGCGTGGTAGTGGATGTGGCTTTTTTTTTCCTTTTCCCGCCCCCTCCCAGCTCTAATCCCCAGCGTCTGTTCGCTTCCACAAATAGAACCTTCTGTTGGATGAAATAAGAGCAAACACTGGGCCTTCTGCGCTGCCTCCACCTCCACGCCTCTCCCGCGCCTGCCGCCCGCCCGGATTGCACGGAAATAGCTCCTCCGGGCTCTCGGGCCGCCCCTTCGCGGTGACTCGCAGAAAGAGCTTCCTGAGCCGGGGCCGGTGGGAAACAAAGGATGTGGGGAGAGGGCGGAAGGGGCCCACGTGGCCGTCGCCGAATTCCTGCCCTCTCCCCAGCCTCCGTGCGCGCAGCAGGGTCTAGGACGCCGGGGCCAGCCCGGTTCCGTGGTGGCCGGGGAGCGGAGTCTAAGTCATCCTGGCCACCGACAGTGATGCTGCCTACACCCGGGCAACCCTGCCAGGGCGTGTGCATGCACTCGTGCAACGTGATTTGGGTGAGCTCGAGATGTGTGTCAAACCCTGCACAAAGCTCCGTGAAAAAACAACCTAGAATCTGTCGGTTTTCTTTCTTTCGAGAACCAGGTCCATTTGGAGTCCCTGGACACCCAACATAGATAACTGTTATCAGACAGTCCCTTCTGTACTTCTGCTAAATACTTCATTTTCTAAAACCAGGTCGAGCCCCAAGGATAAATCCTTTTCCATATCAAATCTCCATTCGTTCAACAAATACTAATGAAGCATCTGCTAAACTAGACGCTAGGGATTAGAAGATGAAAACTAGTAATAATAGCTAACATTAATTGAGGTCTGTAACGTGCACTTTACACACACTGCAATTTTACAGCCACCCAGTGGGGTTATTTTTTGCCCTTTTTCACACAGAGGAAGCCTGCAAAGTTAAGTTACTTGCTGTGGTCAAATAGCTACTGAATGCATTCAAGCTCTTAAGCATTTGTGGGAACTCAGGGAAGATTACAATTTGTACAGAGAAAAGAGAAGTCAGGGAGGAGTCCCTCTAGGAGGCATTAGACCTGGGGGGATGTGTGGGACTGTAAACGAGTTGCTGGGGTGGGGTGGGGGGAGGGCAGGGATGTGGGGAAGGGTAGGGTCAGCTTAAAGAGGCCAGGGTGGCTGCAAGGCCGGAGCCGGAGCCTGCACTGCACATGTCATTGGGGGAAACGTGAAAAGCTCCAATGCCTGCTGAGAAGGCTGCGCTTAATCCTGTAACCAGGCGAGAACCCACCAGAGGTTTTCCTTCTTTCAAGTTCATTTTGTGCTATTTATTTAAGATCCATTGAGCTGCCAGCTGGGCATCAGCACTTGGATGGCAAACTCAGCATGGGCCACCAGCATCTTCCTCCAAGGTGTGCATCTCCCTCAGTGCCTCTTCTGAGAGAAAGGCATCACCACCACCCATCCCCAGGGCCAGAATCCCTGGCAGTCATTTCCCCTTGAATCCACCGTTTTCCTATCCCCCACTCAGTTGTCACTGGGTCCATCCTAGACCTGCTAGGTCTCACAGCCACCCCCTGCCGCCCCTCCTCAGCTTCTTGGAGCTGCCCCTTGCAGACTATTTCTCATGCTCCCTTGCCCACTGGCTTACAGCCCATTTTGCCCAGAGGGAGGCCCTGGAGGGAGATGGGAGGGTGCTGCTTTGGGCACTGGCTGCACCTCCTCTGTGGCCCAGGCCCCGCTAGCCAGCCCCTCTGTGTAGCTGTTGCCACGTGCTGCCAGATCTCCCTACAGGAATGAAGGATTTATCCACCCACACCCCCCCAACCCTCCACCCCGGGACTGCTAGGAACACCTTTTGGGAGTTTTGGAAACTGCCTCGACTGAGAAGGGCTACCTTGCCCCAGTTCACACTCCCTTCCCAGGAGGTCCACATCCAATGACAGGTGATTGTGGAGTCCAGCCTCCTCGCCCGAACTTGAGCCAACTCTGAAGAGCAACCCGGCTTCAGCCGCCCATTTAGGGTCAACTGAGTTCTTCCTTGAGATTGCCTCCAGCACAGCTCTTCTCTCCAGCCAGTCCTATTCCTTCCCTCCCCTTCCACAGGCACTCCCTGATAAACCTCCTGCATGCTAATCTCCATCTCCAGTCGGCTTCCTGGGGGACCCGACCAAGGCACCGCCTCCCTCTTCCTGGCCCTAGCTTGCTCTAGGCGCTCTGGCTCCTGGGATCAAGTGACACAACTTTCATCCCTCCTGCCCTAGGGTGGAAGCAGCTTCGTGATGTTGATAACCGCTGGGCCCACCCCGCACACTGTGTTGTTTTGTTCTATGTTTGTTTCTGCTCTTCCAATACCTTCATAACTAGTTCCTCGCTTTAATTTTTTTCCACTGTACTTCCTGGCCTGGGTTCCATTTTCCTGACTGATACAAACCCTGTACCTTTCCCATGTCAATCCACTCTTCTCTACTCTCATGATCTTAGTTCAGAAACTTCTGGTTTTCTGCAGTAAGCTGCTAACTGGATCACTCATTCACCCTTTCAACATACAAGGGCACCTACCCTGCCAGTGTACCTACTAGCTGCTGGAGATATAATGGTGCACAAAACAAAATGTATCCTTGAGCTCCTTAATCCATTCCCCACACTGCTATCAGAGTACTTTTTCTAAAATTTAAATTTGATCACATCAGGCCCTGGCCTAAAAACCTGGCAGGGACCCTCAGATGATAAAATCCAAACACCCACTTTCCTGGCCCTACTTCCCATTCCAGTCTCACCTTTCTTGTCTCCTCGCTAGCAACATACCCATGCCAGCTCCTGGTAGGGCCCTAAACAGATCTTACTAATTCACACCTCTGCATTTTTGCCTGTGCTCTTTCCTCCCACTGGAATTCCCTCCCCTCCCACTGCCAATCTGATGAACTCCTATTCATCCTTCAAGACCCCACACAGATTTCCCCTGCACAGCAGTCAAATTTAAATGTCCTGCTAAGTGCTGTTGAGTCCTCCATCTAGCTTTTTCTCATGGCACTATCCACTCAGCTGTCTTCCAGAGGGCAGAGGCCATGTCTTATTCAGCCGTGTGTCTCCAGTCCCCAGCCCAGTGTCTGTTATAAAGGAGGGGCTTAGTAAGTGACAACCAAACAAATGTACTCAAGGGCAGAGGGTCACCCACAGGGAGGGCCTGAGATGAGAGACAGGGAAGGAGAACAGGCATTTGGGCCAAGACAGGGGACTGGAGAATAGGGCACAGATTTCAGAGTTGAATGTCTAGCCCTGGAAGGCAAAAGGATATGGAAAAAGAAAGGGCTGAAGCTTTGGGGGCCTCCAGCCTGCATGCCTGGGAGGACAGACATGTACTCTTGACAGGTCCTGAGATCAAGTCAGCCAAGGGGACAAGTGAGCTAAAATTTTCCTGACTTCATTGCTGGGGCTTTCCCTGCTGGCAAGGTCTGGACTGAACTCCCATCAGACTTTTCAGATACTTATATGAGGAAGTCAGTTACTCTTTATAGCCCTCAGTTGCCTCACCTGTGAAATGGGCATAACAAAGGCCTGTTTTTCCTCCCCTGCAAGATTCTTATGGGAACAAATAGCTATAAACTATTTGTCCTTATGAGTTATCTACCCACACACAAATATGATTATCAAATATGGGCATGCCTTGATTTTGAACTCTGTTCATTTAGTCAACAAATATTCATTATCGGTTTACCATATGCTGGAGTTGGAAAAGGCCTTCACCATGAAAATTCAAATTGACAAATACAAATATATAAGTAAATAGGATGTGCATTGGATAGTAATTCTTCCTGTCTTAAAAGGGTTCTTTGCTTTATAAAAGGGTCTACCATGTGATGCCATTTAGCAAGCTCCTTTGGCACATTTGTGGTGTGGTTTGGTAAAAATATAGGAAACTTGAAAGCAAGAATCACAGTTGGTTGTGTATGTGTGTGTATGTGTGTGTCCCCTTCGTAGCCTCAGCACAATGCTGAGCTGACACCGGATGCTCACAGGATGACACGTTGAACTGGGGAAAAAATTGATTTACCTCCAATGTCTCAGGAAAGCATATATTACATAATGTGGGGAAAACCTGTATTGATTTTTTGGGGACAAAGTTGGGCTACTGATGAGCTCAGCCTTGATTCATTTTCATTCATGCCCAGGTAGGTACCTGGCAGCGCCATTAGGAAGATTCTGAATGTCGTACCCATTCCAAAAAAATTGGGACGTATTTAAGAAAAACAAAATTAGTGTTTATGATAAAGTTCCAAAAACTGGAAAAGAGATGAACATTTACTGAGTTCCTCCCATATGGTAGAACCTTGTCTGTTTTCTTGTTTAACGTTCAAAATTATCTCATAAACTAGTTATTACCACCACTTTACAGATCCACAAGAAGGCTCAGAGAAGTCGATTAGCTTGTCTAATACCACGCAGCGGGAAGGTGGCCAGTTAGAATCGGAACCCTGGTCCAGCTGACCTCAAGTCTGGCTCCTTCTGCTTTATGTACCACCCAGTCTCCCAATGAAGAGAAAGTTTATCCATATATTTCTCCTCCTGTATCTTTTTTTTTTTTAGTTCAGTAAAAATCTTTATCTTTTAAGAACTTACCCTTCCCCCACCAAACATTCACATACACAGATAGAAAATTAACATTCATAGAGCCTCAAATCTGACCTTAACATGATGATTTCATATTACTTCTTTTTTTTAATTTTCTTTTTTTTTTAATTATTAATTTTAAGAACACAGGAAGCCTTAGGTCATCCAGGCCTCCCCCTAACATCTGTGGGGGGCTGGACGGAAGTGAAAATGAGAGTCTGTGACCTGATACCCCTTCTCTCCCCCCCCGCCCCAGCTCCTGCCTTCCCCCTGTAAGGTCTCCAGGGCACACCTTGGCCATGCCAACATCTTCACCCGTGGTGCTGCCCTTGGCCCTTCCTTGACCACCCACAGTCCTAGAGGTGCCCACAGCAGGTCACGTTGGGAAAATAAACCCAGGAAAGAACTCTTGGACCCTAGAAGCATGTTCTGGGCATTGGGGCAGAGGATTCCCCAGTCCTGGTACCTGGAGCTTGGTCTAGGCCAGCAGGTACAGGCTCTATGTAGGCACAGACCCTGGCCTTGTGGGGATAGATGCAGCGGGCAGAGGGCCAGGTCAGGGCTGATCGCCCAGGCCTAAGAGAGAGGCACTGGTCCCCATGGCGGACTCCTGGGAGCTCCACCAACACCTTCTCTCCCACCTCCTCGTATGCTCATTTCTGCCTTTTGCCTTTAAAATGCTCTTCCAGGGCTTACCTGGTGGCGCAGTGGTTGGGAGTCCGCCTGCTAATGCGGGGGACGCATGTTCGTGCCCCGGTCCGGGAGGATCCCACATGCCGTGGAGCAGCTGGGCCTGTGAGCCATGGCCACTGAGCCTGCGCATGCGGAGCCTGTGCTCCGCAACGGGAGAGGCCACAACGGTGAGAGGCCCGCGTACCGCAAAAAAAAAAAAAAAAAAAAAAAAAGCTCTTCCAGTGACCTGATCCGTAATTCGCATAATCCCTGCCCTTCCAGAATGAGCCTCAGTGGAAAAGGCAGAATAAACAGAAATATAAACAAATGTCTACAGTCGATTGCCTGGAAGGCAGAGAATAAGTTGGCAGGGAGAGGAAGGAAGGATCAGGGCAGACTTCACAGAAAAGGTGGCCTTGCAAGACCATGGACAATCTATTACTTATCTCCATGATGGCCTGCCCAGGGTTTACATGCACTTGTCAGGGTGGCTGGACTGGAAGCCTCTCAGGGACAGAGGCTGGAAGTTTCCCGGATCCAGGGGCGGGCACAGCTCCACAGCTGCCTTAGATGAAATGGTGAAACACCCCTCACTTTCTTCAGAGTTATTTGCTGCACCTTTCATCTGTGAGTTGTCCCTGGCCACTGGCTCTTGGGTCATTTTTGCTTTAATTCTTCCAGCACATGGACAATGGCTAACCCTCTCTACCACTTGGCTGGGGAATCACCTCCCTCCCCCGGCCCAGCCCTTAACTGCTGAGCTGGTGAGTCACTTGCCCTCACCAAGATCACCTGTAGGCTGGGAAGGGGTTGGGGGACAGACACAAGGCAGCAGGTTGTCCTAATACAGGTGAAAACACTTTGTCGACTATTAAGCTTCCTGCACATGTAAGGCATTCATTGTATTGCCTGTGGAAAGGGCATAGGTCTTCATGTCAGAAAAGACCTGGGTTCAAGGCCTGGCTTTGCCATTAGCTCACAGTGTGGATTTGGACAGGTCACTTCCCCAGTTTGGGCCTCACTTTTCTCCTTTTCTGCACGAAGATGGTAAACGGGTGGTTCTCGGACTGGGTTCCTTGGAACCCTGGGCTTCATGGCAGTAACTTAAGAAGAGAGCGGGAGGCCTTCCCTGGTGGCACAGTGGTTAAGAATCCACCTGCCAGTGCAGGGGACACGGGTTCGAGCCTTGGTCCGGGAAGATCCCACATGCCACGGAGCAACTAAGCCCGTACACCACAACTACTGAGCCTGCACTCTAGAGCCCGCGAGCCACAACTACTGAAGCCTGTGCACCTAGAGCCCATGCTCCGCAACAAGAGAAGCCACCGCAATGAGAAGCCCGCGCACCGCAACGAGGAGTAGTCCCCGCTCGCCACAACTAGAGAAAGCCAGCATGCAGCAATGAAGACCCAACACAGCCAAAAATAAATAAACAAACAATAAATATATAAACTTATTTTAAAAAAAGAAGAGAGCGGGAAGCTGATGTGGGTTTCTGGGCTTCCCATTCCAGTTTCCATCACATGTTCCATGTCATGCTGCTTCTGTAAGATCGTGTTTGAGAAAAGGCTTCCACTGTTTTGGAGAAAAAGAGTTTGAAAACCACTGGCCTTTGTATCTCTGAGGCCCCATCTCTGCTACTGATTCTTTTATTTAATGTCAAGGGTTACAAATCAGAAGCCCAGAGGCCAGATCCAATCTGCAGCATGTTTTGTAGGTCGTTGCAGTGATGATGCACTGTCTAGTTTACCACAGTCCCCACTGTTCCTTATTGCCTAACACTTGCCACCTCACATATATGTTAGCAGCATGGCCCCTGGAGCTCTTTGAGCTTGCATCCTCAGAAGTGCTCCCCTGAGATCCTCTTTTCCCAAGAGACGCTCCAGATGGCAAAAAAGAGAAGGGCCCATAGCCTGGAAACAGATGTTCCCCATCAGAGGGACTGGGGTAGTCTAGGTATAAGGGGTGCCCCTCTTTCCTCCTGTCTGCCCAGCCCAGAAGACCACTGTGATAGTTATAAAAACATAGCTGCAACTTCTTTGCCACTTTTTTTATTGAGAGGCAGAGTCTCTCGCATCTGGACAGGCTCAGGACTGCTTTGACCAATCAGGTACAACGAAAGTGCCACTCTGAGGCTTCCAAGGTTGGGTCACAAAAGTCCACGCAGCCTCTGTCTTGTTCTGGAGGACACTTGCAGTTGGAACGCTGTGTGGCTAGGTAAGAAGTCCGTCTACGCTGAGAACACTGTGCTGGAGAGGACACTGGTAGACCCTCCAGAAGAAAGACCCAGCTGAGACTGTCCTGCAGCTATCCCAGCCCAGGCGCCAGACAGGTGAGCAAGGAAGCCGTCCTGGGGGTGAATCCTCCAGCCTCAGCTACGCTTCTTCCCAGCTGAGGCCCCAGACATCACAGTGCAGACAAGAGCCGTCCTTACCTTGTCCTTTCTGAATTCCTGACCCACAGAATCATTTACCCCCTAAGTTTTAGGGTGATCTGTTACACAGCAATGGATGACCAGTATAACATTCTGAAACTGTTCTGGATAAATTAGGAGGTCTGACAGGCAGGGCCTCACCAGCCCATAGGACACCTCTAGAGGCTGACGAGAAAAGGGAGCTCCCTCCTCCGGAGGGTCACAACCCCACACCTGGCAGAGGGCTTGGCCAGCAGACTGCAGGCTGGATTTCACGACCAGGTGGCCCTACTGCCTAGAGACACTTTCTTCTCTTCTGCTGGGATCAGCATGAGCTGAGCTGACAGGAAGGAAAAGGCATTTTCTCAAAACTCAGATAATTGCCCCATAAGCTCCTTGAGCATCTCCCAGGATTTGGGGAGGCCCCTGTGCTCAGACCTTGCTGGCTCTGCCTCACAGCGAGTCATCTTGACATATAAAGCATTCATCAAACCACACACACACACACACACACACACACACACACACACACACATATCCTACGGGCTTCTTTTTCCCTTTTCTCATTAAAAAAAAGCTCCACCCTACCGTGATCTGATCTGAGATCTTCAGGCTATTTTGAAGTAATTCATCTTGCCTCTTCAAACATACCATTTTCCCTCACTCAGCTTGAATGAGGCCCGGGTGGCAGCCAGCCAAGCCCATCTCCCTTCATTCTCAAAGGAAGCCTGGCCCCGTGTACAGGACTGTTTGGTTTCTGGGATTTCCATTTAAAAAACTCGAGGCCTGTGGCTCTTCCGCAGTATTCCTGAGGAAGGCTGCAGGCAAGAACTGAAGGGCGGAGGGGGCTGGGGCAGATCACGTGGGGTCGCAGCAATTGCATGGGGTGGGAGGGCCATCTCAGCAGTGTGGCAGAGAGGCCTGCCGGCTCCCAGCTTGGAGGTCCTCTCCCCTTTGGTCTAACTGGCAGCTGCAAATTCAGTAGGGGCAGATGTCAAGGGGTTTGCAGACTTTATAACTCATCTTATGCAAACCTGGTAGACAAAAGTCTGGCTTTCTGTGAAAGATTGCAGGGGGGTAGTCGTCCACATAGCCTGTGGGTTCAGGCCACCTCCTTCTCTGGGAGACTGTCCAGTCAAAGATGATTTGCCTTTATTGGAGAAGAAGACCCACCTCTGCTGGATACCCACTCTATGTGCTTTGCATATGTTATGTCGTTTATCCTCACAACAGCCCTACAGATTGATATGATCATCTTCACTTGTCAGCTGAGGAAAGAGAAGCTAAGTCACTTGCTTAAAGTCACACAGCTAGAAAGACTGGGAGCCAGAGTTCAAACCCAAGGTTGGACCATCTCCAGGCACTTGTCCTCCCTTTTTCCTCTGCTCCATTCCCTGATCTCTCCCTCTCTCCCTCTCCCTCTCCCTCTCCCTCTCTCTCTCTCTCTCTCTCTCTCTCTCTCTCTCTCTCTCTCTCTCTCACTCTCCCTCCCTCCCTCACAGTCTCTCTCTCTCCATTTCTCTTGAGGGAACCATAGAGTAAGTGCCTCTGCTTAACCTATGGGTATGGAGTGAGACTACACATGGCTTCACCTGTGGGTTTGAGGGAGGGCTTACCTAGTGCATGTAAAACACAATTCAACTTATCAAAACTTGTTTCAAGACCTTTGGGGACTATTCCTATTTTGTATATTGGGGTGAATCTGGACTGGGGCTCAGGAAGGGATCTCTGTCCTTGGCCAAAGTCAGCCTTCATTGGGCCCATACTTACTGAGCTCCTCCTGTGCACTAGGCATCATGATAGACACCAGTAGTGGAGTGCAGCCCTGTCCTCTGTGAGCTCCCAGTGGAATGGGAAGGAAGTCAGTAGCAAAATGAAATAGATAATAGAAGAGGGACACACAGGAAGGAGAGATTAGTTCTGCCAGAAGCCTCCTCATGGGCCAGGCTCTGGAACCTGACATTGTCCTTGTAGAGTCTGGATACACGTCAGAAGCAGATTCACTTGAACCGGGTTCTGTGAACTTGACACATAGTGAGAGCTACATTGATAAAGGCAGGCATCGGGCAGAGCAGGATGTACGCATCAGCAGATCAATGAAAGCATTCCCTTTGCCTGGACAAGCCGCCCACAGGAAGCCACATTATCGGAAACTTACTTGCACAAATGGAATCCACAAAGGGGACTTGGCAGTATTAAGAAGTCTATTTCAGCCGCGGTAGCTCGAAGCCATCCCTGACCCTAAAGGGAAAGAAAGTCCTCTGCAGGAAACATTTACCATCAAGTTTGCTCTGGCAAAACTCTCTCCACCTTAGAATAAAGATGATGTATTAGTTAAAGCAAAGCTCTACTGCTTTACCAAAGATAGCCAGGAAGCAGCTGTGTGAAGGCTACAGAGACTGTTTCTCTCCCCTGTAACTTTCCGAGGTGACCATTACTGATTGACAGATTTTTAGGGACCTAGGTTCCCTCCATGCTGGGGCTCTAGCACATCATCCACATGGTCAAGGCCAGGTCTCAACCACATCAGGTCCTCTCTGGCTAGAGGGGAGGAATGGGTGAAGGAGGCACACCCACTACAGCCTGGAGAGGGCACCTGCGTTCATATTCACGTTCCATTGGTGAGAACTTGGTCACATGGTCCCACCCAACTCCAAGGGAAGCTGAGAAATGACATGTGTCCTGCCATGAGCCCAGGAAGATGGAGAGAGTAGGTGTAGGTAGACCCCTGACTATCTCTGCTTCAAATGGCAGTTAGGGTGTTTTTCAGGTGTAACCAAAACCTTAACTTAAACCAGCTTAAACCCAAAGGACAACTTTGGGTCGATTCCAGGGTTGGCTGATTCACTGACTCAGCCCTGGAGGGTTCCAGGTACCACCTTCATTGTCGGCTCCAGCAGGCCTGGGTATCACATCCCAACATGACAGTTTTCAAAGGAAGAAGAGAGCATCTCTCCCTGTGCTCTCCCACAGGAGAGATGAGGGTTTCCCCAGAGGCCCCCGCTCCACCCCCAGCAGACATCCTCTCTTATACCATTGCCCTGAATTGGGCCATATGCCCATTTCTGAATCAATTACTGCTGCCGTAAGCTAAATTGTGGTCAACCTCCTGCAACACCCACCAATTCACATGTTGAAGTCCTTGATCCCCAGTACCAAAGACTGTGACCTTATTTGGAGATGGGGCCTTAAAAGAGGTAATTAAGTGAAAATGAGGTCATATGGGTGGGCCCTAATCCAATATGCCTGATGTCCTTATAAGAAAAGAAGATTAGGACACAGATAACACACATTCCAAGGGATGACCATGTGAGGACGTGGTAGCCACCTGTACGCTAAGGAGAGAGGGCTCAAAACAAAGCAAACTTGCCAACACCTTGATCTTGGACTTTGAGCTCCAGAACAGTGAGAAAAAAAGATTCTGCTGTTTAAGCCACCTGGTCTGTGGTGTTTTGTCACAGTAGCTCTAGCTAACTGGTACACCTGGCAATCAGAATGGATCAATCCAGTTCACTCCCGGGGTGCAGTCGGTGTGAGACACAGCTCATGGGAGAGGGAGGTCCAGGTTCTGAAGAAGGAAGCTGATAGGAGGGACGCCGGGCGAACAGAGGGCGATGCCAGTGATAGACAGCATGGCCGCCGTCCACACCACAGGTGCTGCTTGACCCCTGTCCTCGGACCAGCTCCCTTTCTGTGCACTCCAGCCCCCTGCCATCCTTCTCCAAACAGACATCAGGACAACTGTCTCATTAGATTTCTGCTTCCCAAACTACCATCACTCTCCAGTTCTCTTTCTAGAAGTTACCGCAGTTGACCTTGCTAGGAGTTTGGCAGGGAAGGGGGCGAAGGTCCCCCAACTCTTCTCTCACACCTGTATGGTCTGCCCCCCGGTTTCCTCCGCTGAAGACCAATCCTACTTTAACTCCGACGTCAACCTCATTTCCAAGTTGCTGGGGGACAGAGGGGTGCCGGTGAATGTTTAATAAGCTGTGCAGCGCTGTAGTATTTGCCGATTTCCATGGTGTAAATACTCCCCTGTGGCCCATTCTGAAGGACCCACATGAGGCCACTGAGCACAGAATTGTGGGAAGAGACGTGCACAGTGGCAGCCCCAGCCCGCTGCTGCTTAGGAAGACCTCCCCGTTGCCTTCGGGGATGACTTTTATCATCTGAAAGTCCAGTCCCTCATGATGTTTGCGGGAAAAGAGTTCCTGGGGGCAGGAGAGGGTTAAAAACGTTTTACGAGTCCGCGGGTGGGAACCTGCGAGCAAACAGAGGGCATGGGAAAATCCTGAGGGTGTCCGGTGCGGCATCGCGGAAGGGCTCCCTCCCTCGCTGTTCCCAGGCTGAGAGGATGAATGCCGCTGTAGAGAACGAAGTGGAAGTAGGGCTGCGCTGGGCCCGGGCAGCCCAGGACTGTCACTGCCCGCCCCCGGGGAGGCTCCCTCCCCCACTCACCTCTGTACAATCATTTCCTCTGTTCCCCAGCTCCGCTTCCCTCAGGGTCCCATCCAAGCCGGACTCATGATAAAGGCCACCATTGACGGGCACTTCCTCTGTGCCAGGCACTGGGCCGGGCCCTCCAGACCCATTTTCTCATTGAATTCATACCACTGACCCACAGACTTGGTGAGTATAGTCCCGTCCCTAAAATAAGGTTCACGGAGGTCAGAGGAACGGTCTCAAGGTCATGGTGGCAGGGCCGAGGTGACTGAAACTGCGGGTTTTCCATGGTGCTGCTGGGGTCAAACAGGCCAGGCAGAGTCAGAGAGTAATAATAACAATGACTGTGGCTAGAGCTTACTGAGGACTTAATTTAAAAAGTGAGGGTGGGGCTTCCCTGGTGGCGCAGTGGTTGAGAGTCCGCCTGCCGATGCAGGGGACATGGGTTCGTGCCCCGGTCCGGGAAGATCCCACATGCTGCGGAGCGGCTGGGCCCGTGAGCCATGGCCGCTGAGCCTGAGCGTCCGGAGCCTGTGCTCTGCAACGGGAGAGGACACAACGGTGAGAGGCCCGCGTACCGCAAAAAAAAAAAAAAAAGTGAGGGTTCAGGGGTTTGAACCCTAGTCCGGGAAGACCCCACATGCCGCAGAGCAACTAAGCCTGTGTGCCACAATTACAGAGCCTGTGTTCTAGAGCCCGCACACAGCAACGAAGGCCCAATGCAGCTGAAAATAAAGAAATAAATAAAAAGTGAGGGTGAAAACACACATTGATCTCCCTATGGGATCCGGATGAATTTGTCTCCCGTTCTGCAGATGAGGAACCCAAGGCTCAGAGAGGGCGTGCTGCTTGCCCTGTGTCACAGCTGCTTAGTGGCAGGGCAGGATTGAGGACCCTCTGAGGTGGGGTGGGGCAGGGGGCTGCTGCCCAGTCCATCCATGTCCCCCACCCCACTTCCCAGGCTGGCTTCGGTGTCCTGGTTCTCGTCATATCCCCCCAAAGGACCAGCACTTTCCTGGGGGTGTTTGGGTTAGATCCGAGGTCCAGCTGGTCCTGCTGCAGGCGCTGTCTGGGTGGTGGGAGAGGAAGCACCTATATCCTTCCCCGCAATGCCCCAGCTCCGGCTGGCTGAGCCAGCACCTGCGTGGGGAAGAGGGTAAAATGGTCCCACCGAGAGAGAGTCTTCCTGATGCAGTAACTGATTGCAAACCCCTTGCATTCCTGAGTGTTTTATGGAGGATGGTAATTTCCCACAGCATCAGGAAACCCCAAACTCACCTGGCTGCCAGAACAAGGCCCTGCAGGTCAAACGCTAGTCCAGAAATACAGTTACCCCAGGCTGGGGCGTTAGAAAAACAGCAAGAACACCACCACCAACCCCACAGTTGATCCAGTTCTTCCACACCCCTAATCACATTTAATCAACAAAGTCCACTCAGGTGGGAGGGGCAAACCCAAGTCTCCATTTACAGCCAACAACATCGGTTTGCGCAAGGTCAGAGGATGAGGAAAGGGCAGAAGTAAGGCTCAAATCTGACTTCCACACGCTGAGTCTAGTGCTCATTTCTCCACAGTTGGGGGTGATGGGTGACGCTGTCAGGATAGTTCAGAGGCAAACAGAGGTGGATGTCAGGGTAAGAACAATTACAGGAACCTGTAGCCAGACTGACCCAAGTGCAAATCTTGGCTCTGCAACATCAGGCAGGTTACTTAACCTCTCTGAGCCTTACTTTCCTCCTCTGCAGGTGAGAGAGGGTTGTGGTTAAGAGTCTGAGCTCTGGAATCAGAATGCCTGGATTTTAATCCTGGCTGTGCTACTTACAGCCTGTGTGACCTTGGACAAGTCACTTAACCTCACTATGTTCGTTTCCTTATCTGTCAAATGAGCAATTTTAAACCCACCTACAGGCTTGCTGTGAGGATTTGCTTAGGTAATACCAATGAGGCTCTTAGCACAGGCCTGGCTTATGGTAAGCAGTCATTAATGAGTAACCGTTGTTGTTATCTACAAAATGGAGAAGAAAAGAGCTTTTGTAGATGAAAGGAGAGAAAGCACATTTCCAGTGTGCATGTGCATGTGCGTGTGCGTGTGTGTGTGAGTGTGTGTGTGTTTGGAAGGAAGTGCAGGGGGGTTCTTCACAGATGGAATTGGAACCTTCTAGGAAGGAGGAAGGAGCAGAAGGGGACCTGGGCTGGCCCTGGTCCTGCTTTGGGATGTTTCCTGCTGAAACAACCACCTGGCCTTCACCTGTGTGCTCCATTGACTCTTTGCTATGAGTCAAGTGCAGCTTCTTTCCGGCCACTCCCCAGTCCCAGCAACAATTCCTTTGGGAGAACAACCTAAGGCTGGAAATCTTCCTGCCCAGAGTAGTGAAAGGGTCCAAGTGTAAATAAACACGGGCCTCAGAGTTTTGTAACTGTCCTGAGTCACTTCTCTTCAGGAAGACACGGCCAAGGGACAAGAGCTCCAAGTCTCATCAGTGAGTCTGAACCCAGGTGTCTTTCAGACATTCCTCATTTGGGTCCTTTCCAAGTTCTCTCCACTGGAAGGAGGTTCTCCGGATATTTATGCTGATGGCAGGTCAAGGTTCAGAAGCAGGAACCGAACACGACTGGGACCCAGGTTTCGAAATTCCCCCGTCAAACATCATTTCTGCCTTCTTAATTCTTAGCTATCCCTGACTCTTTCCTAGTTGCCTCAGAGGCCTGACAACTTGCCATGTATTAGTTAGATGTTATTAAGTTTGCAAGTAGCTGGAATTATAGTATTACATAAATACAGGTTTATTTTCTCATATAAAAAGAAATTCAAAACTGAACAAGGACTGTTGTTATTTTGGCAGCACAGTGATGTCAAAGCCATACTCACCGTGATTCTGTTGGTCTTTCCCTCAAGTTGCAAGATGGCTGCTGCAGCTCCAGATATCACATCTACCCTCAAGGCTGAAAAAGGAGGGAAGGGCACAAAACAGTGGCACTATTGGTGTCAAATATTTCTGTATCAGTCATTTATTGTCACTTAAAACACCACTGTAAAACTTAGTAGCTGGAAACAACAATTATTTATTAGCTCATGTTTCTGAGGGTCAGAGTTTGGGCTGGGACCAGCTAGCAGTTGTCCTACTGGTCTATTGGGCTCAGTCATGTGACAGCAATCAGTTGAAGGCTCAGTAGGGGCTATATTGTCCAAGAGAGCCTAACTCAAATATCTGGTACTTGATGCTGGCTATTGGATATGTGATGACGGAAGCAGAGGTCAGAGTGATGCCACTGCTGAAAGGCGACCACTACCCAAGGAATGTGGGTGGCCTCTACAAGGTGGAAAAGGCAAGGAGTGGATTCTTCCCTGAAACTTCCAGAAAGAACAAACTCTGCCAACACCTTGATTTTACCCCAGTAAGACCAGTTTTGGACTTGGAGCCTCCAGAACTGTATGATAGTAAATTTGTGTTACGTCACTTATTACAGTTGCAGTAAGAAACTATCTCCCTCCACTGCTCTCTCATTCTCTAAGGTAGAGGTTAGCCAACTATGCCTCCGCTGCCTGATTTTGTAAATAAGGTTGTATTGGAACATACATTCCTTTCCGTATCATCTGCTTTCACGCTACAACAGCACAGTAGTTGTGACCGAGACTGAATGGCCCACAAAGTCTAAAATATTTACTATCTAGGGGCTTCCCTGGCAGTCCAGTAGTTAAGACTCTGTGCTTCCAGTGCAGGGGGCATGGGTTCGATCTCTGGTCAGGGAACTAAGATCCCACATGTCAAGGTGCGGCCAAAAAAAAAAAGTAAAATATTTACTGTCTGGCCCTTTATAAGAATAGTTTGCCAGCCCCTGCCTGCTCTAGGAGGCTTGCTGAGGCCTCCTTGTATGGTGGTTTCAGAACAGCAAGAGAACAAGAGTTTGCTTCAAAGTTCTTGGAAATTCAAAGCCTTGGAAGTCCCACAATGTTATGCTCTTTACATTTTGGTCAAACAAAGCAAGTCACAAGGCCAGTCACAGGGGCGAGAAATAAACTCCACCTCTTGATGGAAGAGCAGCAAAGTCACATTGCAAAGCAGTGTGGGTCCAGGAGCAGGGGATACTGTCCTGGCCATCTTCAGCGAAGAGTCTCAGAGCCCCTTTTCACCAGGAAAGCAAAGCCCACCCACAGACTCCCATCCAGACATCCTTTCAATCTCATTGGCCAGAACTGGGTCACGTGGCCACTCCCTGCCACTAGGGGAGATGGAAAGCAGGAACAGGATTCTTATGATTGGTTTAGGCCAATGGCGATCCACTACTTGGCGGGCATGCTGTGTTAACGAGGGAAAGGGAAGGGATTTAGAGAGGCAGTTAGCACAGTTTGCCCTATGTGTGCTGTCTGGGTGGTCTTGAACTTCTTGAATTCACTCATTCAACACACAAACATCCAGGGCTTCCCTGGTGATGCAGTGGTTAAGAATCCGCCTGCCAATGCAGGGGACACGGGTTCAAGCCCTGGTCTGGGAAGATCCCACATGCCGCGGAGCAACTAAGCCCGTGTGCCACAACTACTGAGCCTGCGTGCTACAACTATTGAAGCCTGCACGCCTAGAGCCCATGCTCTGCAACAAGAGAAGCCACTGCAATGAGAAGTCCACGCACTGCAACGGAGTTGCCCCCACTCACCGCGACTAGAGAAAGCCCGCGCGCAGCAATGAAGAGCCAACGCAGCCAAAAATAAATAAATAAATTTATGAAACAAATAAACATCCAAATATCAGAACCTGCTATGTGCCCATTTCTAGACAGGGCTGGGGGAGGGGGGGGCTATAATCCCTGTCCTCAAGGAGGCTGCAAGACCCTGGAGAAACTTCCCCATAGACAAGAGAAGGTGTGCACAAAGATTTTCACTGCAGCACTATTTTTAAAGGGTGTAAGCAGAAGCAACAACACCTCCATCAAGGGTGGATAAAGAAACTCTAGTTATATGATGGGTGCGTTTATAGCAGATGAAGTAAATGAAATAAGTCCTTACACATAAACCTAAATATTTCACGAACACGTTAAGTAAAAAAAAGCAAAGTGCAAAATAATGTGTGGTGTATAATGTCATTGATGTGAACTGCAAAACATAAAACATAAATTGTTTATGGATAAATACTGTATAGTAAAAGAAGATAAACATGGGAGGGGGAAGGGAGAAGGAATGGATATATAGCTGAAACTCTAACATTTTATTTCCTTAAAAAATAGATAAAATTCAAGAGAGAGGGAGGGCATATGGGTATACATATAGCTGATTCACTTCATTGTATAGCAAAAACTAACACAACATTGTAAAGCAATTATACTCCAATAAAAGAAAAAGATAAAAGTAAAATAAAATTTAAAAACAAATTTAAATAGCAAGGGACTTCCCTGGTGGCACAGTGGATAAGAATCCGCCTGCCAATGCAGGGGACACGAGTTTGAGCCCTGGTCCTGGAAGATCCCCCGTGCTGCGGAGCAACTAAGCCTGTTGTGGCACAGCTACTGAGCCCATGTGCCGCAACTACTGAGCCTGCAGTGCTGCAATTATTGAAGCCCACATGCCTAGAACCCGTGCTCCACAACAAGAGAAGCCACTGCAATGAGAAGCCCGTGCACCGCAACAAAGAGTAGCCCTCACTCGCCGCAAATAAAGCAAGCCTGCGCGCAGCAATGAAGACCCAACACAGCCAAAAATTTTTTAAAAATAAAATATGGTGAATGAACTGACAATGATTCTTAAATAAAAAATAAATATGAAGAGTATGTTTATAAAAAAATTTTAATAGCAAAGCAAAAAATAAAATCTGATAAAGTTTTTTAAAAAGTAAAAAAGAAAGACATACAGATGGCAAACAGGCACATGAAAAGATGCTCAATATCACTAATTATCAGGGAAATGCAAATCAAAACCACAGTGAGTCGCCACCTCACACCTGTCAGAACGGCGATTATCCAAAAAACAACAAATAAGTGCTGGTGAGGATGTGAAGAAAAGGGAACCCTAGTAATGTAATGTGGGAATGTAAATTGGTAAGCTGCTATGGAAAAGAATATGGAGATTCCTCAAAAAATTAAAAATAAAACTACTATACCATCCAGCAATTCTACTCTTGGATATCTATCTGAAGAAAATGATAACACTAATTTGTAAAGATATATGCTCCTCTATGTTCATTGCAGCATTATTTACAATAGCCAAGATATGGGAGGGACTTAAGTGTCCATTAATAGGTAAATGGATAAAGAAGATGTGTTATGTACATACAGTGGAATATTAGCCATAAAAAAGAATAAAATCTTACCATTCATGACAACATAGAAGGACCCTGAGGATATTATGCCGAGGGAAATAAGTCAGACAGAGAAAGACAAATACTGTATGATTTCACTTATATGTGAAATCTGAAAAACAAAACAAATGAACAAACATAACTAAACAGAAACAGAGTCATAGATACAGAGAACAAACAGGTGGTTGCCAGAGGAGAGTGGGGTGGGAGGAAGTGAGAAATAGGTGAGGGAGGTTAGGAGGTACAAACTTACAGTTACAAAATAAATGAGTCACGGGTATGAAATGTGCAGTGTGGGGAATATAGCCACTACTCATGCAGCATCTTTGTATGGTGACAGATGGCAATTAGAATTATCATGGTGATCATTTTGAAATGTATAGAAATATGGAATCACTCTGCTGTATACCAGGAATTAACATAGTGTCGCAGGTCAGTTATGCTTCAAAAACAAACAAACTCACTCATAGGAAGAGAGGCAGATTTGTCTCTACCAGAGGTGGGAGGTGGGGGAGGGGAGATTGGAGGAAGGTGGTCAAAAGGTACAACCTTCCAGTTGTAAGATAAACAAGTACTAGGGATGCAATGTAAACATGATAAAGATAATTCACACTGCTGTCCGTTATAACTGAAAGTTGTTAGGAGAGTAAAACCTAAGAGTTCTCATCACAAGGAAAAGAAGATTTTTTTTCCATTTATTTAATGTTGTATCTTCATGAGATGATGAATGTTCATTAAACCTATTGTGGTATCATTCCATGATGTATGTAAGTGAAGTCATTATGTTATAGACTTCAAACTTATACAGTGTTGTATGTCAATTATGTCTCAATAAAGGATAAAAATTAATATTTTTTAATTTTTAAGAAAATTTTAAAAATAAAATTGTATTTAGTAAAAAAAAAAAAAATACTGGGATTTCAAGGGGACACCCTCCAATGATTATGAGGGTGTTTTTGTTTTGTTTTTAAATATTTTTTTTCTGTCATTTCATTGAGAGTTAAGCTAGAGCTCAATTTTGCCATCAACATTAGAGTAGGATGAGCCAGAGGTCAGCCCAAGTTCTGTCACTGGTGCAAATCCTTACTTCTAAGCCTCAGTTTCCTCTTCTGTAAAATGGGCTTGTGGCAGTGTTGTCCAAATGAGAAATGGACACAATAAACATTTTGGGCTGAGCTGCTCAAAAATGTGCCTTGCCCACCTTCTTGCCAATTTCTCTTTCCTTCTCCATGCCTGGAACCTAAGGTCAGGGGCAGGGAACCCTGAGGTAGACTAAGGCATCTCCCATCTTCACCCAAAATACACCCTCTGAGATGAGATTCAACTGTCATTGCCCCAGGGAGGGTGTGCCCAGAATAAGTGACACCACCAGGGCCAGTGGATGCTTCGGTGGGAATTGGGGGAGATTATGGACCACCTGGGTAGATAGCGAGTGGGCACCCCTGCATTTTCTCTTTTGGGGCTGCAGCAGGGATTTCCCTCGAGGAGACGCTCTTTCCTCCTTGCCTTCTGACCGGCCCGTGGAGTCTACTTGCCTGGCGTTTCACATCCCCTAGGCAGCTTCTATCCCTTTCAAGGGCAGTGCCCAGGAGGCCCAAGTCACCTACCCCAGAGCAGCCATTGTTTCCATGGCGTCCCCTGAGCCTGGGCAGAAGCCAGATTTGGGGGCAGGCATCGAGAACATTCCCAGAGGTCGCTAGGCCATCCGGTGGCCTCCCACATCCACAGAGCATGGCTCCAAACACCAGCATCATCATCGTATCCATCATCATCATCCTTGCCAATGTCTGCACAGACTCCCTGTCGTGAGCCCCTCAATGTGGCGGATCTTCTGTGGGCATGAGGACACTCAGACTTCACCCAGCCCTGTGAGGAGGGCTCTGCAGCCTCGCCCTCCTGAGCGCTTCAGGGCAGTTAGGCTAAATGGCCATGGTGACACAGCTGCTAAGAACAGTCAGGACTTGCCCTAGGGCATCAGTAACCATCTAGCTGCAAAGCTGGAGTTTTACCTCTTACATTCCTCAGGCCGTATTGCCGCTCTTCGCCGGGGAGAGGCAGGATGTGGGGTCTGAACACGCTCTCCCTCGGGGAGGCAGGGGAGGCTGAGCCTTCTCTGGCACTGCCCTGAGGGTGACTCACAGCCCTCAGCCAACTCCTCGCAGGAAACACTAGGTTAATTGCGGTCCATTGTTGCTCTCTCTGCATAAGAATAAGTGTGAGTAACTGCGGAACAGAAAGGAAGCAGTTCCTGAGTAGGGGACACAGATAGAGGAGGGGGGATTCTTGGGAACATGGAGGTGTCCCTTTCCGGAGCTAGGAGGCCTGAGGTCCGCCTCATCCGGGGCAGAGAGAAGAAGAGAGGCAGGGGGCCTCTGCCCCGCACTCAGGGATGCCCTGAAAGTATATTCCGAACACCCTCCGTGTGCCAGGCATGGGGAGACGTGCAAGAGTGGGGACTGGGGCCGAGGCAATTCTGAAGCCTGATGGCAAGGAGAGAAGTTTGAAATCGCTTCTGTGGGCAGTAGAGAGGGTACTTGGGAAACCAAGGAGGTTGTCGGGCAGGCTTGAGAAGCAGGAGTGATGGACAGCACAGATCTGTGGAGCAAGGGAGGGCCTGCGGGCACGGACAATGCGACTGCATTGGGGAAGGAAGAAATGAGTCCAGATTTACAGAGGCTCTCGACAGCCTGCTCCCACAAGGCGGGACACATATGTGAGTGGCCCCTGGAATTAAACGAGGCAGCCTGGGTTCCAGAGCAGGTGCTGCCACTTGCCTGGAGTGGGGGAACTTGAATGAATCAGTGCACCCTCTGTGGGCACAAAAAACACAGACATCAAGGACAGCACGCCTGGCTGGACCCCAGTGGTCAATGGCTCAGAGTGAAGCCAGGGGGAGGGAAAGTGGACCGTCAATGGGGGGGCCTAACGCTACCTCTCAGAGCATTCACCAAATACCTCTGTCAAATATAATAAAGTCTGGACGCCTCTGTGCCCTTCCTACTCTAACTTCATCTCCTAGTCATGTTCCAGACACACCTTCTCCATATAAACGTGGCAGCCACTTTCTGTCTCACGGCCTTTCACATGCTGAGTCTGCTTCTGAAAGTCTCCATCTCACCACCTGCCCATTTCTCCTCCCCCCCAACTCCCACTCATCCTTTAGGTTTTAGCTGAAATGTCCCTTCCCCAGAGAGACCTCTCTGAACCCCCAAACTAAATTAGCTGAGTCACTGTTACTACTGCGCCCAGCATCCAGTGTTCACAGTTCCTCTATGTCACTGACCATCATAGGAAAATTATCTGTGCAGTTGTTTGGTTAGTGCCTGCCCCACTCCCCACTGCCCCAGACTACAAATGCCATCAGGCCAGCAGCCACATCTGTTTCACCTACCAGTGCATCCTCAGTTATCCTTTGTTGATAGGAAGAAAGGAAAGGAGGGAGGCAGGGAGGGAGGCTAACTGGAATGGTGGTGGAAAGAAGGAAGCAGGGAGAGACGAGGGAGGGGCCCCTTGGTGGGGACAGCGCAGGCCACCTACAGCGCATACACCCCGTTGCTCTCTGCCCTCCCTAGCAGTGTTCAGCCATGGCTGGGTGCCTCAGGTGGGAAGGAGGAGCCAGAAGGGCAGGCCAGAGTCCACCTCCCTCAGAGCCTCACCTAGAGCCCCTGGCCTGTGTAGCCCCTTCAGAGGCAGCCTCTGAGCTCTGCCCCCCAGCAGCTCAGTATGGAGAGCAAGATCCTTAACTTCTGGGAGCCTCACCCGGCTCTTCTGTCAAGCGAGATAAAGCGCCAACCTCCCACTGACCCTGAACTCTGGGAGACGGAATGAGATGGTGGCCGTAAGGCGCCCAGCACCTTACCTGGCCCAGCACAAGTGTTCAGCAACTGTGAAGCCCCCCTGGTCCTGTCTCTTCACTCTCCTCTGGCCCACTTCTCAGCCCTCGCGACAGCCACCGCCTCCTGCAGACGAGTGTCTGTACTCCCGGCCCAAAAGGGAGAAAAGAAGGTAAGAAAGAATGTGGGTAGCTTTAGGGAACACTTGACAGTAAGGATTCCAGAGACCTGCCTGTCTTGAAGTCATGACTGCCCCTCTCCAGCTGTGTGACCTTGGCAAGTGACTTAACCACATGGTACCTCAGTTTCCCCATCAATAAAGTAAGGATTATAACAGTGCTCATCTCAGCTTTAAATCAGGGAGTGCCACCCACGTTTCCCTTTGCTCATTCCCCTGACCTTGAGTTCAGGGGCTGGCTCCCTTAGAGTTACTGCTCTGTAAACCCAGGGAAGCCCTCGGCCCCCGTTCCTTTTCCGGGTTCAGTGAGGAAGGGTCTAGGAAACAGAGCTTTGGTCTGGGGGCTGGGGAGCCCTGGCCCTCCTCCTAGCTTTTGTACTAAGTCACTTCCCTTCTCTTGGCCTCAGTTGGCCCCATCTCTGAAAGAAAGGGGCTCAACTTGGGGGTGGTTCGAAACCTAAACTAAAAATTAGAATTACTCGAGGGGAGAATTTTTAAATAGCTATGGCTTCCTTCTGTTTAATAACCTGCCTTTTCCACTATTGTATAGACATCTTTCCATTTGAGTGAATGTAGTTCTACATAACTAAAACATAAAATACAAATAAATAATAAAATTAATCTCCCTGTTTCTTTGTACTTTTAACAATATGTCACCTAGACAATTTAAAATTACACATATGCTGGAATCTAAAAAAAACAATATAAATGAACTTATTAACAAAAGAGAAACAGACTCACAGACCTAGAAAAACAAACTTACGGTTACCCGAGGGGAAAGGGGGTGGGGGAGGGATAAATTAGGAGTTTGGGATGAACAGATACACACTATTATATATAAAATAGACAACCAACAAGGACCTACTGTAGAGCACAGGGAACTATATTCAATCTCTTGTAATAACCTATAATGGAAAAGAATCTGAATAACCTATTATGGAAAAAAAACGGCATCACTTTGCTGTACGCCTGAAACTAACACAACATTGTAAATCAACTCTACTTCAATTAAAAAAAGAGCCCCCTACCAAAAAAATAAAATAAAATAGAATTACACACACGCTCACATCTGTGGCTTACGTTGCACTTCCTTTGGGCAACACTAGTCTAGTTGACCCCTTAGGCTTTGTCCCACTTAGAAGATGGAATGACAGCCCGCCCCTCCTCATTCAAAAGTTCTTCCTCGGGGCAGGAGGCAGCTGCCTTAATTAGGCTTTTGTTGCATAACAAACCACCCCTAAATGGAGTGGCTTAAAATGAGCATTTATTTAGCTAACAGCTCTGTGAGCCTGCACTTTGGGCCAGGGTCAGCTAGACCGTTCTTCTGTCCGTCTCAGCTGGTCATACTCCGTGTCCACAGTCAGCTGGGCAGCTCTGATTCTAAGGAGTGGCCGGCTGTGGCCAGGGTGACAAAGAAGCTGAGTCTGTGTCTCTCATCACCCATCAGGCTAGCCCAGGATTATTCCCACAGTGGTCCTGAGATTCCAAAAGCTAGAGAATGGAAGCTGCAGGACCTCTGGAGGCCTAGGCTCAGAACTCACTCCAGGGCACTTGCGCCACAGCTATTGTCCAAAGCAACTGAGAGTGCCAGTCTAGATTCAAGGGCTGGAAAACAGGCTGCCTCTGTAGCGAGAAGAACTGGGACCATTTCTGCAAACCACTTTCACAAGCTGAGTGGCCCCAAACCAGGAAAGGACTCGCCTTGTTCCCCAGACACTGCTCTCTGCCAGGACCTCGCTGTGACTTCCATGGGCCTCAGGTAGTTTGCCTCCATGGGCCCCTTCCTCCATGAAATAAATTAGCAAGTAATGTTATATTTTATGAACACTTTGGTATAATGATGGACATATTCATTTTTTCTTCTGATTTTAAAAGAAATGAAAATTGAACCATTTGCGTGGCCCCTAGAAGTGTACTGGGCCCTAGGTATTGGGTGCTGTGTGCCAGACACACTAGTCCGTCTTGCTTTTGGTGGCTGAGCCGGCACAGGGCACCCCAGGCCTGAGCAGCTCAGAGGCCCAGCAATTGCTCAGCCACCTGGCTGACAGAGGCAGGCCAGGTGGTCCTCTGAATGAGTTACATATTTCCCCAATTAACTGTGTTTCTAACACCTTATGAGAACATCAGTACTTTGTCCTTCCTTCACTTAAGTGATGAGCCACTGTTAGACTCCCAGGGAACCTCCTGGAAGCCAGGTGGAACCAGAAAGTGCATTCAGGGCCTCAAACGGTGATAATGACAGCAGTACGTTTCCGGTCTTGTCAATCACTTTCCAGTCTGCGAAGGGCTTACCCACGCTTCCCTGCCTTTGAACCTCACACCATTTCTGCAGAAACTGAGGCTAGGAGATGTAACAGGACTTACCCATATAGAGGCAGAGTCACCAAGCAGCCCAGGTTCCCAGAGCGCGCTGGGCTTGTTCCCTGACACCGCATGAATCCCAGGTGATGTGACCCTGGTGGTAACTAGTATGGCCCACGGCCCTGGTAACCGGAGCTTCCTGTCACAGGGGAAAGGGGGACGGCCACAGAGCGCAGGCCTTGACTGAGTGACTCGTGAGAAGATTCCCCGATGGGCCAGGGGTGTAGGCCACATGAATCTGGGGTGGGGGAGGGCTGGGAGATTCTTTCTTGAGGGAATAATTTATGGCAGCTCTTCGAATTCCAAGCTTGCTTTTTGCTTCTTCCCAGATATGTATACTAGTCTGTTGTTTTTAACAAGGCTATATTATCACTATTCCTATTTATTTTTAAATAATTTTATAAATTTATTTATTTGTTTTTGGCTGTGTTGGGTCTTCGTTGCTGTGCACGGGCTTTCTCTAGTTGCAGCGAGCGGGGGCTACTCTTTGTTGCGGTGCGCGGGCTCTAGGCGTGCGGGCTTCAGTAGTTGTGGCACGCAGGCTCAGTAGTTGTAGCTCGCAGGCTCTAGAGCACAGGCTCAGTAGTTGTGGCTTAGTTGCTCCTTGGCATGTGGGATCTTCCCGGACCAGGGCTCGAACCCGTGTCCCCTGCATTGGCAGGCGGATTCTTAACCACTGCGCCACCAGGGAAGCCTTATTCCTATTTACTTAAAAAGCGTATTAAAAAGGACAGAGCTTGGGGCTTCCCTGGTGGCGCCATGGTCGAGAGTCCGCCTGACGATGCAGAGGACACGGGTTCGTGCCCTGGTCTGGGAAGATCGCACATGCCGCGGAGCGGCTGGGCCCGTGAGCCATGGCCGCTGAGCCTGTGCGTCCGGAGCCTGTGCTCCACAACGACGGGAGAGGCCACAACAGTGAGAGGCCCAACTACCGCAAAAAAAAAAAAAAAAAAAAAGGACAGAGCTTGAAAGTCAGATGGCCCTGTCTTTTCTGCCCTCTTCCAGCAGGGCAGCTGATTTAACCTCTCTGACCCAGTTTCCTGAACCTGAAATGATCACCCAACGCCTAGGGCTCCTTTGTGAGGATAAATGAGGAAAGATGTGGCAAGTCCCTAGCCCAGAGCTCAAAGGCCAGCGGCAGGGTCCGGACTCTCTTGTCTCCGTTTAATTTGCCCAGGCCGCCCATCCAGCATCCATGGGGGCTGAGATGACCCCAGAGCAGGGCAGTCTCAAAACCCCTCCCCACTGCCCTGTGCCCATGGCCACCATGCCCACGTGGCCTCAGTTCATCACCTCGGACGAAGGTAGAGTAGGTATTCTAAGCATCGTGGACATTTTTCTGTGACAACATGAAAAATGGGGATTCTTGCCCCTCAGAGTGCCTGGCAGGGAGAGCGGGGTCCAGCCCTGCCCCCCAGGGCCAGACCTGTGTAAACTGAGATGCAGGGGGAGGGGGGAGGGCGGGAGCAGCTAGGAGCCTGCATACCAGTCATACTTCCCACAGGCGCCTGCCCGCCCAGAGCCATTCCAGCTAGCTGCTAAGGACGTGAGAAGGTCCCCCTCTCCACCGCCCCGCCTCCCCTCCCCCCAAGAAACCACTCTCTTCCTGGCTGGCCCCGGTGTCCCTCAGGCCGTGGTGACAACCTGTTTCCTGCCATGGCAGCTTTGGAGCCTTACGTAAGGTCAGATCCCAGAACAGAGGAGAGGGCTTCAGCTCAATTTAGTGCCGCTGCCGACCTGCCAGACTCAGGGGTATAGAGACAGACTGGACAGCCAGGCCCCCGGAGTCATCTGCAGATGAGCTCAGTAGAGCGTGGAGAGGAGCAGGGGGCCCTGGAGGCTCAGAGCAGGGCCACCTAATAAACCCAGCTGAGATGGGCTTAGGCAGGGTGAGATCAGGGAAGGCTTCCTGGAGAAGGTGATAGCTGAGCTGAATTCTGGTTATCGCACAGAGATTGGCACAGGCATTCCAGGCAAAGGGCTCAGCCTGAGCAGAGCCTTGGAGGCACCGCGGCTGGCTTAGTGAGGGGGAGGGGAACAGGAGAAAATGGGGAGGGGGGAGGGATACACTTGGAGGGGCCTGAGTGTCAGTGTAAGTTGTAGACTTTGTCCCAGGGGCCCTGGGAAACAGGCAGGGAGGGGTGGATGGCCAGATCTGTGATTCTAGGTCTAACTCTGGCTGCCTCGAGGGAATGGACAGAAAGGGGTAGGAGTCTTGGAAGCAGGGAGGCCCCTTAGGAGCTGCTGTCAGAGGCCAGCCAGCAGGAGAGGGCAAGGATCCCATGAAGGCAGTGGCACTGGCAAGGGGGTAGTCTGAGAGGAGGGGACCCGGATCTGGGTGCCTCATGTGGGGAGGGGCGAGGGAGGAGCAGGGGACCCAGTGGGGCACAGCTCCTGACTGGCTGGGCTGAGAGACTGACTCCGCACCTGGAGGGCAAGCCCGTTTTCCAGACTGTGTCGGAAGGTGGGGCTGGAGATGAAAATCTCCTTGAGGTACCAGTGTGCCTCATTTTATTGCACTTTGCTTTATCGTCCTCGCAGATATGGTGTTTTTTACAAATTGAAGACTTGTGGCAACCCTGCATCAAGCAAGTCCAACAGCGTTTGCTCACTTTGTGTCTCTGTGTCACGTTTTGGTAATTCTCACAATATTTCATCTTTTTCCTTGTTATTAGATTTGTCACGGTGATCTGGGATCAGTGATCTTTGATGTGACTGTTGTTATTTTTTTTGTTTTGTATTTTTAAATTAAGGTATGTACATTGCTTTTTTTTAGACATAATGCTATTGCACACCTAATAGCATTACACAGTATAGTGTAAACATAACTTTTATATGCACTGGGAAACCAAAAATTTCGTGTGACCCGCTTTATTGAGATATTCTTTTCACTGCGGTCTGGAATCGAAACCACAATACCTCCGAGGTCTGCCTGTGTTTGTACAGGACTGTGCCGGCAGCTCCTGGGTGTCTGCTGTGAGAGCCAGAGCTCAGGAAAGCCTGAGCTGAGGTGGGGGCTGGCGGCGGAGCTGGGGTTGTGCAGAGCCCCCAGGGTGCCTAGTGCATGGTAGGCAATCCCTGCAGCCTGGGAGTGGGTGAGACTCAGGGAGACCCTGAGGATGGAGCGGAGAAGGGAGGGCCTGGGAGGGGCAGGTCCTCAGAGGGGATGCAGGTGTCCCTCCAGGGCTGCACCACCTGATTCGAGGTGGCGCTTGAATGGATCCTTTTCACATTTCTGTGTTTGTTTTCATGAGTATTAGAAAGTAGAGAACATCACGCCTTTTAAAAGTTGCCTTTTAGAATTGTTCAAGTGAAAGGGAGGATTAATATCATCAAGAGCTGGGACTTCCCTGGGGGTCCAAGCGGTTAAGACTCCGTGCTCCCAATGCAGGGGGCACGGGTTCGATCCCTGGTCGGGAAACTAAGATCCCGCATGCTGCATGGAGCGGCCTAAAAAATATGTGTGTCTGTGTGTGTGTGTGTGTGTGTGCACGTACGTGCGCGCGCGTATCATCAAGCACTGATGAGTATGTGGGGCAGGGTGGATGTGCATCCATTGGAGAAAGGGGACAACCGCTCAGGAAAACCTTTTGGCAGCATCTACTGGTGTCAAGCTCAGCTCAGCCTGTGGTGGGCGCCCAACAAACGAAGAGCTGGTAAATGAATGAAGCAGGCGAGGGGCCCTGGCATTCACGGGGCAGGCAGGGGAGGAGTGAGCAGGGAGGTGGGTAGACACCCGTTGGACATATTATACGATTTTTATTCCTTCTTTAATCCTCTTTGCCACAGTCATTCATGTTTTCTTCTACTCACAAGTATTTCTGCAGCACCTCCTGTGTGCTGGCACCATGCCAGGCACTGAGCATCCGTTAATGACCCCAAAAGGCACAGTCCTCGCCCCCATGGAGCCGACAGACTGGAGGAGAGATAGAGAAACAAGCAGACAGGTACACGGAGCTGTCACATTCCCGCTCAGATGTCTTCCTGGGTACTTCCCTGGAAAGTGGAGTCATATCAAAAATAGTAATTACGGGCTCTAAAGTCCTTTCAGTCTGCGATCCCATCCACCTGTCACCATCTCCTCGAGGGTTGAGGCAGCTATGATTATTCCTAGTTTACAAATGAGGAGGTAGATGGCAGGAGAGGGAGGTGACCTGCCCAGGGTGACAGAGGCTCTCTGTTACATCTGCTATAGCCCAACCCTGGGCCCCTTATGTAGGTTGGTAAAACCTTCAGGGAAAAGTATGTAAGGAAGCTGTAGGGGAGCAGGCCCTGGCTCTATAGATTTGCTTATTCTGGACATTTCAAATGAATGGAATCATATCGGACGTGGTCTTTTGTAGCTGGTTTCTTTTGTTTTCAATTATGAATTTATTTATTTATTTATTTATTTTTGGCTGCATTGGGTCTTGCTCGCGGGCTTTCTCTAGTTGCAGAGAGCGTGGGCTACTCTTCGTTGAGGTGTGCGGGCTTCAGTAGTTGTGGCACATGGGCTCAGTAGTTGTGGCGCATGGGCTTAGTAGCTCTGCGGCATGTGGGATCTTCCCGCACCAGGCTCGAACCCATGTCCCCCTGCATTGGCAGGCGGATTCTTAACCACTGCGCCACCAGGGAAGTCCCTGTAGCTGGCTTCTTGTACGTAGCACAAGGTTCACCCATGTTGTAGCATGTATCCATACCTCATTTCTTTTCACTGCTGAGTAATATTCCATTGTATGGATAGACTGTTTTGTTTATCCATTCATCCACTGATGGACATTTGAGTTGTTTCCACCTTTTGCCTATTACAAACTATGCTGCTGTGAACATTCGTGTACCAGTTTTTGTGTGGACACGTTTCTCTTTGATAAACACCTAGGAGTGGAATTTCTGTGTCAGATGGTAATGCTATGTTTATATTGCCAGTGTTATGAGGGAGGCAAAATCAGTCCCAGTTTTCGGATGAGGAAGTAAAGACTCCAAAAAATCCAGTGACCTGCCCAGGTTGTACAGAGAATAAGTGACCGAGGAGGCTTTATAGTGATGTCTGATTTCAAAAGGCAAGCTCTTTCAAGCAACTCCACTGCGCATTGTAGGAGCTCAATTCCTATAACTTGAAGATGTGGGGGGGGGGGGAAATCCCCTGGCGGTCCAGTGGTTAGGATTCCATGCTTTCACTGCCAAGGGCCAGGGTTCGATCCCTGGTTGGGGAACTAAGATCCTGCAAGCCTCATGGCTCAGCCAAAAGAAAACAAGATGTGCGGGGGGAAAAAAGAAGATGCTGTCAGAATTAAACCAATGAGTTAAGCAGGGTCTCTTCCTCTGAGTGACTCACCATTACTGTGTCACTCACCATGACCCTTAAGCAGCACCTGCCCTGTGCTAAGCTTTGCGCTGGGCATGATGGTGGCCACAGAGGTAAAGCCCGTGCCCTTCTGGCTCCCAAGCAGCTCTAACTCTATTGAGGGAGGCCCTGGGCATGTCAGCGGATAACGCTGATGGGTGGCAAGTGCTCAGGACATGTGGCAGAGCTGGCGAAGACCACCCTGAGGTTCTGGCCAGTCTGCTGGGCACTGAACATAAATAAAAGGCATTTCAAGGTGAGGGGACAGTTTGTCTAAAGGCCTTACAGCTTTGGTGGGTCAGAGTGGAAGGTGTAGGCAGAGGCCTGGACAAGAAGCTGAGCACTGCTCAGGGCCTCAAACACCACACCAAGGAGATTGGACTTGTCCTTTTGAAGTGTCTAATGCACGAATGATACGGGGTAATTTGAGGGTTAGAAAAATCCCCCCTGGAGCAGTGAAGAGAATGAGAGGAGGAGATGAAAATGGGGCAGGTTAGAAGGCTACTGCACCTGTCCCGCAATAGAAGAGCGAGTCCGAACAGGACAGCAGTGTTGGAATGGAGAGGAAAGGACAGTGAGAGAAGCGTCAAGGGGGGAAGCGTCTGTGCCATTAACTGGCTCTGACAGAGGCAACTTCTGGGACGCAGCAGCTTGAATGGTGGCCCCCCAAAAAGATTTGTCCGCTGGGAACCTGTGAAGGTGGCATTACTTGGAAAAAGCGTCTTTGCAGATGTTATTAAATTAAGCATCTTGAGATGAGATTATCTTGGATTATCCCAGTAGGTCCTAAATCCAATGACAAGAGTCCTTATAAGAGACAGAGAGGAAATGATACAAATGAACTTATTCACAAAACAGAAACAGACTCACAGACATAGAAAACAAATTTATGGTTACCAAAGGGGAAAGGTGGGGGAGGGATAAATTAGGGGTTTGGGATTAACGGATAGACATATATATATATATAAAATACGTAACTAACAATGTCATACTGTATAGCACAGAGAACTATATTCAGTACCTTTTTATAACCTATAGTGGAAAAGACTCTGAAAACAAATATATATATATATATATATATATATATATATATATAGAACTGAATCACTTAGCTGTACACCTGAAATTAACACAATTTATATGTAAATCAACTCTATACTTCAATAAAAAAATAAACAAGAAATGGAAAAGAAAACAAAAGAGAGAGAGAGAGAGGAGAAGGCCATGTGAAGATGGAGGTAGAGGCTGGAGGGATGCAGCCAATAAGCAAGAATACCTGGAACCACCAGAAGCTGGAAGAGCCGAGGAAGGAGTCTTAGAGCCCTGCTGGGACTTTGACTTTGGACTTCTGGCCTCCAGAACAGTGAGAGAATCAACATCTGTTGTTTTAAGCCACCACATTTGTAGTAATTTGTTACAGCAGCCCTAGGAAACTAATACATGGGGTGATGCAGGTTCCCAGGGTTTGGGAAGGCTTTCAGCCTGCAGGCCCAGACGGGGCAAAGCTGCAGGGAGAAAGCTCTCACTCGGGCCGGGCCCTGCCTCTGGCTAAAAAAACAGTCGCCCGTGTGTTGTCACATGAGGATTAGTCAAATAATGATGAGCTCTGACTTCCCCTGAGTAATTCGGTCGGGCTGGAGACTGAGGCCTCCAGAGGGGCGAGCGGAGTCGTTGCCCGGTCAGCCAGCGAGGAAGAGAGCATCAGATACCTCCCAGAAAAAGCTGAGCTCCGTGGGAACCTGCGAGAAACCCAACCAGGCTCACGGGTGGCACACCCCAAACACAAACCAGTCCGGCCACCCGGCCTACACACCGCACTCCACACGGTGAGCTCGCCCCCTCGTCGGCCACAAAGCTCTCTTAGGGGCAACCCCGCTGGGAGCAAGGCGAGCCTCGCCAAGCACTCTCTAGACTGTCTCATGGGGTCCAGCCGGTGGGGGTGGGGGAAAGGCAGGCAAGGTCGTCCCCTCCTCAGAGGCTGGGGGAGCTCCGTGGGGCAGCAAACTCAGGAGCTCTGGAGTCTAATGAGCCAGGGTTCAAATTCCAGCACCACCTCCTAATAGCCCTGTGTCTCTGGATAACTTCAGTCATTTCACTCAGGCTCAGTTTTCTCATCTCTAAAGTGGGGACGATGAGACCCACATTGCAGGACTGTTTAGAAAATTAAACGAACTGTCACATGCCAAGTGCCTAGCACGTAGCGGCTGTTTCGACCACTTGGCAAACACGGGTTGAGCACCAACTGTGTGCCAGCTGCTGGTGAACAAGCAGGTCGCTGCCATGAGGGAGCAACCCGATAACAAGGCAGACACAGCCCAGCGTGGGAAGGCTCTGATGGGAGGGTCAAGGGGTCAGGAGGAATCCCAAAGGAAGTGGAGTTAGAATCACATTTCTGTTGTGCCAGAAATATTCAGGGATCAGCTCGAGGTCATAGGGCAAGCGGTGGCCAGGTCAGCACTCAGACTCCTGCTTCAGACTCTTCCGCCAGCTGCCACCTCTGCTCCGTGCCTGGCGGTCTCTGAGGTCCTGGTGTGCAGGATTGGACCAGCTCTACGTCAGAGAGTCAGCCCCCCTGGAATATCACCCTCAGGCCTCCACCCTGAGTGCTGCGCATCTGACCCACTGATGCCCCACGGACCCCTGGCCAAGGCCCTGGTACTCCATGTGATAGAGACACCCCAGTTTGTTTATCCATTCACCTGTGGATGGATAGTTGGGTTGTTTCCAGCTTGTGGTGATTACCAGTATAGTTGCTGTGAATATTTGTGGACAAATCTCTGTGTGGGCCTATGTTTTCATTTTTCTTGAGCAAATTCCTAGGAGGAGAAAGACTAGATAGCAGTAGGTATGATTGAACTTTGTAAGAAAGGGCTTAACTGTTTTCCAGAACGGTTGCACCGTTTATATTCTCACGTGTGTGAAAGGTCTAGCTGCCCCACTGCCCTGACAACCTTTAGCCAGTCTTTTTAAGTTTAGCTACTGTCTTGGTCCACTCAGGCTGCCGTAACAAAATACCACAGACTGGGTGTCTTAAACAACACAAGTTTATCTTCTTACACTTCTGGAGGTTGGAAGTCTGAGATCAAGGTGCCAGCATGGACCAGTTCTGGTAAGGACTCTCTTCTTGGCTTGCAGACAGCTGCCTTCTCACTGTGTCCTCAAACATCAGAGAGAGAGTGAGAGAGAGAGAGAGCAAGAGAGCGAGCCCTGGTCTCTTCATCCCTTTATAAGGGCCCCAATCCCATCATGGGGGCTCCACCCTCAAGACTTCATCTAACTCTAATCACCTCTCGAAGGCCCCATCTTCAAATACCATCACATTGGAGGTTAGGACTTCAACATATGAATTTGTGGGAGACACAAACATTAGTCCATGACAACCATTCTAATATATGAGTCATGGTATCTTACTGTGGTTTTAACTTGCATTTCTCTGATGATTAATGATATTGTGCATCTTTCAAACCTGCTCACTTGTCATCTGTTTACTGTATTTGGCGATAAAAGATCTGTTCAAATCTTTTGCCCACTTTTTATACTTGTTTGTTTTCTTATTACTGAGTTTTGAGAGTTCTTTACATATTCCGGATACAAGTCCTTTATCAGATGCATGATTTGCAAATATTTTTTCCAAGTCTGTGGCGTGGCTTACCATTCTCTTAATAGTGTCTTTTAAAAAGCAGAAGTTTAAAAATTTTGATGAAGTTCAATTTATCCACTTATTTAATGGGTTATACTTTAGAGGTTGCAATTAAGAAATCTTTGCCTCACACAAGGACACAAAGGTTTTCTCCCATGTTTTTTATTCTAAAAATGTTATTGTTTTAGGTTTCACATTTAGACCTATGATCCATTTTGAGTTAAATTTTGTATATGGCAAAAGGTATGGTCCAAAGTTCATTTTTTTGCATATGGACATTCAATTGTCCTAGAACCATTTATTTAAAAGACTATCCTTTCTCCACAGAACTGCATTTGCACCCTTGTTTGTTCTTTTTTTAAATTGAGTTATTCATCTATGTGTAGGTCTGTTTATGGATTCTCTTTTTGTTCCATCGATCTATTTGTCTATCATTAGGCCAATACCACCCTGTCCTGACTACTGTAGCTTTATAATAGGACTTGAAATCAGGGAGTATTCGTCCTCCAACTTTGCTCTTTTTCAAAATTGTTTGGGTCTTCTAGGTCCTTTGCGCTTCCATACGAATTTTAGTTTGTCTATTTCTCAAAAAGAAAAAAGATGTGGCGGGACTTTGCTCAAGGAATTGTTCAGGATTTCAGTCTTGACTCTTCACACTACAATAGTGCTTCCTGGTTTACTGGGCTCTTTCATGCCCTCAGCTGAACTCTCTCAACAAGCCTGTGACCCAGGCAGGTGTAGCTGGTGTACAATAAGGAAAACTGAGGCTCAAAGGCAAAGAGCCTTTCCCACGGTCACCTTGCTAGCAGGTGGCAAATAGGCAAATATGGCAAATAGGCTTTTTTTTTTTAAATAAATTTATTTGTTTTATTTATTTATTTTTGGCTACGTTGGGTCTTCGTTGCTGCGCATGGGCTTTCTCTAGTTGCAGCGAGCAGGGGCTACTCTTCATTGTGGTGCATGACCTTCTCACTGCGGTGGCTTTTTTTTATTGCGGAGCACGGGCTCTAGGTGCACGGGCTTCAGTAGTTGTGGCTCACGGGCTTACTTGCTCCATGGCATGTGGGATCTTCCCGGACCAGGGCTCGAACCCGTGTCCCCTGCATTGGTAGGCGGATTCTTAACCACTGTGCCACCAGGGAAGTCCGGCAAATAGGCTTTTAATGCATAATGTCAATCTCCAAATCCACAGCTCTCTGTACCAAGCCACCTCTGAGTAGGGTCTCCAATATATTCTTAGTACTCCAGAATTTAATAAATGGGACAAAAAGGAGAACTCACTGTTTTGGTTACTTTTTTAAAAAATGAGTTTCAGATGTTGGTGCCGTCCATGCAAATGTATTTCTGTTGCCCTATTCTGAACTCTTTCCTCTGACTCTCCTCAACTGTGGGTGTCAGTCTGAATAGGAAAACCATATGTCTTTGTTCCCTTTTAACTTTCTTTCTTGGCAAGAACACAGCTCCATAAAGGAAAAGGGAGAGGAAATGCAGATACATCACAGAAGGAGGGATTCCAATTTGAAGTAAGGAAGAACTTCCAGATGGTGAAGGCTGCCGATCACTGGATAGAAATGCCAAAAAAAAAAAAAAAGAGAGAAAGAGAAAATTTTCCAGCTTGGAAATCCTAGGGTCCACATGTCCCCAGGGAGTAGTGATGGCCTGGACCCTCTCTGTCCTCAAAGGCCATTAAAAGTCAGTTGTGTGGCTCTCTGAACGCCTTCTCCCAAGTACCCAATGACTGTCCCACGGGTTCTCAGGCCAGCCCACACTGCCGGTGGGATCCCTCATGGAATTGACTCACCGTGTACGTAACAGTTCAGAGATGCAGGTTTTGCTTTGCGTCAGGTTCCCCGCAGTTTCTGAGACAGAGATTTGCATATGGGGAGTCTGTGGGGAGCATTCTTGGGAACCACATCTGTGGGGCGGGGGGGTGAAGGAAGCACACTGGGCAGAGGGAGATGAGTAATGCACCTGCAACAAAGGCTCTGGAGCTGGGGTAGCCTTAAAAAGTTGGCCCCTTTGTGATCCCCTGTCAACCAGCAGCCCCGGGGAAGGCAGAGGGCCTCAGGTCTGCAGCTCGAGCTCCTGGCAGCTGCGGAAACAAATGCCTTGGTCCTGGAGGGTCCTGTGGTTGGTGTACCACACAGTCACCAAGATCCAAGTTTGTTCTGGAACCCATCTTCCTTGGGTCTTCAGCATTTCGTGGAATGAGACCTCTGATGTTCCAACTTAGAACAGCAGGAACACCTCTCCAGAAGCCCTTTCTGAGGCCACAAATCCATCATCGCCCCCTCCCCCCAGGAAGGGTGGAGTAAAAATTACATCAATGCCTCAATATCACCACCTGACACTCTCCTTCTGGGCCCTTCGTGAGACTCATCTGCACCCACTTGGATGCACGCCTCACCCCCCTGCTAGGACAGGGACCTTTCAAGCTCTGCCTGCTCAGGACCTCGGCAGGCGGAGGCAGGTCCGAAGTAAAGCTCAGTTCTCGGCTCACAGAGCTCCTCCCCATGGCTTCGTTTCTTCTCGCTCTCACTGTTTTTTCACTAGATTTTTTCTGAGCTTTTGCTTCCATTTTCACTAATCTCAGGGCTCCTCTTGATATCGACAAAAGACAAGATGATTCTGAACTCTGTAATTTCCTTCATGTCACCCATAGCGATTAAGAAAATCCCTCGGCTGGTTTGTGGACAAGATACAGTACCCAGGGGTTCTGTATCCGTGGATGCAACCAACCAAAGATGGAAAATATTTGGGGAAAAAAGTTCTGGGAAGTTCTAAAAAGCAAAGCTTGAATTTGCCACACTGGCAGCTATTTACATCTCATTTACATGGTATTTACAACTATTTACATGTCATTTACATGGTATTTACAACTATTTACGTCGTATTTATATCTACATTGTATTAGGTGTTATAAATAATCTAGAGATGATTGAAAGTGTACGGGAGGATGTGCGTAGGTTATATGCAAATACTGTACCGTGCTATATAAGAGACTTGAGCATCCTCAGATTCTGGTATTCTCGGGGGTCCTGGAACCAGTCCTCCCCGCCCTCCGCCCCCCATCCTGAGGGAATGTAATTGATTAACCATCCCAGGAAGGACCCACCCCCTCTCCACTCCCCCACTGGAGAAGACTGTGCTTCTTCCTCCACCCACACTATCGGGAAGCTTCTGGAGGAAAAAGGAGATGCCCCCCCAAAGTACGCTACCCCAAAGGGCTAAGTTTTACCTGAGGCCTAGAGGGGGTTGGTCCTGATGGAGCTCCCAAGAGAGGCTGGAGGCCCTGGGGGAGGAGACATTTTCCGGCTTTCCTGCCCTCCTTTCACAAATACCCTGCCATATGGCAGCGCGAGAGCCTGCTCTGAAGGAACCCACAGTCTAGCGCATCCCTGTGTCCAAGCTGGGATGGGGACCGCGCAGGCTGCAGGGGGAAACCAAAGATGGTACCGCACGCAGACGCCGGTGGGGCGGGGGTGGGGCGGGGATGGGGGCGGTTTACAGGGGCGGGGAGGCTTCGTGGAGGAGAGAACAGCCAGGCTGAGAGCTGGGGGAGGAGCTAGCAGGTGGAAAGGAAGGGCGGTGAGGGTGCAAGGAAGGGTCCAGGCTAACAGAGTAGCACCTGCACAGGCCACAGCCAGGTGGGGGCTTCGGAGCTTCGGGGAAGGCGGAACATTCTGTCTGGCAGAGTGATGGGGAAGGCCATAGACTGATGGGACGGAATAGATGGAATGGGCCTGAGGGAGACAACTGGTGCTGAGACAAAGCCTTCCGGGGGGAGTCCCGAGCAGCACGCACCTCCCCCACACAAAGCCCAGCGGGCATGGAGGCCCAGGGCTGCAGCAGTAGTGGCATTGCTGCAGCGGTGGGGGTCTCCCTTGCTGGACCACGCTTCCCTCACACCCGCATCCGCGTGGCTAGGGCTTCTTCACCCCTCCCCTGTCTTTGCCTAAACAGCACGTTCTCCTGTGGCCTGTCCTAATTACCGTATTTGCAACTTCTACACTTTTCCCTGGTCCTGCTCTGTTTTTCTCCTCGGCCCTTGTCATCATTCACACACTATGCATTTTGCTCCTCTGCCTGTTTATTGCCCAGCTCCCTCACTTCTTGTCTGTTTTGTTCACCGCCTAGATGTTGGGCACATAGAAGGTACTCAATAAAGATTTATGGGATGGAAACTGCTCATAATAGCTCCTATTTATCGAGCACTTATAACGTGCCAGGATCCACCTTCACACTTCACATACATTCCCTTATTTATCCTCACAAACACCTCCCCCCCATTTTACAGATGTGCAAACTGAGGCTGAGGGCCATAAAGAAACTTGCTCCAAGCACACATCTAGTCAACGGCAGAGCTGGAATTCAGAATCTTAGGTCGGGGATCTGCAATTGCTACTGCTGGGTTCCCTCGGGAGACGGCTTTAGCATTTCCAAGAACAGACGATATGTAAGAAGGGTGTGTGTTTTTACATCCCTCCTATTGTGTGCACACACACATAGTTCAGAAAACAAATTTCAACAACTGCATGTTCAAATTCAGAGGGCAGATTTGCAAATCCAAAGCGGTAGTGTTGGCTAAGTCCTTGGCATGAACCTCCAACCCGCGGACGTTGGTCAAGAATTTTTCGGTAAATCTGTTGGGTGGAACTCCAGTGGGGTGGTTCCCAGGCTACCCCGGGGAGCCTGTTAACTCCTGCATCCCTCCCAGAGTTTCAGGCTTTGCCCCGGCACCAAGAGTCCAGACGGGAGGCTGCCTGCGGGGGAACTGACAGAAAAAGCGCTCTTTCTCCCTAAGAAACAGTCTCACAGCCATGGCCATGACCAAGTGTCTTATCTGAGCTGTGAATAAACAACAAGGACAGAGAACAGTACCCTGACTCATTTCACCCTTTCAACCTCTGCTCGAGGGTGTGAGGGGTTCTTGTCCTGTTATCTCATGGGTGGAGGCTGAGAGGTCAGGGACTCTTGCCAAATCCCAAGGCCAGGCTTGGGGCCCTGGACAGGGACTCAGCCCAGGACAGAAGCCCTCAACGCCCTGTGTGTCCCCTGGAAGGTGTCAGCCAAGCTGGCATGCGTTGTGAGGTCCAAGCGCATCTCCTGCGAAGCTCCTGGGTCTGAGAGGGGAGGGGTCAGATTTTATCTGTGCTCCCTCGCCACTTCCCCCATCAGCCAAAGCCCAAGCTTTGAGTGGCTCTCAGCTGGTTTCCCTGGGGGAGAAAAGGATGACACAAATGACTGTTTTTCATTTCCCAGACCCCACCCAGTGCACTTTTAAGATGTGGAAATTTTATTAAATCCCTGGGCACAGCTTCTTTTTACATGTTCTGTGGTTTAACTGTCCCTGGGTCTTTTTGCTTATGGTTTGAACCTTTTTCCCTCCCTCTTTAAACCTGAGAGTTTTCTTTCTCCGCTGTCTCTTAACTGCCCCAAGTGCTAACATTCCTAGTATTTGCTAAAGGCCTTGCACACTCGGACAGTACATGCGTATTGACCCGCGTCCAATGGCTCCCTCTGCGGGCTCAAGTCCCCTGTAGAAGTCTGGGCTCCCATCCGCCCAACCTCTCCTCACTCCTGCCCCACTGGGACCACATCGGGCATTTGTTCCTGCTGCTGCCCATGACCTTTGCTCCCCCCCACCGTCCATTCAAATTTGTCCCTTCCTCATGGCCCAAGGTGAGTCTCCCCGGTCCACAAAGTCTTTTCTGACCACTGATGCCCACAGGGCTTTGTCACTCCTCTTACATCCTGAAGGATTGTGTCTGCCTCACCGAGCTGGTGGCACAATTTGACTCTAGAATTACCCTTGAAAAAAGATGTAATGAATTATAAAGACATGAATGTTTATTTTAGAAAACTGAACTACCCCACTCTCAAACCTGGTCCAAACCCCCCAGTCCCAGCCCCCCAGGTAACCCATTATAAATTGGTTGGTACTTTGCATTATTTAATTTTCTTCATTCACACACATTCAAATGAACTGTCTTGAAAGCAGGAACAGGAGCTGAGGCAGGCTTCCCTGGTTCCCCAAGCATCCAGCCAGGCTTCGGCCATTAGTACTTAATTCCTTCTACATGCACTGTCCCCCTGGCTCTGGACAGCCAGCCCCAAGAGCAGGGGGTAAGACCTCCTTTTCACAGGTGAAGCTACAGAGACACAGCAGACTTCATGGAGTCACCTGAGGTCACAGCGCTAGTGAGAAAGAGAGTGAAATTGGAACTGGCGTCTTCTGACAAGCCCAGCTGTTCTGGGAAAAACGCCGAAGGATGCTTGACTTCCCTAAACCTCACTCCCCGAGTGCCCTGCTCTGCAGAGCTGAGGTTAGCAAAAAACATGTTGCAATCCCTCTTCGCTCCGGGGGCAGCCAGCTGGGGTTCTCATCTGTGACTTGATGTGGGCCCTGGGTGGCGGTCTCTTTCACGCCTCTGGTTCCGTGTCCACCTGGGTGAATCATCAACCATCGGCCAGCTGTCGCCTCACCTTTAGCTCGGTGCGGTGTGAAGCTTGTTTTCTTTTGCTGGTATTAAACAGTCACCTCTGACATGCGGTGAGATGCAGGACGTTGCCTCCAAGGCAAACACGGATCCGCAGGAAAAAGATTTGTAGAATACAAGTGCTCTAGGGTGCCAAGAGCTGGTTTCTCCCTATGAAGCTTCCACGGCTGGCAGGGATGTCACCTGCCTTCAGGAAACAGATGGGATGTGTGGGTAAGCTCCTGGTTACTGACTCGGGGGAGAAGCAGGAATGCCTGGCTGAGTGCTGGGGGCATGAACCAGACCAGGCAGCCCCAGGGGCCCAGAAAGCCCTGTTCCTGGGCTCACACTCCTCATGTGAAACTCAGCACAAACCTGGTCCTGGGCCATCTTTCTGCAGTGCCTGCTGAAATCCCAACCACAGTGGGTGGGCGGGTATGTCTTGATGATTAATTACCAGAGCTTCATAGTGGTGTCAATGTCCTCTCAAGGGACTTGATTTCAACGCTAGCAGCCTGTGGAGGGTGGTTCTTAAGAGAACCCTGGTGAGTGTGGGAAGGCTCTGGGCCCTGGCCTGGACCCCTAGCCCTGCTCTGTGCAAGAGTTTCCCAAAGGGCCACTCGGGATGATTGTAGCTGCTTCAAGATACCCATTTCTTTTATTTCAAGAATTACCTATTTATTTTAATATGTTTTAAAAGATACTTAGCACATCAAACCCACAATTTCATGTATACTATTACTTAGGAGGAGGCTAAACATTTTTTTTAAGTTGGCTTGATTAAAGTAAAAAAATTAAGCAAATGATAGTACAGGTTATGAGAGTGTGGCAAAACTAATGGAGGAGCTTGAACAATCGGCGTTTGGGAAACACTACTTTCTGGGAGAATCCGATATTCATGCCAAACATAGGGACCAAGCCTAGATCCAGATGAGGGGATGGTTAGAGATTTCTTTCTCTGGAACCACATGAGTCCATTTCCAAGCTTTCAACGTGTATGAAAGCTAGATTGGTGAGGGAAAGCCAGTAAGATGGGTTTTTTGTTTGTTTTGGTTTAATTGAGACTTTACAGTATATGGGGCCCTGGGGGATAGAGATGAACAGCTGCCACCAAGTGGGACAATTAAAAATAGTCTGCAGTGAAATCTGAATTGGCAGGGAGGGCGGGACGCGTACAATCAGGATGAAGTGGGTCATCAAGCTTTCAACTCAGCAGATGATTTTTTTTTAAGTAAAGAAAGAAAAAGATGTACAACTCTTTGTATTTACCTACGGTCTTTTTTTGAGCTTTTGACATAAGAATGTGGTGTTTAGATAGCTGTAGCTCCACTGTGTATATATGCCATTCTGTTTGGCTTTATTAACCCAGCATGAATTCATTTGGGCCTTTCCTTATATGTCAGATGTCTACAGTCCTCATGTGAAGTGTGAATCACAATCAGCTGGAGAACTTGTTAAAACGCAGATTCCTGGACCTGCCTCCCAGGATTCTGACTCAGTCGTCATCTGCATTTTTAACAAGCTTTTCAAATCCCTGGATAAAGGTGTTCCTGGACCTCCCTTTGAGAAACCTTGAAGCTTGGGGAACATACACGGTCCAGATGTGGAGTCCACCCTCAGAACCCAGTCGAGGGAGGGAGATGAGACACCACAGTAAGTCACAAGGTAGAAGGTACCCAGTGCAGCTGGAGAGCATGAGATAAAGTGCAAGGAAGCTCTCACCACCATCTCCAACACCCAGGGGTGCTGAAGCTTGACCCTCGGTTCTGAGAAGTTTCCACACTTTTGCTGGATTGTATTCCAGCCAACCTTGAATTACATATTCATCGTATTACTTCTACCTCTAGCAGAAGAATCATTTCAGTGATGTGGGAGCTTATCTTTCATTTTGGTGAAGGGTAGTGGGGAGGAAAACACTTGTCTTGGATAGAAATCAGACTCGGGTTGCAAGAACTGGGTGCTCTTCCGAAGCTGTATGGAGGTGACATGCAGCCTGAACAAATACAGCCTCGCGATACCCCACCCTCTACTGCTCACCAACGGAATCAAGAAAGACATCCTGGGGGCTTCCCTGGTGGCGCAGTGGTTGAGAGTCCGCCTGCAGATGCAGGGGACGCGGGTTCGTTCCCCGGTCCGGGAGGATCCCACATGCCACGGAGTGGCTGGGCCCGTGAGCCATGGCCGCTGCGCCTGCGCATCCAGAGACTGTGCTCCGCAACGGGAAAGGCCACAACAGTGAGAGGCCCGCGTACCGCAAAAAAAAAAAAAAAAAAAAAGAAAGACATCCTGAAGGCTCCTCTGAAGGAAGAGATCTTGTGAGAGGCTGAGGCAAGACCAAGAGCTGGGACCTCCTCTCACAATATCTGATTCATCACCACCCACCACCCCTCCTTGAGGGCCCATGGCCTAATAAAAGGGAGTTAGACCCAAGTGTTAGAAGACTCTGGGGACTCCACCTGAGAGGATCTGAACCACTAAGGCTGGTTCCTCAGGGACTTCACACACTTACTTCATGGTTTGGCCCAGGACTTGGTCTGCCTTCACCCAGCAGTTCTTTCCTGTCAAACCACAGCCCTGACACAGGGGAATGTGCTTTGGGGGTTCTGGTTCCAACACCGGCCCCATCACTCACAAGCTCAGAGACCTGGGAAAAGACTTCATCTTTGGTCATCAGTTTCCTTATCTGAATCCAGGGCAGTTGGGAGGATTAATGGGATAATGTATGTGAAATGTGTCAGATGAACTCTGACAGATGCTAACTACCATGGGTCTGGGAGAAACTTTACCTTCATTAATTTATGCATACTCCTTCTTATTTAATCTTCCAAGGACATAGAGAACATTCTTCTTTTTTCCAAGTCCTCTTTACTAATCAGTAAGCATCTGTGAGGTGCCAAGGCTCTGTGTTAGGGGCTGGAGATGTGTGAATACAGCACACCCCGCCAGAGGATGCCCCAGAACTGTGGGAGAGAGAGGGCCACAACAGAGACAGGTACAAGTGTCCACAGGGCTGTAGACCTTCACCGTGCCCTGGACTCCTGGGTGGTTGAGTGAAGTGTTCCACCCCTGCTTAGAACAATGCTTTTGAAAGCATAAGATTACAAAGGAAACCAATAATACTGAAATATAGTTATGGAACCATTTTGAAAAATGAATTTGTGATCTAGTAGATATGGCTCTCTTTTAACACAGTAAATGGGATCTAGCAGATTCAGTAAGTACTGTGTTTTATTTCTTCACTTTTTCTGCTTCCTATCTATCTTCCTTCCTTTGGGGGCTCCAAATACATGTGTGCCAGTCTGCTTGATGCTGTCCCTCAGCTCACTGATGCCCTGTTTACTGTTTTCTGTGACCTTTTTCTCCCTGTGTTTCCACTGAATAGTTTCTATTGCTGTATCTTCAACCCCACTAATCTTTTCTACTACAGTGTCTAATCTGCTATTAACCCCACCCAGTGTAATTTTTTTTTTTTTTTTTTTTTTTTGGCGGTATGCAGGCCTCTCACTGCCGTGGCCTCTCCCGTTGCGGAGCACAGGCTTTGGACGCGCAGGCTCAGCGGCCACGGCTCACGGGCCCAGCCGCTGCACAGCATGTGGGATCTTCCCGGACCGGGGCACGAACCCGTGTCCCCTGCATCGGCAGGCGGACTCTCAACCACTGCGCCACCAGGGAAGCCCCCACCCAGTGTAATTTTCACTGCAGATATATTCTTTTATTTCTAGGAATTTGATTTAGCCATTTTTATATCTTCCATGTCTCTCCACAACATTCTGTGCTTTCCTCTACCTTTCTAAAGCACATGGAGTATATTTTTCGATAGCTCTTTTAATGCCCTTGCCTACTAATTCTATTATCTGTGTCATCTCTGGGTCTATTTCTATTGAATAATTTCTCTTCTCATTACGGATCATATTTCCCTGCTTCACTGCATGCCTGGAACTTTTTCACTGGATACCAGACATTGTGAATTTGACATTGCTGGGTGATGGCTTTTTTATTTCTTTTATATTCTTTTAAATATCTTTGAGCCTTTGTCTGGACACTGTTAATCAGAGACAGTTCAATATTTTTGATCAGAGGTCAACAACCTGCAGTCCAGGGACCAAATCTGGCTTCCCTTTCTGTTTTTGTATGGCTCATGAGCTAAGGAAGGTTTTTCTGTTTTGAAATGGTTGAAAAAAATCAAAGAGAATACTTTGTGATGTGAAAATTGTATTAAATTTTCAGTGTCTATAAATAAAGTTTTATTGGCACACAGCCACGAGCATTCATTTCCGTACTGTCTGTGGCTGCTTTCGTGCTACCATGGCAGAGTTGAGTGATTGCAACAGAGACCAAGTGATCTGCAAAGCTGAGAATATTTACTGTCTGGCCCTTCACACAAAAAGTTGCCTACCCTTGCTTTTGAGGCTTGCTTATGAGCACTGTTAAGCAGACAAATGCATCCTTTAGTCCAGGGCTAACTCTGCCCCACTTTGGCTGGTGGGAGAAGGAACATCTTAGGCCTGTGTGAGCTCTGGTTTTTGTTCCCGCTGATCCTCTGGGAGGTTCTTTCCCAGCCTCAGGTAGTTTCCTCACAGGCACGCGCTGATGATGACTCAGCTGAAGACTCCAGGGGGACCCTCTGCTGGTCTCAGAGCTCAATCTCTGAGCAGCTCTCTGCTCTCTAGCTGTCTGCTCTGCGCATTCTACCTACTTGGCCTCCCTGATCTTCAACTCTGTCTCCTCAACTCAGACAGACCTCCAGGCTCCAGCTAGGTCCCTCTCCCTCGACGGTAGCCTGGGAACTCTTTAGGCAGGAAGCAAGGGCAGCATCCAATGTCTGAAAACCACAATTTCATACATATTTTGTTCAGGTTTTTAGTTGTTAAAGGTGGGAGGTAAATCCAATTTCTGTTAGTCCATCATTGCCAGAAGCAAACTAAGTACTGTATTTTAAAAGAAGAGATGAGTATAAATTTATCTTTACAGCAGCAGGAATGCTATGTGAAAATGTCATTTTTATTGGTGATGAAGTCAGATACTGCTAATTCTCCTGGAGTTCACTGCCTGCATTCATAATTGTAGGGAATCAAATTCCGATTAGAGGTTAGTAAAAGTAAAGATGTCCTTTTTCTCCCCGTACTAATTTGTAAACCTTCTGAATTTTGTTCACAGTCTCCTGGGGATCCATGGTTTCCTGGATAAGAGCTCTTGTGCTGAGACGCTTACAGTAAGTTTTTTCTTCTGAGTACCAAAGAACTTTTAACTGGCCCTCTTATGGAGCTTATTGTCAATTGTCCTTGCAATATTTCAAAAAGCCCCATGTTTTGTGTAAAACAGAAGCCTCAGTTTTTTTTCTCCGTGGGCAAAAACATCCCAGTGCCTTCCAGCATAGCATCCACGTTTCATCATCCTGAGCCTTGTTTGTGCTGATCTCTGGACTCATCAGTGTCGCCGCATTCCTTGTGAACTGTGGGGACCGTTATCAGCTCAGGGCCCACGCAAAGCCTGACGGCCAGAGTCTTCCCTGACTCTGAACGGCAGCTTTTCCCGTACATTCCAGCAGCCTTCTGACTTCTTTCTTAACAGCACTGCACTTCTGGTTTGTATTCTGGTTATGACGGAGGATGGTCCTTGGGCTGCGCTTCCTTTTGTAAGTGTGTCTTGCTTTTTCTTTTGTTTTAAAACAAATTCTGTATTTGTTCATGAAAACAAATCCCCACTAAATGTTCCTTTTAGTGGTCATGAACGTTTATGGTCTTGTTACAAGTTTGGGTCATTCTGCCAACCACTAAATGGTTACGGGGTCGTTTTTGGAGACTCAGTTTCATCCTTCCCAATGGCAGGATGAACAGAGAAAGAAACTAGCCAGGGTTTTCACTCCATTATACTTAAAAAAATAATAAAAGTAGCTAATTAGAACTATTGATTACTATTAGTGATCACTGCGGATAAAATGAATCTACAATTGGGAGATTAAGACATAGAAATAGGTAAAATCAAATTCCTTATTGTTAGCAATCCTATTTTATCTTATCCTGTCATTAACCCTTAACAGATTTTTTGTTTAAGTAATTGCTTCTTTTTTCTTGGATTTCTTGAGGCTTGAATAGAACTCTTTTTTATTTCATGTTAATCTTTAAGATGCAAAATCGATTCTCAGAATATTGATAGAGATGTGGTTACCAGCTGAACTGGGGGCATCAATGGCTGTTATAGCTGTCCCGTCTTTTCAAATGACCAGGAGGAAAGGCCTCCCCTCCCTCTCCTGTAAAGCAGTGCCCCCCTCAGCTGATTTATATCATTTATACCCCATAAATTCACCTGTTTTAAGTGTTGGATTCAATGACTTTTAATAAATCTAGAGTTGGGTAATCCTCACCACAATCCGGTTTTAGAACATTTCCTTCACCCCAAAGCAATTCCATCCTCACCTCCAGCCTCAGGCCACCAATAATCTACTTTGTCTTTATAGAGCTATCTTTTCTGGACATTTCATGTAAGTGGATTCATACAATATTTGATCTTTGTGACTGGCTCCTTTCACCAGCATCATGTTCAACCATGTTACAAGCATTGATACTTTATTCCTTTTTATAACCACATAGTATTCCGCTTGTATGGACCCACCGCTTCTGTTTAGCCACTCACCAGTTGGATATCTGGATCGGTTCCACTTTTTTGCTATTATAAAGCATGTTCCTTATGAACATTTACACACAAGTCTTTGTGCGAACATAGTTTTGACTTCTCTCGGGTAGATACCCAGGACTGGAATTGATGGGTTGTGGGGTGAATTCATGTTTAACATTTTTTTTAAAAGCCAAACTTTTCAGTGACTGCACCAATTTGCATTTCCACCAGCAATATATGAGAGTTCCTGTTCCCACTCAGATTTAACTGCCTTCCTTTCAGAATAGTTACCCCCTTCCACAAAGTTTGACACAAGCTAGAAGGCAGATTTCCAAAACATAACAGATTTCCAGTACCACTGGGTTATCCACCCTCAGGATTTATCCCCCATATCCCAATCAGAAGGTTTCACAAACTTTTGATTAACTTGTTTTGAATCTTGTGACCTGATTTACTAAAACACAATTTTTACTTACTCAATAATTTTCCTGTATTTCCTTTCTTTGTGCTACTGTTCCCCAAACATGGCACTCACATAACCCTTTATGCAATTTATTTTTTTACATATCTGTCTACCCCAACTAGACAAGAAGCGCTCTGGAAGGAATATTTTTGTATCCAAAGTGACTAACACAAAACATGGCATAAAGTGGGCCTTAAAAAGTGTTTGCTGAATAAATACTTAAAGATGCAACATACACATTGGGTTCAAATATACTCTAATATCCAAGTCAGCTTGTTTTCCTTCAAAAGGGCCATATACTTTGCATAGGACTGATTCATTGAAGAGGAATCTTAGGGTTTAAGAAAACCTTGGCAAGAAGTCCAAACCTTTTAGCTTATGTGACAAATCTGAGGGCTGGATCAGTAAAGTGACTTGCCCAAGGTCATCTGCATGTGCTGGTTAGGAATATGCCATTACTTCTGGAAGAAACGCTGCCATGAAGAGAGCAGGTGAACTGAAGTGTTGGGGAGACAGAAGTGGGGCTGGTCTGTGGGTAGAATCCTGAAGGCCAGGCCTGAAGTTCATTCGGTAGGAAAGGATATAGAATTACCCAATCAGTATTCTAGTAGATTAACATGGGAGGGGGCGGCTGTGAGGTGGGAGACCAGCTGGAAGGCTAGAAAACAGCCTAAGTGCGAAGCCAGGAGGGAGGGCCTGGACTTGGTGGGGTGTTTGCAGAGGGGACGAGGGGAGGAGCACAGGGCTATGCAAAATGCACCCGAGACTGGAAAACGGTGCCCCCCTCCTCCCCCGCCGGAAATGGCGGTCTCAGGAGCAGAAATAAGGAAGATGGGATAGAAGTGCAGGTCTGCTGACCATTTATGCATCCTCTACGGCCCTGGGGCAGGGAACCCAGTGGGAGCCCAGTGGGTGAGAGCACTCCCTCTGCACTCATGGTTCCATCCCAATATAAGCTCTACCACCACCACTCACAAGCCAGTGACCTCAGGCCAATGACTTAATGACCCCGAGCCTCAGTTTCCTCATCTGTAAAATGGGGCGATAACGCTTCCCTCTAGGGTTGTAGGGAGGATTCACTTAGGTGATATGTTTAAGGCACTTAGACCTGAGCCTGGTGTGTGGCCAGCGATCAGTTCCCAGTGGCCTCGGTTCCCCCAGTCCTGTAATCTCTCTGTCCTCACAGAAAACTTGAGTTGAGGCATGTTCAGTTGGGAGCAGTGCTCCCAGCAGGAGTTGCTTCAAACTGGGCACTCCGTGTTTGAACTTCTATATAAGGTGAGAGAGAAATCATCTGATTGTTTGGAGTTTGTGGTAATGTTTTAAACTTACTCAATTGGAAATTTCTTAAAGGAACTAGCAATTTTTTTAAAATGCCATGTTCACACAATTATCCAAGTCCTAAACCAGGCATCCGAAAGAAATGATTTAGCTACAATATCTGGTGCAGTTTTCAAATGTCACTCATGGGGCCTTGGGTGATCTCAGATAAGACTGGGGCTGCCCTGCGGAAAAGGGGATTGAACTCCCACCTCCTCTTTGACTAGAACTGCTCCCCTTCCAGCTGTCATATTATTATTGGGTTTCTCAGTAAGACAAATACGATTTCATTTGAAGAAAAGGTTTCACTTTTTTGGAAAACTCTTGTAATGGTAATTTAACAAATATACCAGATTGATAATGACAACCAAATGGTGAATCTTCAAAGATAAAAATAAGTTTTATATAAAACTTCAAATTTGTTAATTGGCTGGACAAGTATATGTTTCTGGAGACTAAAGAAGGAAAAATGTCACAGGATACAAATACCTTTTCCGTAGTAGAATGGTGTTTGCATTTTTCTAACCGATATCAGTGTCCACACCAATATTCCGGAATCCTCTTTGGAAAGAGTAGGGGAAAATGCAAATCCAACCTTGGGCAAGCATTTCATGCTTGCCCCTATCTGTTTAGGAAACAAATTATTTCACAAAAGAACCACATTCCATGAAAGGTATGTTTGTTCTGGCTTAAACATAATCATTTCCTCTGGAAGTCTGATTCAAGTAAAGCATCTTAAGAAACTCAAAATTAGTTTGTAGACAACGGAATGTCATACTCCTTTCTGAATTTCATGAAAGTGTTTTCAAAATTAATTGCTCCATTTTAGACTATGCTTTGAAACTCAAATGTGTTATTATCTCATGGCCTTTACTGCCTATTAGACATCAAATCCAGTTACTTCCTGCATTTTAGTGAACTTTTTTTTTTGCACAAACATGTATATGCTTGTTTATTTACAAAAGGTTCCATTTTTAAATGTGGACTCTGAGTATATTTTTAGATTCTAAATAAATCGATAGGGAGGAGGAGAGCATACGATTAAGAATCCAGGGCTTCCCTGGTGGTGCAGTGGTTGAGAGTCCGCCTGCCCAGGCAGGGGACACAGGTTCGTGCCCTGGTCTGGGAAGATCCCACATGCTGCGGAGCGGCTGGGCCCGTGAGTCATGGCTGCTGAGCCTGTGCTCCGCAACGGGAGAGGCCACAACAGTGAGAGGCCCGCGTACCGCAAAAAAAAAGAATCCAGACCCTGGGGCCAGATGATCTAAGTTCCCATCCCAGCTCAGCCACTTACTAGCTCTGTGACTTTCCACGGGTCACTCCACTTCTCTGTGCCTCATTTAGTGGGAACGATAAAGTGGGAATAATAACTGTACCTCTCTCATCAGGCTGTGAAAATTATAGGAGTTTATATGTAAAGTGCTTTGAATAGCACCCGGTGTACAGTAAGTGCTCAATAAACGTTAGCCATTATTAGTTATTCTTGGTTTCCTAGTGTAGTCAGGGTATGCTTTGGTAGGTTTAATTGATTATTCTAGTTGATAAAAGGCTGCTATGTAGACTGTGAATCGATTAGCACTTTTTATACAAATGGAATATAAATCAATGGTATTCAATTTAAAGACCCTGCTGGTCATAAGTCTACAGACTTTCGGGGCTGAAGGGACAGTACAGAACATCTTATTCAATATCTTTGTGTCGTGGCTGAAGACCCCCCAGCCCCACGGGGCTGAAGCCACTTACCGAAAGCCACGGAGCAAGGCAGAGAACAGCCAGGATGTGGTTGCTTCCGATGACGCTTCAGGATCTCAGCAGGCTGCAGCAAAGTTTCCATTATGGCATCAATTATCATCGCACTGATAAGCCAGCTACTGGAGCATTCTGTGCCCATCAGAATGACAAAAGCATTTACATATTTGGAACTGTCAATATACAAAGTAAATATAGGTAAGGAAGCCGGCTTTGCTTTACACCCTCATGCTATTCTTTACTATCCTGATAGAAAATGCTTGCAGTTGGGGGTGTTTCTATGTGTTTGCATTTCAAACATGCCTTGCAAGACATTTTTTTTGTGAAAACTATAATAAAAAGCAGTCTGAAGGATTAGAAATAGAGAAGCCTAGCACCACCCAGGCTTTACCACTGGAAGCATTTACACCTCGGGAGGCGCACAGATAGGGCACACGCAGATAATCAAAGTTTTATTTAAAACTGCAGAACACTTAAAAATAAACAATATAATATGCTTGAATGTTTACTGTAACATAGAAAAAGGCTTTCAAATACACTAAAACCTTCAGTTTTACCCCAAAGTATGCTATGCAGCCAGTCGAAGTGCTTTGACAAGCATTCCTCTCTACAGATGGCTGGGGTAGGAGGTAGGCTGCGGAGTTCCCTGCAGGCAGGTGGTCTTCCTAGTCAGACTGACGACGTTTTTTCTTGTGGCTCTCAATCGCCCTCCTCAGCACCTCGTCCTGGATGAGATCAGACATGCTCACGTCTGTATGGCTACAGCCAATTTTCGGGCAACTGTGAGGGATGAGAAGATCAAGTCAGGCCGCTTCACCTTCATGCCTTCAGCATAAACTTCTCTCACATGCAAGAATTTAAGTGAGGGCATTTTTTTTTTTAATTGAATGAAAGATTCTTTAAATTCTATAGTGTTTTACAATTTTCAAAAGTTTCACACAGGTGATTTCATATAATCCCATAATAACCCCTTGTTTTTCTTCTCACCCCTATCTTGCCCCTCCCCCTCCCTCTCCCCACCGAGAGCCACGAGTTTGTTCTCTGTGAGTTGGCTTCTTTTTTGTTTTATTAGTTTGTTGTATTTTTTAGATTCCACAGATAAGTGATATCACACAGTATTTGTTTTTCTCTGACTTATTTCACTTAGCATAACGTCCTCCAAGTCCATCCATGTTGCTACCAATGGCAAAATTTCATTCTTTTTTACGGCTGAGTAGTGTTTACGTGAGGACATTTTACCAAAAAAGGAGCACACTTAAAAAATCAGGACCGATGTGCGCTTATTCATTTGTTCACCGGGTCATTTGTTCACTAAGCCAGGGCCTGTCCAGCACTGGGGGCAGGGCAATGCGCTCACTTTGCAGTGGGGGAGACAGATCTTCGCTAACTCAACTGCATAGATGCTTGCTGTGAGTTCACGTGGCATTAAGTGCTACAAAGGCTAAAAAGCAGGGTCAAGGGAGAGAGTGTGAGCTAAGGGGCTTATCTAGAGGGGGTCAGGGCAAGGCTCACTGGGAGGTCTTATCTAGAACAAGGGCTGCGTGAGGCTCGGGCTGGGGCAGCAGCACGTGTAGAAGTCGAGGAGATAGCCGCTTGGTGCCCCGGAGTAAGAACAAGGTCAGTGTGGCTGGAATGCCCAGGGCAAGAGGGAGGGCATTTGGAGACTTGGTTGGAGGGCGTGTGGGGCTTTGGATTTTATTTTAAATGTGAAAACAATGGAGGGGTGGAGATAGGGGAGGGATGGGGTTTGGCTTACATTTAGAAAACACGATTCTGGCTGTTTAATACAGAACACAGGCAGAGGGGAAGCAGGGGAGGGAGGGGGGTTGTGCAGCAGCCAGCAGAGTGAGGGCAGCTTGGATGAGGATGTAGCAGTGAGCAGCCTTGGGATACAACCGGAAATAGAACCTATGGGACTTGCTGATGGACCCAATGTGGAGGGTAAAGGAAAGAGCTGAGCTTTGTGCGGAGTCTGGCCCGAGCTGAAGCAGAATGGTGATACCCTTCATCTCCATGGAAACAACGGGAAAGCCGGGAGAGGATGGAGTCAGGCAGGAGTCCTGGTTGCTACATGTTGCCTCTGAAATGCCCACTAGTCCTCACAGTGGAGAGACTGAGTGGGCTGATGGGGACTCAGGGGAAAAGCTGTGGCTGAAGAAATCAGTGGGTGAGTCACGGTTCTGTTTACATGTGGTCTCCTCTGAAGGCAGTGGGCTGGATGAAGTCACCTGATTTCTTCTCAACATGAACCAGACTCTGGTGGAGTGCCCAGTTTTGGAGTCAAGCCAACCTAGGTCTGAACTCTAACCCCAATGCCTACTTGCTCATTATGAGATCACCGGCAACTCACTTTACCTTCTGGAGCCTCTGTGTCCTCAGATTTACAATAGGGCAGAATCCCAATCTCACGGGGCTCCAGGCAACACAGTGCTCAATAGCTTTCATTCCCTTCACCATCTCCTATGACTATCCCCAGTCTCCTGATGAAAGCTGCTGATCTGTCTATAGACTGCATACCTCCAACACAGACGGGCGCACATTCGTGCATTCATTTGACCCTCTTATGTGATTGGCCCTGTGCTAGTTCCAAGCACCCAGCTGTAAAATACAAATATAGGTTCCTGCCCCACACAGAGCTCTGGCCCAGTGATCTGAGACAGCCCTCCAAAAAGCACAGATCAAAAAGAACAAGTTCAAGACAAACGCTATAAACCAGAAGAGGAAGAAAGCGGATCGTGGGAGCTCCAATTTGTCCAGCGGTAGAAAGCTCCACAGTTCAACACAAATGTGACACTTTCTCTTGGTCTTGGTTTCTGGCCCAAGGCCTCTTTATATTAGAGGAGCATTAACCAATGTAATGAATAGTGTGCTTGCTAACAACGTTTATATTCAAAATACTGAAATGTGTCCTGTATGGCTGGGGACATGTGTTAAAATGTGATTAAAGAAAGGCAATCATATGAAAGACGATGGGGGTGATTTGGCCCAGGTATGATGATTTGGCTTTGCGTTAGGGGAAGGATTGGAGGTGCTTGAGAAATGCTTTACACCGGTTTACAACACCCTGCTGTCTCAAAGTGAATTCTTTCTTTCAGTATGAAAGTAAATAAGGTGAGATTATGAAAAGGATACGGACGCTTTCCTGACTTCAGCAAAGGCAGTTTTCATCACTTCAACTTCCATGACATGGAAATGCAACCTGAAGTCGGTGGCTGGGATGACCCTCCGTTAATGCTTATCAACCCACTGATCATTCTCACTGACTGCCAGGCTGTAATCTCCCCCACTTCACAGAACAAAGTCTTTAATACCAATAGTCAGACAGTGAATAAGCTGCTTTAGGGAAGTGGAGAGGGAGGTGGGGAGGACTTCCTGATGACATCAGTGGTTTTAGTCAGTAAATGAGAGCATTCTGAGAATGTGTGATGGGATTAACCACACCAGTCAGTTGCAGAGCTGGCGTGCACATTAACCCAGGGCCACCCGTGTCAGACAAAGAGGTCTGAGCTCACTGAGGGTATCAGCCCAGGGGACAGAGGCATTAACCAAAAAGCCCTCCCAATGGGAGCCAGACGGCCTAAAGACACTACAGGCTCAAGGGTGAAAAAGACCTGGGCTCAAGCCTCCTGGCTGTGACACTCTGGGCAACTGATGTCATTAATGGGCCTCAGTTTCTTCCTCTAGGAAGGCAGAGCATAGCGTTGCTGTGAGAATGAGTAGGATGCGTGCGACAACGGTCCCGGAATTCACTCAGGTGCTCGATAAGCTGGTTCCTGCTCTAGGACACAACTTCTGTTCTCTAGAACCTTGTGGAGAAGAGCCGGGCCCACCTACAATGCTGGCAGGAGGCAGGCGTTGTGGGAGCACAGGGGCGGGGCACCTTGCGCAGCACAAATGGGGGTTCCAGGAAGGCTTCCCGGAGGAGAGGTCGATGCAGGAGAACCTTGTTTCTCACCCCGTCTCAATTAAACAAACACAAGTTTCTAAACTAAAGAGGAGAAGACAAGGTCATAATGACATGATACTGAATCAGGGCACTCCTCCTCTGGAGAAAGAACACTCTATAAGCATTAGTGCATTCATCCCCACGACATCCTGGTGAGCAAGATAGGCGTGGCAACACACAGTCTTAAGCTCTCGTGTCATTACTGTGAAAGAGTCAGACCTACAGGCCTGGAAGGAGAGGCTGGGTCCTGAACTGGGGTCACTGACAGGGCAGAACATTCCACCCACTGCAGCAGCGGGCAAGCGTGTAAGTGTCTGCTGAGTGAAGGGACCGAGTCTTAGGGGGTCCCAGAGGCTCTGGGGACCCTAGGCCTCAGCATCAGCTCAAAAGTACAGGATTCTGGGTCTGACGAGCTCCTGGATCTGGGCCCCAAGAATTCCAAAGTCCAGCCCAGCTCTAGAAAGCAGGTCTAGAAATGTGAGTGGGATGGATTCCCATCATACCTAAACACAGAGTGTAACTCTATCCTACATCCTCTGAGTCTAAAATAATGTGTCACCAAGCAGTGAGGTAAGTAATACAAACATGAACAGTCTTGACCTCAATAACCCGACTGCTATTTGTTCAGCGTGCTATAGTCCAAAAAGAGCTTTCTCCTGAGTGCTTTGCTTCTCCACTGCCAAGAAATTTGCTGGTCCAGGCCTAGACTGGAATTCCCCACTGTTCCTTTGATCCTGAAATTCTGTGAGATGTCGCTATTTCCATTTTACAGATGAAGACACTGAGGCTCTGAGAGGTTAATGGACTTGTTGGTAAATGGTTAAAATAGGGCCTCCAAGCGCAATGCTGGAGTTCTGCTATTCAACGACACCTTTCTGTTCAACTTAATTGTACTCTTAAATGTGACTGTTTGTTAATATAGCCTCTGTTCTTAAACAAAAAAGGAAAGAAATGACTATGGATAACAGGAAATATCTTATTAATATGAAAATCATAAGGCAGCTTTATTAGTAAGATAATAAACAGCCTGGTTATTAAGAGATGTGTTTTAAGGAATTATTCTAACTATTGTATTTAGTTAGGGCTAAAGTCTCAACAATGGAGACTTTAAAATGGAGTCAGTGCCAGTAACACAATGTAACTGGAACTCCTGTCTGACAAAACATAGTTGGAACCAACAAGGAGGAAAAACTGAGATTTCTCAGACTGGATGTGTCATAGACATTTTTAAACAAAGGGAAGCCAGAACTGCTCATCGCCCTAACATGTGTCCTGGGAAACAACACTAATTCGCGTTTAATCAGGAACCTCTGGAGCAGGATTTGAAGAGGCCCTGGATTCTAACCTGTTACCGAATACAATGTACCTGGCACTCCAGCACTGGCTCCTGTGATACCCAACTCGCTTATCTCTCATCCTTTCTCTCTTGGCTACGTCTCAGACTGCTTGCTTGGAGTCTTCTTCCTTTGACTGCCCTTTCAAAATGGCAGAATGCTTTTTTGTGGGTCTATGTTAGGTGCTGGGGGAACGCGGTAAGCAGAGCAGAGCTGGATCCTGGCCTCGCGTTGCTCAGAGCCAGGCCAAGGTCCCGTCCTTGGGGGTTCTCAGCTGGCTGTCACATCTGGTCCAGAGCTGTACCTGTGCTGCTCTGACTCCTCTGTATCGATAACCTTACAGTCAACATCTCACACTCAGAGCTCTCTCCGAGCTCAAACACCCACATTTTCTGTGCCTCCTGGATACCTCCAGATGGCTGTATTGCTAGGACCTCAAACTTAGCATGACCCAAACTGTGCCTCTTATATTCCTTCCTAAATGTGTTCCCCTTACGACCTCTCTGTCGGCTAATGACATCGCCATCCTTCTAGACACCCAGTTGAGAAATGTCAGTCATCCTTCCACTTGTTCCCTTCAACTTCCGGCTCCCAAATTCTGTCCATCGTACCTCCACGATCGTGTTCCTCCTCATTTCCCTCCACCTATGACTCCTGCCTCAATCCCAGCTCTCATTATCTGTAACTTAATCTACTGCAAAAGCGTCTGAATTGACATCTTCACCTCATGCCTTTATTCATCCATCTCTTGAACTGCTACTGGAGTAACTTCCTAAAACCCAGGTTGACTCGCCTTATTCCCTCAAAACCCTGCAGTGTTCTCTCATGCCTACAGAATAATGGTGGCAAGAATGATGATGAGGATAATGATGATGGGGGATAAAGTTTACTGACCATGTGACAGGTACTTTAAGTGCTCTACATATATCTTATTCAAATTCCAAACATACCAATGAGGCAATTACAACTATTATCATCAATTTATAGATGAGGAAACTAATGAAATCATGACATTTAACACCCTCTACAATGAGTATAGAATAGAGAGAGAATTTACATACACCATTCCCCTATTGCTATTGTCCAGAGCATCCTTCTAATCACCAGCTAACATGCAATAACTGTTGCTGTACCTACTATCCCCCAAGTGGAACAGACTCTGAATAGGGCGAGCCTCTTGGCTAGAAAGAGTCTTCTTCACCATTCTCTGAAATCCTTCTCATTTTTCAAGGCCCAGCAAACATAGTACCTTCGCTGTAATCCTTCCAGACTTCCTCCACTTGGACTTAACTGTTCTTAACTAAGCTATGAGAACCTGCAGAGTTTGCGGAATCTGCACCCGAGTTATAGAAGTACGACAGAAAAATACCCACCTTTTCCAAATGACGGGTGTTACTCAAGTGCTTCCAAACATCATTTACAATTCAAAAAAGGCAAAGGACATTAGAAAATCAAAGTATGTAATCAAGAAGATGCACTTAAATGTGAGCCTGCTCTGGGAGTTGCTCCCAGCCATCCTGGGACTTGGGAGAAATGTGCTTTTGTATCAGTGCCTGCCCTTTTCAAATCTGACTAGAGGAGAATGTCACAAACTTTAAGGAAGAAGACCTGTGACATAGAACTATCTGGGAATACCTATTCTTAGCAATTATGTCAAAAAATTAAAATTTTGTTTTTCAGAGACTAAACATAGAAAAAAGGAGAAAAAGAAGCCTTAGAAGTCCAGAAACAAAGAAAATTACACTCACAAGGGAAAATGAAAGGTTCCTTAGGGAAATATGGTATCTCAGTTGTAAGCTGGAAAGTCAAAACAGATAAAAATGTGCTCAAACAATCTCGATTTTGTAATCATTAGGCCGTTCTTCTAGAATAAATAGGGCAAACTACTTGACTGAATGACCATCAAGATATCTGCAGTCTCAAATGCCCTATCTTTAAGTCCACACCCAGATGAGGAGTGGTGGGGAATTCCAGTTCTAGGTCTGGACCAGCAAACTTCTGGGTGATGGAGAAGCAAGCCACACATCAAAGGGACTGTTATCACAAGTCCATTGAGAACTGGTCACACCTGCAATTCCATTCCTTCGACAAATCTGTGATAAAAGCATAAGAAATGCCAACCAAGTCAAAGCTAGGCTAGCCAACTCAGGTTTCTAGGTTATTACAGGAACTGAGCCATGGTCCCCCAGGGTTGGAGCATGTGTGTGTGTGTGTGTGTGTGCGTGAGAGAGAGAGAGAAAGGGGTAGAAATATATATATAAAAGAAAGATTCTCTAAACATTCCAATTAAAAATTTTTTTCTCATTGCAGTCATCCATGAATTTACTTAAACCATTTGGTAAGTTATTTATGTAATTAAAGATATGAAAGGTTTTCCCGGACAATCAAATCTTGATCATCAAGACCAACTGGATACGAATTCTTATCTTAGGATGATGACTTAATATTTTTTTTAAACAAACTACCTGTATTGCAGAATGCAAAAAAAAAAAAAAATAATTTTTTTAACCATTCCTTCTTGTTTGGGTAAGTGCATATAGAAAGGGGAAAAGAAATCTCTCAGTATCACAGTTCTCTATTTTTTTCAGGCTCCAGCACAAATTCATAAAAATTCCTATTATCTAATGATTAACATTACATCCAATTCCTTTTTCTCATGTTCTGAAGGTGTGGTTGAAGCTCCTTTAGTTTCTTCCTGAACAGATTACTAATTTGTTCCCTCATGTCCTGTTTTTCCATGTTGACACGATCCCTCCGGCTGAATGGACTTCAGGGGAGAAGTTTAAATGCCTTTTCCTCCAGCGTGAACGCACCGCCTCGGACTGACCACCGCTGGGAAGGTGTCACTTCCCTTCCCGCGGCAACTCACCAGGCCTTTTTCTTCCGCTTGCGCTTGGACTCAATCATGCGAACAATGGCTTCCTCTTCATAGGTGTGGCCACACACTTTATTTTTCACTGGCTTCTTCATTTCCAACTGCAATCAAGGAGACATCAGGCTTTCAGGAATGATAGTGATCAGCTTCCAGTAACTTCTCCAAGCCAACAATTATTTGGCACTATGTTTGCCTAGACCTGGGACTTCCGAGGTTTAACCTCCCCATCTCACGGCTCTAGATAACTCCTAGGGCAGATGACCACATCAGAAAATGCAGGGAGACCAGTGGCACCAATGACACTTGGCCTGTGGGCCAGGTTTATTCCTAGATCCCTAAGGGCATCACTGACTGAAAACTCTTTCCCAGGTATACTCTTCAACTCTCATCCCTTTCCTTTCCTCCCTCCTCAACTCTAGACATGAAATGAAGTCAGAAAGCAAACAGGAACCCTTTGCCTCTATGAAGTGAATCGCTTTTTCTTTCAGGGGAAGGAGGAGAAAACAGTACCTGTGTAATGGGGCAGATGAAGTTGGTCTGACTTTGGGTCACAATCATATCTTCATCAACTCCTTCTGTGCCGTCAGCCTCTCTGTCTGCTTGAAGACCATCTAGAGAGAAAAAAGGGAAGTTGCTGAGTCTCGTTGGTCTAACATGTCAAGGACAGGAAGGGATGGAAGGGTCTCTTTGGTGTTAGCCCCTGTGCTAGGCGCCTGGATGCATATTAACTCTTCTGCAGGGGAGGCAGGACTCTGCCCATGTTTGGTAAGGAAACAGATTTGGAGCAGCGAAATAACTTTTTCAAAGTTACAGAGAGTGAATTTGTGAGGGAGTACTGTTCACTAATCAAGAATGTGGCTTTGGAGTCAGAAGGACGTGGTTATCTTTGTCACTTCCAGCTGTGAGACCTCGTGCTAGCGAGGTCTGTTTTTAACGTCTCTATAACTTTATTGCAAAGATTAAGAGGTGAAGAATTTAGTGTGCTCTGCATAGCTCCTGGCACAAAGACACATTCAATAAATGATAGTTACTGTTGGACGATACAGCGATTCTCAAACTTTTTGGTCTTAGAACCCTTTTGTACTTTTAGAAATTATTGAGGATGCCAATAAACTTTTAAAATGTGGTTTATATTTATCAAGATTTGCCATGTTAGACATTAAGACTTAGGAATTTAAAAATATGTATTTATTAATTCATTTAAAAAGAACAACCCCATGACATGTGAACATAAATGACATTAAAAAAATTAAAAGTAATTATATTTTCCAGAACAAAAAAAAGTTAGAGATAAGAGTGGCATTGTTTTACATTTGTGAAAATATCTTTAATGTGTGGCTTAATAGAAGATAGTTGGATTTTTTTTTCACGGTTTGCATACTATATATTTATTTTTTCGCCAGTCTAAAAATAATGTCTACACATTTAATTTCTGTCCAGTAAGAAGTGATAAGAGGTTTAAGAAGGCCTAGTTTAAACAATTTCAAAGAATGAAAATAAGTGAGCAAAATTATATTTATCCTAAAATGTGTCTTTCCATCCACTCCATAGTGTAATGGCTCCTTGAGGCAACTTCCAACAACAATGATGTTTCTGATGCTTTCTATGGTGGCAGAGAGGTGAGTATCACGGTCTGCAGGGCAGAGCAATAAATATAACTCTAGTAATCCATTGTACATCGAAAGTCAGGGAATACTTCATTGGAATTATTCTCATTTGGGGGGATGAATAAAATTAAATCAAAGGACACAGTACCTGATAAAGGAGCAAAAAGCTTGTAGGCTTTGGTCAAAGAAAGAAAAGGGCCTAATGAGTGAAGAACTTCACTAATGAGTGAAGAAGAACTATATATTATAGTTTTCTTCCTTCAGTTTCTCAACTAGATTCCATTAGTGGAGTTTTCTAAAAGATTTGGAGGAGATTCCAGTTCAGATATTATCAGAGATCATCATAAGGTAGTTGGATTTTGATATCTGTGTATATGTGTCCGGTCTGTCGTGATATCACATCACATAGCCTCTGGAAAAATTCACTTATGAAAAGAAAGAGAGTGAAAAGGGCAAATGACATCTTAGTATTATTATGAAGATAGTTTTGACCTTGTGGGTACCCTGAAAGGCTCTCAGAGTACCCTAGGCGTTCCTGGCCCACACTTTGAGAACTGCTGAGTAAATGAGTGGTAGGGCTAGCTTTGAATATAACTTATTTGATTCTGATATCTGTGTTCTTTTCATGGTCCTTGCCCCTCACCAAGGGAAACTAGATAATAGATGGCTTCTGAATGGGGTACTGAGAGAATCTCATATGAAAGCCTTTCCTTCTGGAGAAGGCAGACTTGTCATTCTGCACTGAAATCAAAGATCAGTAGTGTTTTAAACACAAGTGTGACAGTGCAGTGACAGTGTAGTCCTTCCTCCTCCCTTTTCCCCTCCCTTTCTCTCTTCTCCCTTCCCTTCCTTCTTTCATTTTGGCAAAATATTGAATATAGACATTAAAAAGTGCCTCGCTTTTAATGTGTGAGGGAGACCCTTTTCTTAAGTTGAGATGGTTCTGCACATCTTTTAGTTCCTACAACTGCTGGCCCTGGCCTTCCCCCTTGGCCAGATGAAGTATATGCTGGAGAAGTACTACTGGGAACAGGAAAAGGGCCACAGAGCACTTGTTCAAGGTCACCCAGTGAACTTATGGCTGAAACCCAGGGATTCTGCCCCCAATTACTCTGTTTTTTTGGTAGGGGTTTCTCTTTGTTTTAGCAACTAGTGCTATTTATATGCCAGCTTGTTGTATTTTCTTAGAGAAATGTCCCCCAAACAGCGCTTATTCCTTGAAGAAGGCAAGAGTGAAGCCCTCAGAGCTTAGGATTTCCCAGACAGAGCGTTTTCTAACCATTGGTCATTAAGGTATGATGCCTGGGGCCTTTCAGCTTTTCAAGGGCCGATAAAAAGGTCTGAGACCTTGAAAACCATTTACTGGTTTCAAAACAGGATAACTACAAAACGGAAAATAATTTTAAAGGTCTACAAAATGTAATGTTGGGTTAACTTCATTAATTGTTGATTTGGTAATCAAAAATATTTCCTTTGGAAGCAATATATACGCTGGATTTAGGTTTTAATTTAATAATTCCCAAGTATGCTAAGATAATTGCTGAGAAATTAATAGCCAATTACAGGTTAAATCACTTACTTGTAGCCAACCGTTTTCCAAAGCAAAATTGTAAAAATATCTTCAAAAAATTTTGCCAGCAATAAAATTATATTTAATGTGGAAGTTGCCATAGTTTAGTATGTTTGCTGTGATGTGAGTTGCGGCCTCTGAAATAATTTTCCTTAGATCTATGAAGAGTCTTTGTGCTTCCCAGGACCTGTCTTTGGTATGAATAGCGCAAGAGTCAGACTCTTAAAAAAGAGTCCTCTTACCAACCCAATGATTCTTTTTTTTTTTGCGGTACTCGGACCTGTCACTGTTCTGGCCTCTCCCGTTGCGGAGCACAGGCTCCGGATGCGCAGGCTCAGCGGCCATGGCTCACGGGCCCAGCCGCTCCGCGGCATGTGGGATCTTCCCGGACCAGGGCATGAACCCGTGTCCCCTGCATCGGCAGGCGGACTCTCAACCACTGTGCCACCAGGGAAGCCCCAACCCAATTATTCTTCACGATGGTTCAGGAAAGTTGGACAGGTAAGGAGAAAAGTCAAGGAGCAGAGCTGAGAGCTATTCTGATTCTCTGATTCACTTTCCAAAGCCTCCTCTTGCAGGCTGCTGCCGCCCATTTCTGATTGTGCGTTTGACAGTCAAAATAAAAGTATCTCTTTGTCCATTTCTCACAGGGCTTCCTCTGAACTGAAAGATTTCTGACTGCATACGTTATACTGTGGAATTCACCAGAAAATCTGTTGGATGAATAACAGGGTTCAGCCAATGTGAAAGACTGTGGGTTTTTTTTTTTTAATTTTCTATTTTTATATTTCAAAAAGTAGAGGAAGCAAGAAAGCACAACTCAAATGCAATGCCAGCCACTAGGGAAGGCTGAGTGGGGAACTTAGAAGCTGTAGGTGGCTATCAACAGCAGCGATCACGAAAGAAGAAGGTGACATAAGTGAGACTGGGAAAGAATGCCAATGGTGAGTAATAGCCCACGGACCGAGAGTCTAAAAAGAGAAAGAGCTGCAACAGCTAAACTTCTCTTGAGCTAGAACATTTCCTCACCCGAAATCTATATTTATAGAAAGTGATATTAACGTTGGGATTCTACAGTGTGCTGAAACAAAAGGTCACATCTGGCAATAAATGTCACTTACACTAATCTATACAAAAAGACAAAACTTTTTTTTTTTTTTTTTTTTGGTACACGGGCCTCTCACTGCTGTGGCCTCTCCCGCTGCGGAGCACAGGCTCCGGACGCGCAGGCCCAGCGGCCATGGCCCACGGGCCCAGCCGCTCCGCGGCATGCAGGATCCTCCTGGACCGGGACACGAACCCACGTCCCCTGCATCGGCAGGCGGACTCTCAACCACTGCGCCACCAGGGAAGCCCAAAGACAAAACTTTTTGATAAGCCCGCTGAAAGGAAGATTGGAGAGAAAAAATACAGATCGTCTACTAGAATCACAAAAGTTTTAAACTGAGGTTATTTATCCTTATTCCCTCATTTATTGGAGAAAACGGAGATCCAAAGACATTATAGGTTTTGTCCAAAGTCAGGCAGGGAGTTAGTACGGTAAATCAACGTATAGCTCTACTTTCTTGGCCTGCTTAATTTGAATACTAAAACCAGTGTATAGGTTCTGGGAGCCATCCCTCCCTCCCCCAGATTATTATTTTATTACTAATAATACCTCAAGTTTAGTAGTAGCTGCTACATAGCTACATAGCAGCTACTATGCTAAGCACTTTATATACATTATTTCATTTAATCTGCACAAAACACCCATGAAGAACAACTCTATTGTTATTCCTACTGAATAGACAAGAAAACTGAAGCCTCCACAATATTTTTAAGGCAAAAGTAGAAAATATCACCATTATAATAAAGAAGTAAGCAGATTAAATCCGTTTGTTATTCAAGAGATCTCAAAAAGAATTTCTGATTAAAAAAGGAAGAACAAGATGATGAGTCACACTGTTTTCCATCCACATAAACAGGGCATATGCTGTCAGAAGTATATGCGCCAGCTGTCAGCTTCCGCCCAGATGGGTCTCAGACCCACACCTAACATCCATGCCCGGGGCCCAGGGCACCCAAGCGAAGTGCTGAGGAGGGAAACCTGGGCACGAACTAATATGTACAGAGCACCCAGGAGGGATGTATCAGGACTGAGTTAGTAACTTGAATGGGATTTTTTTTGATGTCATAAAATAAAAACCAAAAAGAGAAGACATGAAAATGCTTGTAGTAGTAATTAGGTAAACAATCAAGGATTTCCAAAAGTCTATGAATATTCCCCAGTGATGTGAGGTTAGGAGGCGGGGGAGGGCATTTATTGGATCCCAAGATGTGGGTTCACGGTGAGTCAGTAATGACTGTCAGTGAACAGCTAAATCCTCATCTCAGTCATCCTCCTCCTAGGTGCTCGAGCCCAAACCTTTGGAATCTATCTATCTATATATCTACCTACCTATCTTATTTATTTTGGCCGTGCTGTGAGGCATGCGGGATCTTAGCTCCCCAACCAGGGATCGAACCAGTGCCCCCTGTATTGAGAGCGTGGAGTCTTAACCACTGGACCGCCAGGGAGGTCCCTGGAATCATTCTTGATTATTCCTTTCCCTTCATTCCTCACATCCAAACCACTGGCAAGTTCTGTTGACTGGTTCTCAACTATATTCCCTAAATCGAAATCTAGCCCCTTTTCTCGATTTCTACTGCATCTTAGTCCAAAGCACTACGGCCTTCTGCCCAGACCTCTTCAGGAGCCTCCTAACTAGAATCCCTGCTTCTTACAGGGGGCACGACCTCCACCCCTCCACCCCCGCCTGCTTCTTACAGGGGCCTACACAGCCAGCTCGTCTGACCAGTCCCCCTCTCACCCACCGTGCTCGAGCCGCACCGGTCTTTCCTCTGCTTCTGAACATGCCAAGCTCTCTCTCTTCTTCGGCTGCTATCCTAACCTGCCTGGGATGTTCTGCCCTCCGGATCTTTGCTTGTGCTACTCCTTCTTGTCATTTTAAAATGTCGGTTTCAATGTTATCACTTTGGAGAGGCCTTCTCTGACCTCGTAAGCGAAAGAAGACACCAGCCCTCCTCTACCCCATCGCTCTGTTGTGACTGCACAGAGCATCTCTTTAAGGGCTACTTTCTTGTCTGTCTCCCTCTCTTCTACTCTTCCCTACTCCTGTTCTCTTCCAGGAAAGCAGGGACTTCACTGTCTTGTTCATTGCTGTTTCCTAGATTCTAAAATGTCCTTGGCATGTAGTGGTAGGTGTTCAATAAACATCCCATTAGTAAAGTGCTTCATCCAACAAGGCAGGAGTGGGCATACTTTTCACAAGGATATACTTAACATATTTAACAGATGCGGCAACACAGACACACACAGACACAGACGCACACACATGTCTCACACAATAATGATTTTACAGGTTTTAGGCAAATAACAGAGAGGACTTCACTCTAGCTTGGGGTACAGCCTTGGACCCTGAATTCCACGTCAAAGGCAGCAAGTAAATGTAAGTGTTACGATTATAACAGGCTGTGTAGTAATTACAAAGGAGAATCCAGACATGGTTTTGTGGTCAGAAAATACACTTGGGCCTGGCCACACACAGCCCTAGTATTAGTCACTTGTCTGTCTTCAGGCAACCCAAATTTGGCTGACAGACAGTCTTACGTCAGCTGGGAATAAAAGTTGATTGCTATGTGCTTTTTCAATTAAGCCCCAGACATTTTTCTAAAAGCACTTTTCCCTTAAAAGTTAGTAGCAAATATTTTACAAATATTTGTTGCCTGCCTGAAATGCTTATTGGGCTGCCTGGATTATTTTACTTGCACTGTTCTGGGATGGTGCATTTGGAGCAGCTCAGCTGGTACATGGGAGATCCCCTCCCTCACCTGCAAAAGAAGGTTGATTCCAAGTTGGAAGCTCTGCAGTCACAGTGTCTGCATATGTGTCTGTGCCGACTCCTGACTTGTTGCCCCACCAAGCAGCCCACAGGCGGGGTTATGAGTGGCCTCATCTGTGAACTCGGACATGTCTTAGACTCCAAAAGGAAAAAGAAGTGGGTCAGCAGGCTCGGTCTCTTTGGCTTGGAATTAAGAGGAGTGTGTGTGTGCGTGCGTGCGTGCGCGTTGTTTTGGGGTCTACTCTACTACTAATGGGTATCTAGCCTTGTTCTTACTTTCTTCCTGGGATGAGTGGCCTGTCCTGAATGCTTCTTAGTTTCTTCCTGGGATGAGTGGCCTGCCCTGAATGCTAGCACTTTGGTTGGGTCAAGTTACTATTGAGGGAATCCTAGTTTTGAAACTCTCTGGCACTGGCTAAGAGCTAAGACTCTTCTGTGTGTGAACAGCTTTTGCAGAATTAAAATGCAGATCATGTCCAGAAAGGGCCTACAGAATCAAAAATTTCCTAGGTGTTATACTCTTCATAGGATAGCAAAATTCAACAAACACAATTTCAACAAAAAATATTCAGCAAAAGTAGATTGAGTTAATAATCAGAACAATGGATAGAACATAGTTAGGTTCTGATAAATGTTATTTATCATGTATATATTTTATTATAAACCAATGCTATATAACTGTAAATTGTTGCTGCTATTGTTATTTTTATCACTACTTTGTGCCAGGTTGTATGCTTGGTATTGGCAAAAAATAATCCTTGCCCTCAGGGAGTTCAGTCACACAGGACAGATATATACAACACAAAGCAGTCTTGTGAGGGCTATGCACATACAAGATACTGTGGCAAGAAGCTCCCAGGAACTAACAGGGTCAGCCTCTCTGAGGAGCTCATAATTGATCGGTGACAATGAGGAGGATCTTTCAGCTCACATTGTCTGAAACAACTCTGCTGCCCCCTTAAACATGAGCATTTAATTCGCAGCTACCTCAGGTCAACATTTTGATCAGTATTCTTCCTTCTTCGGTTAGCTATAGTCTACATTCATCTCAGATTCTAAGCATTTGGAAGAAGCTATACATATCCAATACAATTCAATTCAACCCAATCCAATCCAATCCAGTCCAACCAAACACAATCCAACCCATCCAGACTCAACCTAACCCAATCCCTGCAGCCAATCTCCTTCCTTTGCAATCCTATAACACCTACTGTATATACCATACTCTTTTAGCTTAAATTTCTTCATTATTCAGTTGTTTCACGTGGATGGAACTTCTTTTCTAGGTAGATTGAAAGCTCCTTGAGGACAAGCATTGTGTGTTCAAGCCAAAACAACTCAACTCAAGTTGTATTCATTGAACACCTGCTCTGTGCCAAACACTACACAAATGCCCATGGATATGAAGAGGATTAAAATCACGTCTGGTGGGAGAGACAGATACAAACACTTATATTCTGTGCAGGGAGTGAAATAACAAATATGTTTTGTATAAAGAAGAAGAGTAACCTAGAAGATCTCGGAAGGTGGGGTGAGGAATCAAGGTGAACCTCCCTGAGAAAGTGATGACTAAGCCATGCTCTCCAGGGAGGTGTGATAAGAAGAGGGAAGGACACTCAGGCAGTGAGGATTAGCGCGTTTAGGAACATGGGCTCGGAGACAGCTTGCCTGGGTTTAAATCCTGGTCCCATCACTTTATCAGCTGGGTGCTCCTGGGTGAGTTACTTTACCTTTTTCTGTTTCCATCTTCTCAGCTGTAAAGTGGAGTTTACAGTCTACTTCACAGAGAATGAATCTACTTCACAGAGCTGTATGAGGATTAAATGAACTAATGTATGAAAAATTCTTCGAAGGGTGTTTGGCAAATAGCAGGGGGGTCAATAAATATTGTTATGATTATTAATATTATTACTCAGAATTCCCACGGAGCTAGCATAGAGTGGGTACCTGCAACATATATGCTCTATTAAATGAAAACGATGTGCTATGGACTCACCCAAAGAGAAACCACAAGATTGCTCGACCCAGGATTCTGAATGGGATGAGCCCTTCCATGCCCAGGGCAGAGGGAGGCCTAAATTAGCCCAGGTGTAGTTAGCTGACCGGGCACTATCAACATCTTTAGTTTCCTGGCCGCTTTCACTTCCACAGCTCTTTCAACAAACTCCTCTAAAGATCTTGAAAGTAAACTGAATAAAGAGTTTCAGCTTATAACCTCCAAATGAGCTGAGATTTTCATAAGATGTACCCTGTCACATTATCATGCACTTATTAATTTATCTGCTGTTGTTTTAGACACGTTCTTTGTCCTCAGCTGACATCATGTATTAATTTGCCTCCATTTCTTTAAATACTGTCAAAATACGTCGTATGTCAAAATACGAGGGTTTTAAAGTAATCAGAACCTGGTGCATTCTACTGGTGGGACAAAAACCAATCCTTTGAGATCTGGTCATACAATATCCACTTTAAGTCAATAAATACTGAAAATATCCCCAAATTCAGTACATGCATTTAGTACTTGTTATGCAAGTACAGAGAAGGTTGATGCCCATCTCTAGGTTTCTAAGAAAAAGCAGATCACCGAATGCACACATTCTATTTCTTTGCTTTGGGCAATTAACTAGAAAACCACATGATAGGAAAACTGATTTGCCGGCATCGAGAAGGTATACAGCTCTCAATTGTTTAGATCCAGGGAAGAGTATGAAGCAAGCAAAGATCAGAAGATGAGAAATCCCATCTGGGTCCATCTTATGTTTCCTTATTTTAGAGGGTTGCAAATACCACCTATCCAGGTACCCAACACAGTAGATGCAACTTATTTCTATACGCTTTCCAATCTCTATCTTTAAACTACCCTGACTCTGTCTCCTTCTTTTTTCATGCTCACTGCTGCTGTCCTAATTCAAGTCCCCAGCCTTCCTATTTAGAATATTGCAAAAGTTCTTTATTTATCTCTCTGCCTCAGTCTCTCCCCAACCTCCTTCTACACCCTAGCTCATCTTTCTAAAGCCATGGCCTCTTAAGCACAAGAACAAGACTTTTCATTAGTCGGCCCAGAGCATCTTCATCTCCCTCCTCAATCCCATTCCCCATATCCATCCCAAACTCATTAGAGTTTGCTCACACTTGCCAGGCTATTCTACTTCTCTGCTAGCCCTTCCCCTAGCAATCTGTGACCACACTTCAAGACTAAATTAATTCAAGTATTTCCTCCATGAAGCCCCAAAGCAGAGGTGATACCTCCTTCAGCCCCCAGAATATCTTTGTAGATGCTGTAATCATTTGTTTACTTCTCCATCTTCCCTATTAGACTATGAATTCCTTGAGGGGAGGAGCTCTGCCTTATTTATCTTCATATTCTCAGGGAGCCAGGCAAGGTGCTGGAACTTAATAAATGTTCACTGAGTGACTGGTTGCCAAAGCAAGAGAATGCTTTGATTATTGTTATATATAAACTGACTGTGATAATAAGATGAAAACAGTAAAGAAGGCTGTTCTGTAGGCAAATATTTTAGAATAAGACAAGCCGGTCTTTGATCTAGTTACTTTTTTCCAGAAAGGGAGCCATTTTACACTGTCTAGGTCATTCCACTCTCCATTCTCTGTTCCAAAAGAGAATGCAAAAGCAAACTACCAAAAAGCAAAAGCAAACTACCAAAAGGCAAGATGATAGAGGTCGTATTCCAAGAAACAAACTATTCCACACTATGTCTTTATATCATCTCTGATTCTATTCCCTTGCCCAGGGGAAAGTACAATAATCATCAGTTATGAAAAATGTGTAAATCATCTTAAGTCTATTGAGTTTAGCCAGAGTGTACATGTAGTGACATTCAAGTACAGCAGTTTTTATAACAGAGAAAAACACTGGGGAAATCTAGATATTTGACTGACAGACTGAGAATTTCAATGAATGGTGACATCACCACTCAAAATCTGATAGAAATTAAGAACAATCTTTACCATCAGAAAATGCTTATAACAAGAGGTGGAAAAAATGAAATTAAAACTATATATGTAGTGTGATTAAATAATCTTAAATATGGTATACAGAAAAAAGACTGAAAGAAAATACGACAAAATATTGCAGTCCACTGTGTCCTGGTGGCATAACTACTGTATATGTGAACTGGCAGTAGAGAAGGAATCAAGGGCATTTTTTAATTTTTGAAGAATAATTATTTCATTTGTACTTTTTATAACCGGTACTGTTTATGAGACCAAGTAATATTTAAGAAGAAAGTAGGACTCATGGCAATGGGGATGGATGGATTTGTTTATTCAATTTGTCAAAATGAAACAGATAACGAAATCAAGTCTAGAGATCATAATATTTTAAAAAGGAGCTTTACAATTTTTAATTGCTCAACCTTAAAACTGCAACACTTCAGCTTTGGGTAAGACAGGGACTATGACACCATTTCCATCCCTGATACATTCGAGATTTATTATCCTAATGACAGTTGTAATATTTCAAACTTATCTGCTTCCCTACAAGGTAATCCAACACAACGTAATTTATATAACATCTTCTCTTCCATCTCCTCTAATTTCGAAGCTCTAGACAAAACAAAAATGAAATTCCTGTGTAGAATGCAAGACTTTAATAACAGAATAAAGCCAGCACCAATATCATACTTTGTTTTGTAAAGCTTCTCGAAATAAATGATAAATTTTGATCTTCAGACAATAAAAGGTAAAGAGGCACTGAAGACGTCCATTGTGGGATAAAGCTCAGTGAAGGGGGAATTATTTGTCTTACTAAGTGAGGGCAGGCCTCAAGTCTAATCAGGTATGTTACTCCGTAGGATTTACCCAGCATGGTAGTTACAAGACGCCTCAGAATCTGGCATTAATTAAATATGCGTATTTTTCCTTTCTACATGCATCTGATAAAGAGTATCAAGGTTTATTTTTGATCTATTTAAAAATTCTTCTTTATGGTGGCACAGTGTAGTCATTTTTAAACAAGAAAAAAAAAAGAATAGAAAAAAGAAAGGGGAATAGGGCTTCCCCGGTGGTGCAGTGGTTGAGAGTCCGCCTGCCGATGCAGGGGACACGGGTTCGTGCCCTGGTCTGGGAAGATCCCACATGCCGCGGAGTGGCTGGGCCCGTGAGCCATGACCGCTGAGCCTGCGCTTCTGGAGCCTTTGCTCCGCAACAGGAGAGGCCACAACAGTGAGAGGCCCGCGTACCGCAAAAAAAAAAAAAAAAAAAAAAAAAGAAAGAAAAAAAAAAGAAAGGGGACTAATCCCCAAAGTGCATTCCATATGGAAGAAATTTAAAAAGGTGAGAGCCCGAGGGACCAGATCTAGTGAGGCTCAACAGTCCTGTCAGCCGCAAAGTCAGCGAAGCCACCCAAAATGCAGCCCAGCTCCCAGCCTGCAAAGTGCGCAGAGACAGTCGGGGTTTCCGAGAGTGATGAACCCACAAGACGCTCTGCGCCACCTCGACATCTGTTTTCAGTTTTCAGGGTCTTGTCTGAAGTTAGCCTAACAGAAAACATACCAAAGGGGGAAAAAATCCCTGCCAACTGGGAGGAAGAAGAAAAATGACAGAGACAGAGAGAGATGGAGAAAGAGAAGGAGAATGGGGAGGAGGTCGAGGGGAAGGGGGAGGGGGAGGGAGGGAAGGAGAGAGAGAAAGAAGAAAGGAAGCAAGAGGTGAGGGGTATGGGGCATCTTCCACACCACAGAGCCCGAGGAAGGGCCCTGGCGGCGCTCACACACCTAGAACAAAGTCCTGTGGCCAAGCCTTCCTTCTGTCCCCCCCACCCCCCTTCCACCCTCTATAAAACCTTCCGCACATGCAAAGGAAGAAGACACATGACTTCAAAATCGGGAGCAGCTTAGGACACAGCTCTTGTGAATGCGTACAATAGATCTGAGTCATTTGTTCGTTTTGTAAACATGGAGAAATCACACTTTTAAAACTTCCTCGCCCAGTGACATTCACAGCACTTGACAATATGCTTAGCATTTACTCTTTTCCTTATTCTCACCTAAAGATGTCAGGAGGGATAAATTTTCTTTCCCAGTGAGAGCTCACATACTCCAGGGCAGGTGGCAATTAGGAGCGAGCTCGCTAAGGGAGGCAGAAGCGGGCCTGACAGTGGCTGGGCCACGCAGAAACACAGAGAATCTCACCAAGGCCACTGCCTTCCTCTGGGAAAGCTTCTCACTCAGGGGCTCCCCCATCCCTCCCAAACTTAAATCCTCGGTAATTACCTGTTTCTGCCACTGTCTCCCTGACTAATGTGTAAGCCGCTCAAGTACAGGGACCACCTTTGCTCATCATCTCTGCACCACAGTGCGTGGCGCATGATAGGGGCTCAGGGTTGATACCTGGCATCCAATCTTAAGGGTGGCTTAAAAATTACACCATTCACCCCCTAGCTCTTCTGCAGAAAAGCGGTTCTGCGCAAGACCCAGAGAAGAGCTCTGTAAGGCATGGACTTCAGCGGGGTGGGTTAAGTCTAGATCTAGGTACCACGGGGCACTACCATAAATTGGGGGATAGGTGTTGAAGTTCCTTCAGGCGAACACTGTCTCTTCTCAACTATTTCATTAGGATACAGTGAAGATGAGATGAAACGTTTTGCCCTCTTTGGAAAAAAGAACCTAACAAATACACCCAGGCAGTAACAAGAACGTCATGAGGAAGGAGAACCCTGGAGACAGTTTCTGAAAGCGCAAAGCAGGGCGACTGGCTGATCTTGTTCATTTTCAAAGCCTTTGGGGGGGTCCAAGTTCTAGTGCTGCAGTGTACGGTCTATGGACATTCACGAGCTCCAAAAGGTAGCACTAATGGGAGTGAAAGATGGTAAGGAGCGACAAAACAAAGGAAGGAAGGAAGGAAGGAAAGAAGCAAAATGGCTCTCAGAACTTCCTTTACAAACTCTATAGAAAAACTGGAAGATCTCAACTAACTACCTTTCTGAGCTTCTAATGAGGGTGATGCTGTTTGAGCCAGTCTCCAGCCTAGAGTGTGGACCTGATCTGGACTGTGCAGGAAGTAGTGAGACAGCATCGACTCATGAGCACACATCCCCCAACATCGCAGAAGGACAAGGCTGTACAGTAGCTCTCCGGTTTCCCTGAGGACAATTCTCTTCCTCAGCTGAAAACTGAGACAAAAGCCAAATGTGGTGAGACAGCTGGTTAAGTGACTGGGGAAGACTCACTCTGAGTCCCTCAACCAGCAGCCCTGTGAGGGAAAAGGTAGCAGGGAATTCAGGCGCCAATAGCGGAGGAGGCTAAAAATCCATAAAGGGGGAACATCAAGGAGGAAGAGACACTGTGCCGGGGAGGTAATCAGCACACTAATTACAGGGGTCATAATTAGGAGTGATGGAATGAAATTAAGAAAAGGAAAATTTTAATTGTCAGGAAAAACTTGGTTGGGCTCATCGTGAGGGAGAGATGAGTTCTCTCGTAATCTTCACACAGTCTGAAGGCCATTCAGCTGTACAGAGTTGGTTCAGAACGAGCTAGAAATTATTTAAAGGGAATTTTATTTTTGTTACCAAAAGTAGATGAGGTTACTTGATGACACACAGAGGGCCTCTCGTATTTAATTTTATCATTCTGTTCCCTCTTCTAAATTAAATTGTAAAATAGCTAATGATAAAAAAGCCTATGACTATTTCATTCCAAAAATATGATTCAACCTGTAAGGAGATGGACCGGCAAAGTGAGAACAAGTGAGGAGAATGGAATACAGTCAAACGTGCTTCAATTGACAAGAGATTTACAGATGATGGCAAACTAGAAAGGAATAAATACTAAAAATACGACTGGTTTCTCTTATTTTTCAGAACGAATTCAGTTACTTTATTTTTCAGAATTAATACAAAGATGGCAATTAAACTTAATCATTGTCAGGACACGGTAAAGAGCATCAGCTTTCAAATTTTAACCCAGTTTCAGATGACAGTCTGGTAGTGGTCTCACAGCTGTCAGATAACTGAGAGTTGTAGCCCTAAATAGGGTTAAACCTTAGGTTGTAAGAAGAGACTACAGTATTGAAAGCTTATGGATTGGGAATAAAATGTCAAGAAAATCTATTTTCTCTTCCTCATTTTGGGGCTCAAGGAATGATTCATGTAACTTTCACTGAGTAAATGTCTGCTGACCACCCCTGTTTCCTAGGCACGGAGGATGCAAAGGCCAGGGGTTGAAATGGACCAGAAAACACATGACTCTATCCTGGCGGGCTGAGTACCAGGATGGACGTGAGCTTAGGGGGTCCGGGGGAGCTTACCGGGAGGCTCCTAAACACGACTGCAGGAGGGACAGTGATGCTGGGAAGAATCGTGAAGGAAGAGGAGGTAAGATGAGCACAGGCAAAAAGGTGAGAGAAAGCAATGCTTGCCATTCCATCATCCTCAGCAGATGGGTTTAAGAGCAGCAACTCCAGTGATATGCACAGATACCCTATTATGTATATTACACTAAAGGAAGCAATATTAAAGTCAGGTTTTCTGATATTACTGATATTTCCCCAGTATTATTATTATTACTATTATTATTATTTAAATGCATCCTAAAATGTAAGCTACCCAGGAGGCTGTCTGCTTGCTTCTTCCTCTTCCACCCACCCAGCCACCACCATGAACTGAGGACCTGTCATCTCGGTGGGTCCTGTGTTCACCAACATCAGTAAGGCCGAGCAGAGCTCCTGACCTAAATGACTCACTGTCTAGTGTCAGGGGAGAGAGTGCCGTTAAAATACAGTGGAATAAGCTCTACGAGCTTCAGCAATGGCTTCCAGAGGAGAAAGGGGATTCCAAGCAGGGTGGGGAGCTCCCGCAAGGCCTACAGGCAAGAGAGGTCCAGGTACATTTGGAGAACTCTAAGTGCTTGGCTCAGGGATGCTGGGGGAATGAGGCAGACCTGGATGACACCAGATACCGCTAAGCAGTGACCCTTCCAGAGCAGCAAGGTGTCAGGGCGCTTGTTAAAAATTTTCCTCTCCGTATGTGAATTATCAACATGCAACATTTTGGACAAGATTTCTCAGGAGAAGTTATATCTTGTGATGAGGTACTCTGTGTTCTCCCCAGTTGTCGGCTCATCCTTGCCCCTTCGGGTCAATTGCAAATTCAGGGACAGAGCTATAAATAAGTTTTCAGAGACTCTCTTAAAAAACCTTTGGTCTGATTTCATATCCAAAGATGTCTTGAGCATTGTGATGGCTTGATTCGGTCCTTATCAAAAAACCTTTTCCATAAACATTCAATTTCACCATACACACTGTATTTATTCCTCCTGTAATGAATTTCATTTCAAATCCTACTCCTGCCAACAGGCACCACATTTTGAAAGGACAGACAGCCTGAAGGCAGATTCAAAAGTAGAGTTTACAGCACTCAGGATTTTCTAATGCAGGCTTTCATCTTGTATAATGTTAACTATATAATTGCTAACTTGATTTTTCTTTTCTTCTCTGGATTGCTTCTGAGGTTCTGATGAAATGTTTGCTGCCATTGCTAATGAAATTCAGAAAAGGACTGTTGGTTTTTTTACTCTGCTTGGGAACTGTGATGCAATAGATGTTTGCATACTGCTGTCAGGACAAATAAGATTCGTTCTTCCTAAGTGCAAAGGGAACACGGCTTTTCAAAAGAAAAGTGAGAAGAAAATTCAAGCAGAGAGGACTTGGGGAAATTTGGCAGGAAGAAACTTTTGTGTTCTGCTGATCTGATGTAAAAGAAACATTTTCAAGAGCTTTTATGTAAAAGACAGTTTCTTTTTTTTTCCAGCCCAACATCTAGGGTAGAAAAACACAGTGCCTTCAAGTGAACTGTTTGCCAACGAGAGGAAAACAGTACTTTGGTGGATAGTAAGTGGGAATGACTGACAGTTCTGGGTTCTGCCACTTGGGAGGTCATAAGCCACTTAAGCTATTGTTCTTTCTCCAACCTGAAAAATAAAGGAATGAGAAGAGGAAGGAAGGTGGACTCTATAGTTTTAAAAAACCATTCCAGTTTTAAATCCTTTATCCTTATAATAACTATCAAAGTTTACCACTATCTGAAAACCAAAAAAACAAAGATTTTCATGAATATTTAGGTAGTCAACTCAAATGACTCTTCATACTGATTCCAAGGCAAACTTGTTGCCTTCAAGAGTCAACCTATTTGCAAACCAAACTTGCACAACATCCTAATTTATGTTACAGAAATAAATGGCCATTACTAACCCAGCAAATAAAATTTGGATTTCAAGTGATGAAAACATGTTTCACTATGACCAATGTTAAGTATAAATTGAGCAACAGAGATGTTTACCCAAGTATAGCAGACAGGTACAATGCGGTTATTACTAACATGTTGAAAACAGTATTCAGGAAGCCTTATAATCACAGCATTATTTTCCAAGAGTCAATGGACTACAAAGAAGAATTATGTTCAGACCTGACACATACTTAGAGGAGGAGTAGGGCTATAAGCCAGTAACAATAACAGAAATTAAGTCAGTAGCTGAAATACGTTTTCTTACTATGCCATAGACACTTAGGTACTTTTAAAACAAAACATTTGCCCATTCTTCTTTTCATACTCCAGATTACAAAGTCCTCATATAGACAAACCTCATTTCCCCAAATTATAATTATTTTTTCACCAGTTAGTTGCAATTCACACAAACCCATAATCTCACAAACATTAAGTGGCCCACTGGTCATTGAAAAGGGCAAGGAGGTCAGACCTGGGGACATTACTGAACATAGATGGCCAAACCACTGTATTAGTTGGGGGAAAGGATTCCCATAACTTCCAGATGTCTTGCTGGTGTGAATGTCTAGGTAGCCAACAGGACCATCAGTTTAAAAATATGAAAACCACACATTGGAGCCAGTATTTCTCTTGGAACTATTATATGAAGAGGTACTGATCTGGGAGCCCAAAGACTAAAATGTGGCTTGCAAAGCATTTTCAAACAAGGAACTCACATTCTCCAAAAGCACAAGTTGGATGCAGCTAATATTTACTCTTCCACGTTCCAGACAGTAAAATGCCACACATGGCAAATGAACCGTGAACCCGACCACGTGAATTTCCCTGTGGTCAACTTCTCCCATTTCTGTTCCACAGCAGTTTCACTCAGCGAGACCACCAGCATCCTCACTTCTCTGAATCCATTCTGATCCTCGTCATCCTTTCATAGCTTCCGACTCTGCACATAACCAGTCCCCCCCATCTCCTAGCCAACTTGTGACTGGGGCAGTGAGGAAGGAGCAAGGGCCTCAGAGTCAGATCTAGGTGGATCCTGCCTCCCCTAGCTGTCTGATGGCTGGAAAGGCACCACCTCTCAGAGCCTTAGTTTCCTCGTCTGTAAAAAAGGACAACACTCAACTGGCGGGACTGTTGTGAGGACTGAGAATTTAACTGAATACCTTATTTAATTTGAGGAAATTGATTCTTTAATGTACGCAGCACATAGTAAAGCACCCATCAGGTCTTCTCTCCCTTTCTTTTCCCTTGGATTTCAGGAGACTGGATGCGTTTGCTTTTGTTTTCTGCCTCAATTCTTTCATATCTTCTTCAAAACCGCTTCAATGATCCCCTCTTCCTGGCACTGAGGTCCTGTCAGGGCTTAACTTTCCCTGTTCTTCTCCCTCCACTACAAGGTGCTGTGTGATTATATGTGGCCTCTCCTAGTTTGTTATTTTCCTAGTCCTGACTATTCACTTCCTTGTTATAGTGTCTTAGTACAGTGCCATATGCACACAGGGCCATAAATGATGTTTTCTGAGGATCTAGCTCACGCAGTGCCACTATATTATTTGTTTAGAGGATACATCAACCAACCTACCCACTTTGAACTTTCCCCTTCAGTTGAGCAATGCTTAGTCCTCAATCTGAAACAGCCTAAATCATCAGTAACTCTTATTTATTATTATTATTGTTTTAAGAAGATGTTGGGGGTAGGAGTTTATTAATTAATTTATTTATTGTTGCTGTGTTGGGTTTTCGTTTCTGTGCGAGGGCTTTCTCTAGTTGCGGCAAGCGGGGGCCATTCTTCATCGCGGTGCGCGGGCGTCTCACTATCGCGGCCTCTCTTGTTGCGGAGCACAGGCTCCAGACGCGCAGGCTCAGTGGTTGTGGCTCACGGGACTAGTTGCTCCGTGGCATGTGGGATCCTCCCAGACCAGGGCTCGAACCCGTGTCCCCTGCATTGGCAGGCAGATTCTCAACCACTGCGCCACCAGGGAAGCCCAGTAACTCTTATTTTATATGACATCTGCTTATCTTTCTTCTGTGAGTCTTCCTCTCCTCTGTCTCACTGTATCATGTCCCATGTTAATGATCTGACAAATAAGTAACCTCTAGCCATGTTCCACTGGTCCTCTCTGGGGCATAATTCAGACTACTCCAAGAGCTGGTGTTGGTTTCCCACCTCTCAGCCTGTGCAGTATCCCCTCTATTGTTCCTTTCTTTGTTTACAGACAAAAAGGGACAATTTTAATTTCCTCCTGGCTGGATGTCTATAACTTTCCTCCCAGTGTTCTCAGAGAGACCTCACGGAAGGAGACAACATGAGCTTAAATCTTGCCTCCCTCAGTACTTCTGTGTTTTTGAACGAGTTACCCAATCCTTCTGAGTGTTTCCTCATCTGTAAATGGGAAAACAACACCTGTGTGGTAGGGTGGCTCTGAGGATAAAAACATTTTGCGTAAAATGCTATATATGGGCCTCGACATATGACAGCTGTCAAGAAACGGGGGAAAAGATTTTTCTTAAACCTCCAGATCTGCTTCCCATCACCCAACCACTCCATCCCGCCCCATCCCAGACCTTTTAGTGGCAGTAATTTTGAGTGTTTGACCTTCCTTTCACCATCCCACCGTGACTTCCCTCTGTGGGACAAAACATGCCCAAGAACCTCATCTACTGCTTCAAGACTTCTTTCTAGATTGTTTCAAGTTATTTCATAATCCTTTTTGGCCCAATCCTTCTCACACACACTCTGCCCACCATCCCCTATGCCCACATTCTGAGCTCTCTCATCTCAAGATGTCCTTGAAATGCCAGCTCCCAACTTTCCTGATTAAATATAATAGACACTGTTACCTTCTAACCCTTGAGAAAAACAATTCTGCTCCAGCAGGGGGACGTGGGGAGAATGCTGGTCAGATCAGGTAACCTGCTCCCGACTTGCTATGTGACCTGGGCTAAGGCGCTTCACTTGTCTAAGCCAGGGAGGCAGACTGGATGTCTCCAAGCTCCCTCTAGGCTCAAAGATTAGATTCTCTGAATTCGGTATATTCGGATGCCCAGTCTTGTCTGCCTATCTGCCTATCTGTGTTGTTCTGCTGCTGTGTGAATAAACTTTAGGCCCCTTAGCCTCAGCACTGTTCTCAAGGGCAGAGACCATTATCTGGGTAACTCACGTAGCACAGCCTGGAGCGAGGTGCCACAGACAGTACTTAACACACGCATTTAGATGACAATGATCAAAGCACCTCCCGTGGGGCACAGACAGCTGCCACTAGATGACTCAGACCTCTCTGCAAAATGGCTTAGTTTAGCACTCTTTCAGTCTAAAGAACAGGCTCTGAGTGAAGAGCGAAGTGAACTGAATACCCTTTAACTAATTTAACCTCCCAATGGCCCTGTAAGGTCAGGAGTTTTTATCTCTATAACATCGATGAGAACGTACAGACACAGACAGCTCCATCCACTCCTCCGGAGTCACCAGTGGACCCAGGGGTCCGAGTGAGTAGTGGGAAAACCCTAGACTGACGGGGAGGGAGACCTGAGTTCCAGGCAGGCTTCTGCCATTAGCCATGTGTGTGATCTTGGAGGTGGCAGTTTTGGGGCCTTACTTTCCTCATCTGGAAAATGGCCTTGAGCAGTGGTTCTCAAGCCTGGCAGTGTATCAGGACCACAAAGAAAACAATATTAGAAACAAATCTAGACTCCCGGGCCCACTCTTGGAGATCCTTATTCCATGGATCTGGAGTGGGGCTCAGTACACTTTATTTTCTGCATGTGCCCCCCTATGGGAACAAAGATCACTGGCAGCTATAAATGCCTATGACACTGGCGTCACAGCTTAGCGTTCCATTCAGACAACTTTGTCTCTTCCAAGTTCCAAGGCCCATTAGATCATCTAATCCTTCTCTTTGTCTCTTGAGGAGAACCCAAACTGGACTATTTCCAAGCATATTACATGGGAGCTTACCACATGCAAGAAAACCCAAAGAATTTTGAAATCAAATGTTGGTTCATGAGACTCACAGGGTCAGTAAAGAGGTAACCTTGTTTTGATAGAAATCCAAGCTAAAGTGCAGCGAGTCCTGCGCAGCCAGCCTGAAAGGCTGAAAGGAATGGGAAAAGGCAACAGGCTTGCTATAGCAGCATAAGAAGCTTCTTTTTAAAACAAAAACCTGTAATACATCTGGATCTGCTTGGCGAAAGCTTAAAGATCCAGCGAAAGCCTTATTGACAAGGGAAGAACGAACCTAAGAATCGGTTTGCTTTGTAGTCTGAGCGCTCTTATCTACTGAAGGCTTATTATGTGTGCCAGGCCCTGTGGTAAGCATTTTACACACATTATTCCGTTTCACTGAACCAACTCTGATGCAAGTATTCACATTTGGTTGAAAACTGAAGTTCACAGAGCTAGCCAAACCCTGGTATATTTGACTCCATAAACCACGTAATACTACAAACATGACCTTAATATCTAATAAGCTTTAGGTCAAAATTTCTAGAATATCCAACACTGAATAGGAAAGCTCAGCAAATCTGCCAGGTTTCTAGGAATCTATGAATTGGAGACAAAAGTATGTCTCCTATGGAATTCTCAGATGTGCTTCACTTAGAGGAATTTGGACAAATGGAAAGAAGATAATAAATATAATTTAGAAAATCTGAATCCACCTCCCATTCTTGATGTTGGATTGATGGTGTCAGTGCCCTTGAAAAGGCAGTTTTCATATCTGGCTGTGGGTTCCATGTCAGCAGAGCGAGGGTGATAGGAGCTACTTACATGGCAGGGATGTTGTGAGAATTAAATAGATTTAAGTCCACAAAGCAGCTTTGATCTCTTCAGAGAAAGGTGACAAATAAATGAATTGGGGAACTATTATTTGTCCTTCTAAAGGCCATAGCTGACTGAGGCTTATAAGAAGCACCCTAGAGACCAGACATCCTCCATCATTTTCTAAACTTTCCAAATTTTACCCCTGCAGATAAACCTGTGATTGCAAGAGGTGGACCAGACTATAGGCTGCAACTTCATTATTGATTGGAAGTTGAAATACAGTAACAAACTAGTGGGTACCAGTGGGGAGAGGGAAGGGGGAGGGGCACGGTAGGGGTGCGGGATGAAAACTATTACGTATAAAATAAGCTGCAAGGATATACTGTACAAAATGGGGAATATAGCCAATATTTTATAATAACTATAAGTGGAGTATAACCTTTAAAAACTGTGGATCTCTATATTATACACCTGTAACTTACATAATATTATACACCAACTATACTTCAAAAAAAAAATACAATAAGTCTGTCTTAAATTCTTTCCAAGGGGATTTCGGTTCTGAAACCCAATTTGGATTCTGTTGAAGTAACTTCTTACAACACGGTCTGATTTTTGAAGGTCGGCCCCCAAACTGTGCTATTATAAAGTATTCATAGAAAAGTGTACAAAAAGCATTCAGTTGTTTTCTGTTAAAAAGCAAAGCAGAAAATACATATTTTTTAAACTTCAGGAAGAAGAAAATGTATAGTTTTCGTCTTCCGCATGCTGTTTTCCTACCCTATTTGAGGTCACTCTTTCCCATTACATGGCGCTTGACATTTACACAGCGTTTTACAATCTTTTTATTATCTCATGTTCATAGGAGGCACCATATGAGGGAGAGCCCTGGGTACTGATAACCCTTTTACAGGTGAGGAAACAGTCATAGAAGCCTAATGACTTGTTCAAAATTATGAGAAACCTTTCTTCCTTTATATATAAGACATTTTACCCCCTCTCTGAGAGTGTCAGCACAAACTCAAAGACTGAACACATAAGGGGAACAAGGTTTGGGTTTCCCTTTTAGTGGACTCAGTATTACATTAAAACTGAAAGGAGCCTGTGGTCATCTACTTCAAACCCCGCACTTTACAGATGTGACCTGGAGAGAGGTGAGCGCTCAAGGCCTCGTGCTCTTTAGAGCCAGTGTCAGGACGCCCACCACTCATCCAAATCCCAGACCCGCAGCCTTCCCATGTGGACTGCCCCTTCTTGTTGGGATGTGAAACTCTAAAGGGTTAGATCTAAACTGTTTTCTTCAGCACCTAGTATACATTCAAGGCTGAAGAAATGAATGTCATTAGACGTGGAATTAAATCTGGAGTCCTCCAGGTGCCAGCTTATCACTGGTCCGTGAAGTACTCAAACCTCTGGAGCAGATCTGTGTTCCTCTGAGACTAGCCTTCCTTCCCAAGGAGATTATCAAAAGGGCAGTGGAGCAGATTGCCATACTTCTCATGGTGGGTCACAGAACGAGTTCTGCTTTTCCCTAGCAAGAGAGCAGCTTTATTTCCACCCCTCTGAAAGCTACATGCTCCAAATCCTTGAAGCAACCCATCCACTCCTGTTCCTACATCATCATTCCTCCCCGTTCAGCTTACCCACTTTTGACTCTAACTCCTAACCTCATTGGCCCCAAAGTCAACAGTTTAGGTAACGGTGGTTCTTTTGTAGGGGTCTGGAGAGAAGTGCTAATAATGACCATTCTACTAATATCAGCACCATCACTACCTCTACCCCCCATCATTTTATTGAGTGTTCACTGCGTTCCACGCCCTGTGCTAAGTGAACACTCTGTGTGAATTAATCCAATTCATTATGTGTCTCACTACAACTCTATGAGGCAGGTTACAAATATACCCATTTTACAGACAAGGAAACTGAGGCACACAGAGGTAAAGTTGCCCAATGTCCCACTGCTAATTCTGGTCCAAGAGGCCACACTCGTTACCAGTCTCTATACTGTGATGGGGTCACAAGATAAGGGAGGGCCTCCAGACTCTGAGTTTGTCCAGTGGAACAAGCCGGACAGGGGCACTGCTGGAGAATAAGATCATCTGGCAATGAAGTTGTCTATAATCAAAGGTTGATGTGGATTCCAAGTAGAAATCCACATAAACACCTAACTCCAAACTAAACAAAGCACAGTATTTGTTCAAAAGGAAATGTTCTTGTTAACTAAAAAGAAAGGAAACAGGATATTAAAAGACAATGGCAATTCAAAGGGGTTGTGGCAGCTTTGAAGGAAGAGCCAAGTTGAATAGCCCTGCACACAGCCTAGGGTTCCTGCAGTGCTGAGCTACTGCAGTTCCCTGGGCTGAACAAACCCGGGGTGCAACAGCAAGGCTGCGCTGGGTTTTCAAACACTTCCAAGAACATCTTTATTGTCTCACTGAGAGAACCTATTAAGAAAGGATGCCCTGCTGTGGATTGAGGTCAGCCTGGTCTTGCTACACTTCAGACTTGGTTTCCCAGGTGGCAACGTTACTGAGAACATCCTTGATGCTGCAACATGATTCAAGAGTGGTTTTCTCTGCAGCTAAACTCACAGTTCAATCTTGGGTGAGTCTGAACAACGCTCTTCACTTTTCTTTGGCTTGCAGACTGTTTGTCTGAGGGGACAGGCACGACATAGGTAGCAGAGAAGGCACTGAGCTGGGGTCAGGAGATCTGACTTCAGGTCTCGCTGACGCAGTAACCAGACATTTCCTCATCTATGAGAGGGTTAGAACTAGATGACCTGGGATATTATTTCCAACTATAACATTTGAAGACTGTAACTCCCCTGTCACTAAAAAGAAAGAGGAAAACCACAAGAAAATGGAAACCCAGCTGACTGGAATTAATGGAAAGGCTGATACTGTTTCTGATGAAACAGTGATGATGGATATCCTATCACTGATTCACGTAAGAAAACAAACAGTAAGGTTGAGATTCTGTGCACCAGCCTCTGAATCATATGGACGATCCTCAAGACCACATTTTGAAAATCCCTGAGTTGGGCTTTCAGGAGAGACCTACTCATCACCACTTCTGGCCTGGCCCCTAATCAAGTTACCAAACCAACAGGGCTCAGCACCCCGAATCTCTCCAATGAAAATGTGCATCAAGATACCCCTTTGCCGGGCACAGAACCCAGTTCCGGCTCTTGAGGTGCTCAGTCATTCACAGGTTCATAGCTCTCCGTGTGCTTTTATACACGTTTATTTTCTTTTCACTAGAAGCTGATGCGACAGGCATGGAAATTGACCTTTAAATGGGGAATATCATTATTATACTTAGCTCCACTTCACCCTTGCATTAATGCATGATCTTATAAACAGCTTAGGAATCACCTGTAAAGACAGATGCATCACGAAGGTCTCTACCATTGGGTTTAGAACATGCTACTTGCAGACATGATTCTGACAGTCAATTTCAATGTGAGAATTTTTAAAAAGATCAAAAGAATCTGTAGAAAAGGGCCAGTGAAGGGTCTTTGGGGGATGTTTGCCTCTTAAAAGTGACTAACAAACTTGAAAAAATGACCAGTGCTATTTCCTTAAAAGTTACTTTCACTAAAGCACACAGTTTTTAAAAATGTATTTCCCTGTGCTGGAAAACCTCACCCATAATTAGAACAGTTCACAAATAGGCAACCTTTTATTGAGGAGGAGCTCTTTAATACATACTAATCTCAAAAGATTCAAAGGGAGTTCCCAGATTATCTATTTATAATCCATTCAGACCCATTTAGAGATGTTGAGAACCTTTGTTAGACCCATTTGTAATAAACCCTATGATAATTAGTTACCTAATACAGTTTTGCCTCTAAATTCTTTGACAATTATATACCTATATTTCCATATTGGAGAAATGAGTCCTTCAGGTCAAACGTTCCAATCTATAATATTCCTAAAGAAATACTACTTTCAACACCTTTTATTTCTGGACATTCTATGCCCAATACCTGTATAAAATATACCCCCAACCTCCTTACTTCTGCACCTGCTTTTTTGTAATATAGCTGTCCCTCGCACACAATACTAAGAAGTTTGTTTTTTAGCTCAATGAAAGGGTCTTTTGAAAAATAATACTCTCTTGCTTTCAACTTGACCAAGAAATGAGGCACAAAATATTTAAGTTATTTCGGACAAACCCATAAAATCAATTTCTTAACCCGGAATAATCTTTAAAGTCTCCTTTAAAGGCAACATTCTGTAATGGTTCAAAGGAATAAAAAACAAGTATTTTTCAGTTGGTAATTAATTCCCCATTTTTGTTTTTCCCTTTCCTTTCTCTTTCTCTCTTTTAAACCAGAGTTTTCTTTTTAGGCTTATTTTAAAAAATTATGCATGCATATGGTTAAAAACTCAACAGAAGTGAATAAAATGAGAAATAAAAGACTCCCTCCCTGTCCACAACCCACAATTCCAGTCCTCAGAAATAACTACTGTTAGGTTTTTGTGTATACTTCAAGAAATCCCTTACACACACACACACACACACACACGTGTCTACTGTTCATTCAAAAGAGAACCATATATATGTTAATATATATTGTTGGGGGCTTCCCTGGTGGCGCAGTGGTTAAGAATCCGCCTGCCGATGCAGGGGACACGGGTTTGAGCCCTGGTCCAGGAAGATCCCACATGCCGCAGGGCAACTAAGCCCGTGCGTCACAACTACTGAGCCTGTGCTCTAGAGCCCGCGAGCCACAACTACTGAGCCCGTGTGCCACAACTACCGAAGCCTGTGCACCTAGAGCCCGTGCTCCGCAGCATGAGAAGCCACCCCAACGAGAAGCATGTGCACCGCAACGAAGAGTAGCCCCCGCTCACCGCAACTAGAGAAAGCCCACGCGCAGCAACAGAGATACAATGCAGCCAAAAATAAATAAAAGAAATAACCTTAAAAAATATATATATATATATTGTTTTGCACCTTGATTTTTACATCTAATAATATATTTGGGGATCATTTCATATTGGCACACACAAGTTGACTTCATTTTTAAAAATAGCTGCTTAATATTTTATTTTATAGGTATCTAGAATTCACTTAATGAATCCCCTACATTTAAGTAGCTTCCGGTCCCCCTCTTTTACTGAGGTATAACTGACATGCAATGAACAAATATTTAAAGTGTATAATTTGATAAGTTTGACATAGGTTATGTATCCGTGAAACCATCACCACAATCAAGATAGTGAATCAATCATTCCCCCAATTGCCTTTTGCCCTGGGTTATCCCTTCCTTCCACCCCTTCCCACTCCCCACTCCCAGGCAACAGCTGATCCATTTTCTGCCATTTTAGATCAATTTGCACTGCAAAGAATTTTATATAAAGAATCATAAAGTATGTACTTTTTTTTCTTTATTCCTGGCTCCTTGCTGCATATATCAAAAGTTTGTTCCTGCTTTTTTGCTGAGCAGTCTTACATTCTATGGATATACCATGGAATGTTTATCCATTCATCAGTTGATGGACATTTAGATTGTTTCCAGTTTTGAATGACTACAAATAAAGCTGTTATGAACATCTGTGTACTAGAAGTCTTTGTATGGACATGTTTCCAATGCTTTTGTGTGATACCTAGGAATGGGATGGCTGGATCATATGGTAGGTATACATTAACTAAACTGTTGAATTGTTTTCCAAAGTGGTTGTATCATTTTACAGTCCCATCAGCTGTGTAAGAGACTGACATACTCCATATCCTTGCTACCACTTGGTCAGTTTTGTCTTGTTTTGTTTTTAAATTTTAGCCATCCTAATAGGTGTGTGGTGATATCTCATTATGATTTTAATCTGTATTTCCCTAATGACTAAAGAGACTTCACATGTACTTATTTGTCACCAGCATATTTTAAGTGTTCACTTCAATACGTTCTGTCCATTTCAATATCTTTTCAAAGTTTATTTTTTTAAACATATGGATAGTCAATTGCTATAGGACCACTTGTTGAAAAAGACTATCCTTTCTTCACTGAATTGTTTTTGCATGTTTGTGGAGAATTAATTGGTTGCCTCTATATGGGTCTACTTCTGGACCCTATTCTGTTCCACTAATTTGTTTAACTGTGTCTATCTTACTACATTTTCTTGATTACTATAGCTTTAAAAGTCTTGAAGTCAGATAGAATAACTTCTCTAAATTTGTTCCTCGTCTTCCCAGTTATTTTGGCTGCTCTAGGTCCTTCGCATTTCCAAATGAATTTCAGAACAAGCTTGTCAATATCCACGCCCTCTCCCTCCTCTCCCCACCAAAAAACTTGGGATTTGATTGGGGTTGCTTGAATCAACAGATCAATTTGGTGAGAAACGACTTAAGTAAATTGAGTCTTCCAGCTCATTTACGTGGTGTGTCTCTCCATTTATTTTGGCTTCTCTCGGCAGTGTTTTGTAGTATTTAGTGGACAGCTCTTGCACACTTTTGTCAGATACATTTATAGGTACTTCATATTTTTTGATACTATAAATGGCATTTAATAATTTCCAATTTCTGATAGTTTATTGCCGGTATTTAGAAATATAATTTCTGTTTATTGATCCTGTATCCTGCATATTTGCTAAACTCACTTACTGGTTCTAGTAGCTTTTTTGGAGATTCCATTGGATCTCCTGCACAGATGATCATGTCATCTTCAAATAAAGAGTTTTACTACTTTCTTTCCAATCTAGATGCTTTTTATGCTTTTTCTCACCTTATTGCACTGTTAGAATACCCAGTACAATGCTGAATAGAAGTGGTGAGGGTAGACATCCTTGCTTGTTTCCTGAGAGGACAAGCTTTCAGTTTTTTTTTACCACAAACTATGATTTTAGCTACAGGTTTTTCATAAACACCATTCTTAGGTTTAAGAAGGTCCCTTCTATTCTTAGTTTGCTGAGAGCTTTTATCAAGAATCAATATTGGATTTTGTCAAATGCTTTTTCCACATCTATTGATCCATTAATATGGTAAATTACACTGATCAATTTTCAAATGTTAAACTAAATTTGCATTTCTGAAATAAATTCTACTTGGTCATGATGTATTATCTTTTTAATATATATTTGGATTCCATTTGCTAAAAATTTGTTTAGAATTTTTGTATCTATGTTTATGAGGAATATTTTATTTGTAGCTTTCTTGTAATAACTGTTTTTGGTATCTGGGTAATGCTGACCTCAAAGAATGTGTTGGGCAGTATTTTTTTTTTAATTAATTATTTATTTATTTAATTTTGGGGGGCTGTGTTGGGTCTTTGTTGCTGCACGCAGGCTTTCTCTAGTTGCGGTAAGCGGGGGCTACTCTTCATTGCAGTGCACGGGCTTCTCACGCGGTGGCTTCTCTTGTTGCGGAGCACGGGCTCTAGGCGCGTGGGCTTCAATAGTTGTGGCACACAGGCTCAGCAGTTGTGGCTCGAGAGCTCTAGAGTGCAGGCTCAGTAGTTGTGGCGCACGGGCTTAGTTGCTCCGCGGCATGTGGGATCTTCCGGACCAGGGCTTGAACCCATGTCCTCTGCATTGGCAGGCAGATTCTTAACCACTGCACCACTGGGAAGTCCCAGTATTTTCTTTTTTGATTTTCTGTAAAAGTTTGTGTAGGATTGGTATTATTTCTTCCTTAAATATTTGGTAAAATTCATCATGAAGCCATCTTGGCCTGGAGTTTTCTTTGTGGAATTTTTTTTTTAACTGCAATTAAATTTCTGTAATAGATGCAGCACTATTTAAGGTATCTATTTCTTCATAAGTGAGCTTTGGTAGTTTGAGGCTTTAAAGGAATGTGTCCATTTCATCTATGGTGTTGGATTAATTGGCATAAAGCTGTTCATAATATTCACTTATCCTTCTAACATGTGTAATGCTTATGTTGATGTAACATCTCTCATTCCAGATACTAGTAATTAATAGAATCTTTCTGTTTTGCTTTGTTTTTTCCTCCTTGGTCTGGCTAGAGGTATATCAATTGTGTCGATTTCTCAAACAAACTGCTTTTAGTTTCACTGAGTTTTTCTACTGATTATCTAATTTCTATTTGACTAATTTCCACTCTGATCTTTATTTTTTCTTTCATCTGGTTACCTTTGATTTCATTTGTTCTTCTTTTCCATTTTTTTTTTTATTTTTTTTATTTTTTTTTTTATTTTTTTTGCGGTACGCGGGCCTCTCACCGCTGTGACCTCTCCCGCTGCGGAGCACAGGTTCCGGATGCGCAGGCCCAGCGGCCATGGCTCACGGGCCCAGCCGCCCCGCGGCATGTGGGATCTTCCCGGACCGGGGCACGAACCCGTGTCCCCTGCATCGGCAGGCGGACTCTCAACCACTGCGCCACCAGGGAAGCCCTTCTTTTCCAATTTTTAACATGGAAACTGAGGTGACTGATTTGAGAACTTCCTTCTTTTCTAACATGAGCAGGTGTCTAATGCTACAAATTTCTCTCTGTTGCTTTAGCTGCACTCCATATATTTTGATGTTATGTTTTCATTTCATTTAGCTCAAAATCCTTTTAAATTTCCCTTTGATCTCTTTGACTACAGGTTATTTAGAAGTATTTAGTTTCCAAATATTTAGAAACTTTCCAGATATCTTTCTGTTACTGATTTCTAACTTATTCCATGGTGGTCAGAGAACATACTTTTGTAACTTGAATCCTTTAATTTTATTGAGACATGGTCTCTTTTAGTAAATACCGCATATGCACTTGAAAAGTTGTTACTTGAAAAGTAACAACTGCTGTTGTTAGGTGGAAAGTTCTATAAATGTCAATTAGGTGAAATTTGGTGGTAGTTTTCTATATCCTTACCGATTTTTGGAGTACTTGCCTATCAGTTGTTGTGAAATCTCTGACTATAATTGCGAATTCACCTATTTTTCCCTGCGGTTCTATCAGTTTTTGTTTCAATAATTTTGAAGCTTTTTTATTAGATGCATCAATGTATGCCCTCTTGATGAACTGACCTCTTTCACATTATAAAATGACTCTCTTTATCCCTGGTAATATTCTTTGCTGTGAAATCTACTTTCTCTAATTAATATAGTCACATCAGTTTTCTCTTGATTAGTGTCAGCATGTGCTTCCATTCTTTTACTTTTAGTCTATTTGTGTCTTTATATTTAAAGTGATTTTCTTTTTGTTTTTTTTTAAAGTGAGTCTCTTATAGATAGTATATAGTTGGAGTCTACTTCTATATCTAGTCTGATAATCCCTGTCTATTGACTGCTATGCTTAGACCACTTATATTTAATGAGTATTGATATGACTGAGTTCAAACCCACCATCTTGCTATTTGTTTTCTATTTGTCCCATCCGTTCTTTATTACTTCTTTCCTCTTTTTCTTTTTTCTGGGGGGGAGGGGAATGGGTGCTAGTAACTTTTGGATTAATTGAGTATTCCTTATGATTCCACCTTATCTTCTTTGTAGGCTTATTAGCTATAATCCTTTGTTGTGGTATTTTAGTGGTTGTTTTAGATTATAGTACATATCTTTAACTTATCACAGTCTACCTTCAAATGATACTACTATACTACTCCATCTATACTATAAGAGAATTAAAACAGTATACTTCCATTTCTCCCCTCCTGGCCTTTGTGCTATTGTCATATATTCTATATTCTATTTCTACATCTGATATAAACATTGTTGTTATTTCTGCTTTAAAAAGTTAATGATTAGGGACTTCCCTGGTGGCACAGTGGTTAAGAATCCGCTTGTCAATGCTGGGGACATGGGTTCGAGCCCTGGTCCAGGAAGATCCCACATGCCGTGGATTAAGCTGAGTACAACTCAACTCAACTAAGCCCGTGTGCCACAACAACTGAGTCTACGTGCCACAACTACTGAAGCCTGTACAACTATAGCCTGGGCTCCACAACAAGAGAAGCCACCGCAATGAGAAGCCCATGCACTGCAACGAAGAGTAGCCCCCCGCTTGCCGCAACTAGAGAAAGGCCGCACGCAGCAACGAAGACCCAATGCAGCCAAAGATAAAAATAAAAAAATTTATTTAAGAAAGTTAATGATTAAAGAGGTTAAAATAATAAGGAAAAAATGTTGATATATACCTATATAGCTATCATTTATGGTGCTCTTTATTTTTTTGTATGTAGAACCAGCTTTACATTTGGTATCATTTTCTTTTCCCTTGAAGGATTTCCTTTAACATTTCTTGTAATGCAGGTACTGCTGATGAATTCTTTCATATTTTGTGTCTGAAAAAGTCTTTATTTCATCATTTTTTAAAGATATTTTAAGATATTTTTAAGAATTTTAGAGTGACAGTCTTTTTCTTTGCAGTACTTTAAATATTTTGCTCCACTGTTTTTTAGCTTGTTTTTTTTTTTTAATGAGAAATGTGCTGTCATCTTTATATTTGTTGATTTGTATGCAATGCATCCTTTCCCACTCTTGTTGCTTTTAAGATTTTTCTCTTTATCACTTATTTTAAGCAATTTGATTACAACATGCCTTGGTGTAGTTTCCTTCATGTGTTCTTGTGCTTGGGGTTTGTTGAATTTGGATCTATGAGTTTATAGCGTTCAACAAATTTGGAAAAATTTCAGTCATTATTTCCTTAAATATTTTTTTAGTCTTCCTATCTCTCTCCTCTCATTTGGGAACCTCAATGACACATACATATGACTCCTTGAAATTTTCCCACAGTTCACTGGTACCCTTTTCACTTTTTTAAAGTCTTGTGTGTGTGTGTGTGTGTGTGTGTTTGATTTTGGATAGTTTTCACTGCTATGTCATCCAGTTCATTAGTCTTTTCTTCTGCAAAGTCTGTGTTGTTGTTAATCCCATACAGCGCTCTTTTCTTTCCTTCCTTCCTTCCTCCCTCCCTCCTTCCTTAAAATAATCTTAGCCATTGTAGGTTTCATCTCTAGAAGTTTAATCTGTGTCTTTAAAAAGATGTAAAAAGATGTATCTCCTTACTTAATATGGGCAATCTTTCCTCTAGCCTTCTGAACATATGGAATGCAGTCATAGCAATTATTTTAATACCCTTGCCTACCTATTTTTATATCTATGCTATTTCTGGATCAGTTTCAATGGATTGATTTTTTTCCCCCTCATTATGGGTTGTCTTTTTTTGCTACTATGCTTGCCTGCTAATTTTTGACTGGATGCCAAGCATTGTGGGGTGACATTTATTTTTGTCTTCTTATAAACATTCTTGAGTTTTGTTCTGGGATGCAGTTAAATTAACTGGAAACAGTTTTGTCCTCTGGGATCTTGCTTTTGAGATTGTTCAGGGCGACCAGAGCTGTGTTTCATCTATGGTTAATTTTTGCTCCACTATTGAGGCAAGACTTTAACAATACCCCTGAAATATGAAATTTTGTCCTTTCTGGCTGTTGAGAACAGACATTATTCCCATCCCTCTGTGAGTTCCAGGCACTGTTCTCTCTGATCCTTTAGATTTTTCTTTCTCTGGCCTTGGGTCATTTCCTCATATGCATTCACTCCTCTGTACTCAATACTCAAGGGAGACCTCCTCAGCTCTCCAAGTTTCTGTCTTTGCGCAGCTCTCTACTCTAGACTAACTGTCTTGGCTTCCTTGGACTTTGAGCTACATCTCCTCCAATAAGGCCGACAACAGGGATCTGCCTATATTCTGCTTCTTGTACTATGGCCTGGAGACTCTCTCCAAGCAGTGAGCTGGAGCAATCAGGGGTTCATTTTCTTTTCCTGTCTTCAAAGATCATTGCTTTCTGATGTGTGATGTACGTCTTAGGAGCTATTATTTCATATAATTTATCCTTTTTTTTTTTTTTCTTTTTTAAAGTTTCAGGTGGAGGTCAGGTGGAGGTAAATGTGGTCTGTGTTGCCTCATCTTGATCAGAAGCTGAAGTCTTACTTCTAGTTTTTGGCTGATATAATAGATGTGGCAATATACATCACTGCATACATACCTTTGGTTCTGTGAGTGGATTTATTTGTTGAATAAATTATCTAAGGTGTCTTTGTTAGGTTAAATGGTAGGTGCATTTTAAGTGCAAATGATTTTGCCAAACTGCCCTCCAAAAAGGTTTTACAATCAATACTCCTACTGACAGTTTTCGAGAATGCCTACTTTCCCATATACTCTACGACACTGAGTATTATCAAATGTGTACATCTTTACCACTTTGATAGGCAAAAAAGTGATTTTATTTTCGTTTCTTTTGCAAGGTTAAACATCTTATTATATGCTTACTGGTGACCAGTACTCCTTTTTATGGAACTATTTATGTCCTTTGAATTTTTAGAAAATTGATTTTTCATTTTCCTATTGATTTGTAAGAACCTGTGCAGGAAATTAATCTTCTACCATATGAATTACAATTTTCCCCTTCAGTCAGCTGATGGGTTCTCTTTGACTTTCCTCAGGTTGTTGTTGTTGTCTTGCCATGAGTAGTTTTCAATTTTTTTTTTTATGTAGTCCAAGTTATCAATCTTTTCCTGTATGGTTTCTGGAATTTTCATAGCTCCTGGATATACACATGTACATGACAGTAACAGGAGTTTATATCCTAAACTCATAATTAATAAGTGAGACAGTTTAGTTTTTTTTTTTTTCCTCAGTAAACTGAAATTAGATAACAGTTTGCTATACTGAGTTCCTGTTTCTTATGCTGATTAAGATCTCTGTTGGGCAACTGTCTTTGATTAATAAAACACAGAAAATACAGATTATTACTTATAAATACAGTTTGGTAAACAAGAATTTCAAAGCATGGAGGAGACTAGAGGTATAAAAAAGGGATCTTTTGGGGAATCACTGGCTTTAAATCATAGTCTTATTTTTCCCAGGATGGACTCATCTTTAGGGTTTGCTGGGAAGCTGGAGGGATGATATGAAACCAAAACTTATGGTTATTTTCAGACATGTTGGTTGGTTATAAGATAGTTCCTAAAGCCTGGTGCCTCCCCTAAAAACTCCAGCAACTTCTCCCCCGCTGTCCCCACCCTGCCCCCCATGACCAATGTACTTACTGTCGGTGTCATAAACATATTTAGAATAGACTTTGTACCTTGCCGTACTTTCTTCATAAAATTGCCTAATTGTTTTCTGTAAGTTCTATTTTCCCAACCAGGTAGTCAGCCACTTGAAAGCAGGGCCTTGGGCCATATGCTTACTACAATATTGAGCTTAGATATATATAGTTGAGTTGTACTCAGCTTAAGCATGTGCTGTCGAAGGTAGTAAAACTGTGTAGAAACTACCAAACCAGGAGAGTACAATCCGAGAAGAAAGTACGCTATTTATTGCCTGGGGATGACACCTGTCACCATCAGGCATTTGGCAAAAATGAGGCTACTGTCCAACAAAGGAAAATGAATGCAGTGAGGCCTGAAAGGAAGACCCCTTCCGAGGAAATATAATCGCTAAACAGGCCAAGTTCTCTCTCAGCATAGTCAGAGTGAATAAATTACCAAGGGACTGAAAACTGCAAACCATTATACTTCCGCAGGGGACATGAGCTAACCTTTGTGAGGGTCTATGACATGTGGTGGTGAAGGAGAAGGACAGCTAACATTTAATGCTTATCGTGTAGCCAGCACTGTCCTAATAAGCACTTTCCATGAATTAGCTAATTGAATCCTCTTAAGTCCATGAGGAGGATACTATTATTCCCATTGTACAGGTGAGAAAGCTGAGGGTCAGGGACATGCACAATTACTTAGGTAACACAAGAAGGCAGCGTGATTTGAACACAGGTCTTTTCTGACTCCAAGTCCAGCCCTTGATTATTCTACAGATTATGCTATAGACTATGCACCTCATTTCATCCTCAGAGGAATCCAGATAGAAGCTTTCCCACATTGTTGATGTGGCAACTGGAGTTCTGAGGTAAGGGAACCGCCTACGGGCCATCCAGGTCTTTCTGACTCTAAACCTCATATATTCCTCGTATGTGGAGCTCCCGACCCCTACACTCCTCCACTCTGCTTGTCCCAGTCCCTCTATCCCTGTAACTCTCCTTCTATCTGCTCCCAACGCACACTCTAAAAGGAAAAAGGTCTAGTCACATGAGAAAAGTCAATGATGAAGGAACATGCTATGCATGGTCATTCTTCTGTGTCTGTCTTGGCTCATGTGATTTCCTGTGCCTAATTATATCTTCTTCCTTTAAACTCATCCATGTGAGTCTACTTACTCCTCTGAGGCCCTCCTTGATTCTCACCTCCCTTCTTGAATCAGTTGCTCTCACTCTGCCCTTACATACCACTTTGCTTACACCTCTGCTCCTATAGTACTTCTCACACTCTGCCCATTTCTCCATCTAGATCCCATCTAGCATCTTATTTAATCACGGTATCACCAATAGCTAGCACAGTGCTCAGGCATGGTGTACAATGAAGGAACTCAGTAGCTTAAAAGAAAGCCCACAGGTCCCTATACAGCACTTGCTACTGAAAAGAAAGCAACTGCCAGGATCACAGCCCCACTTCCAAAGGTGTAAGAAAGACAACTGGCAGACAACCACTACCTGGGCTGGGCTGGGTTATTTTCAGGGAGGGATTGAGTGTCTAAAAATGCAAGTCTCCTTGAAAGGAAACTGCAAGCTTAGAAAGGCACGTTACTGATTTATGGAATCTGTATGAGCTTTTAATGGCACAGAAGAGTTGGCCTGCTGCTCCGAATATCCACTCAGGCATTAAAAGCTTTGCTTCTAGTTGCTAAAGTATTTTGAACAAATCATCTCCTACATCCTTCCAACTCAAATCTCTGTATGTTTGCTACCCTATTCAAATACCAGTCTTTGAATACCCCATGCCTTTGAATACCACATGCCAATCTTTTTCACTTTCCACTATTCTAAATAACTAGAAATGTGGTATAGTAAGCTGCTCACACAGGGCTCCCCAGGAGGTATTTGTTGGAAGACGAGAGTAAGAAAGCATCAGTCGCTTTCTGCCACTATTTGGTATTGGTAATTGCTGGTAAATTGAATCTTGGGTCTATCATTTTGGGTCTCTCAGATTTTTCATTTTGTCCTGCAAAACCAATATCTCTAACCTGTTGAGAGAAGGAAAGTAAAGTTGTGGGGTTTCCCCTTTGTTTGTCGTCACACTTAGCTGTGCCCCACTTTGTCTGTGAAGGAACAGGGGGCGTTAGGAAATTATTCCTAACTACAGGGGGCACATGTAGCACAAATGCTGGGGTTTAGGGTGATGCAGAAGAGCAGTCACAAAGCAAAACTGATTTTGAGGATTTGCTTCGGTGTCCTTAGTTTATGTGGAAGTTGATGACGACAAGAGAGGTGTAGCTGGCAAGTCACGAGGTCCTGCTCTTTACAGCTAAGAGTACAGCCTATCTGTCATCAAATACAAATCTGGAAGTTGTAGCTGGCTCAGAGTTGGCATACAGGCTTTTTACTATTTCTTCAAAGTGTTTTTCACATGCCATATTTAGAGTTGGGATAATTCTGAAACACACTAGTAAGAAGCTTTCATAAAATGAACACAACTGCTAATTCTTTTCTCCCAGAGCTGCCCCTTCCTACCTTTCAGGTCCTACCTCACCCCTCCTGCCTTATGCTCCAGCTACATCTGCCTCCTCACTGTTTCCGGAACAATTCACTCCAGCCCCAGGGCCTTTGTACATGCTGTTTCCTTTTCCTTTGTACCTGCTGAGTTCTTCCCTGTGCTCTATCCCTGACGATTCCTTCTGTTTCAGCTCGAGTCACTTCCTCTGAGAGGCTTTCCCTAACCACTCTTCTCAAACAGGTCCCCCACTCTTTATCACACCAACCAGCTGTCTCCTACTCACCCCACCCCATCCTGTCACTGGGCAGAAAGCTCATTACATAACCCTTGTGCCCAAAACAGATCTGTTTCCTTCTGTCCTGTCTAGTATATTTAATACAACTCCAGTCACCATCCTCGTTCTGGTGGCACTATGGATGCAACATGGCTTGACACTTCAGAAAGTTTTCTAACAATGTCTTAAAACAAAAAAGATTTCTGTTAACTCCAAGTAAACCAGGAAATTAAATTAAGAAACCACTTTCCAAGCATCTGAAATTTTATTTTAATGTTTCTATTTCAGAATAGCTCCTAAAGTGTAATAAGTACATCTTTTGAAAAGCACAGAACACAGATAATTACAGTTTATTAAATGTTTTAAAGACTTGATTATTTCTAAAGTTTTTCTAATTCCTTCTGTAACTCTATCTTATTTTCAAGAAAAACAATCCTCTCTTGATTCTATTTCACCATTGAGATTCACACAAACCATTCCAAATTTCTTAATTTCCAAGCAACACATTAAATTCTTCAGACTTCTTTCAAAACAGCTAAGGGGAAATCCCTGATGATTTCAGCTGACAACTCCTTAATCAGGAAAAGACTTTAAATGCCAATCACCAGAAAAGTTACAGTTTACAGGAAAGAAAGGGGAAATGCTGACATATTACACAACAAAGCACGAATAAAGCATGGTTTATGAATTGAATGGCATACTCATGCTGACAGTTTTATCAAGAATTTCTGGTGACATCATAAACTATGTTGGAGCAATGAACTGGTTCTATTGTCCATGTTTCTGAGAGTCTAAGGTGAAAATAAGATTCCCTTCTTTGGAGATTTTATGGGAAAAATGAAATAACAATTTGTGTACTTTTTTCCCCCCTAGACTTCTACAAAGACTCTGGGTTTTAAATGAAGCAAAGAACTGAGCTAAAGGGAATTCTTATTTGATGCCTAATTTCATCCAGAATTGAGGAGCGCCCTTTTCGTCAAGGTTTCTATTAGTTGGTAGAGGAAAGGAATGATCTGCTTCCGCCTCTAGCTGTGGGTGTTCAGATCAAAGTTCTCTGAAAGGGCAAATGCTACAGCAGTAGGGACCCCAGAACAAAATCCTCCCCCAAGTTACAAAAAGAAGATAGTTTGAAGGTAATAACGACCAGGATGTAACTCTGACCCCCAGTGAATCTGGTAAAATCAATTACTTTCAGTTGTAGTAATTATGTAACATATTAGAGATGAGAACACCACAAGCAATGGGTTTTCCCCCTTGTAGTCTATATAAATTCATCAATAAACTATACTCTCTATTAAGGCTTTATTGTAAGTGATTACAAACACAAGGCATTTCATAAGCATTCTGTCATTTGCTACACTGTAATTCAGCAGAAGGAATGACGCAAAAATTATAAATGAACAGGAAACAAAAAAGAAAAGCTCCTGAACGCTGAAATAAATCAGTGACTCAGTCCCAGAGTCAGCCTAAACCTCCATTCAGATTGGATCTTAAGCATTTACTCATTAGAATGGTATTGGCCGAGAGTGAAAAATGACTGGAGAATGAACGAGATACTGGTAAGTATACGCAAAACTAAGGAAAGGGGCTGAGAGCGACTGGGGATTTAAACATAATTATGGAAAACTTAGAAATAAACTATGGTGTCGGCCTTTATTTCGAAAACCATATTGAATATCCAAAATCAAAAGTGATTGCGAATTTCCATGTAACCAAATAGCAATTGCTGTCACTCATTGGGCACTCATCATTTACTAGGTACTGCCCCAAGAAGTCTCCACACATTATCTCTTTTTAATCCCCATGGCAATTCTATAATGTTCCAATTCCCATTTTAGGGCTTAAAAAAAAATTGAGGAGCAAAAAGGTTACATAACTTGCCTCAAATCTCACAGTGGAGGCCTGGGAATGGAACTCACTTCTGACTCCAATCTGTTATTAACCAGTAGTGATGTATCTTCTCTATTTGGGCATTTTGGAGCTAGCCTCTCTGAGTATCCTTTGGGGCTCTAACAAAATGTTTCAAGTATTTTCTGATGCTTCATCCTACTGATTACACAATTAGAGTTTCCCAATAGAAAGATACTATCTATTGTTTCTGTTTAATCACACTTCATTCCACTGCCTTTGTTGCTGCTTAAATAGGGCGATGTCCCACCTATCAGAGTAGAAATGAAAAAGAAACTGGCTTCCAACCTGTTTTATTATCTTTCTGAGGTTCTCACAGCAGAGCTTTAACATTTTCTTCTTAAAAACCTTGTAATCACAGACTGGTGCTTCTTGTTTTGACAGTCCAATCTTATTAGATCATGTTCTAGCTCATTGTAGGCCTTGCTCAATACTCCAAAATTTCAGACCTACCAAAGCTACTAAAAACTTTTCAGTTGAGGAGTCCACGACCTCATGTGAAATTGGAGTCATGGGAATTTAAACGAACTAATAAAACATCTCTATGGTAAACTGAAACAGTGATGACAATGGAATGAATGACTAATATTCACATATGACTTTTTTATCCAAAGCGCCCAGTGTTCAATGCATTTTTGCAAACTGATTAAACTTCTGCACAGTAATAACTGTGCTTTGTACTTCCATGACACAATTCTTTCATGGACTGCTGTGCGCTGGCCTCATGTTACCACGCTCTAATTGCCCTCAGGTGGCTGGCAGGTGGTACAAGAAATGTACTCTTCGTTCGTTCCATCTTCAGAATAAAGAAGTGGTACAAAGGAAGAAGAATTCGAGCTGGGGCAGATTTCAGCAACTGAAGTATGCTCGCCTGAATGGCGGGGGTGGGGGGGGCCCTGCAGAACCATGCGGGAAGGGCTAGCCATGTAGCTCGGAAAGAGAGAGAGGCAAATGACTTCCCAGTAAAAGCAATTTACAAATACTTCGGCATACATCACCTTTGTGTTATGTGGCCCCATGACTCAGTGGAAGCGAAACGTGTACCTTATTTCCCCTCTAGATCTCCACGTTCTCTTCCCCAGAGCCAGCCTATAACCTCAAATCTCTCAGCAGCCAAAAGGAGAGGACTAAGGACAGGGCCGGAGGGTTCAACTTTGGGTTGTTGTTTAGCCCGTATTACTGGTAGTAACCAGAACAGCATAAAATGCTACCATGAAAAAGGTTAGAGGACAAAAGGACTGTTCTCTGGCTCAGGAAAAACATCAGGCAAGGATAATTTTCAACTGTGTGATTTTTAAATAAATGACACAATGAATGTTTTACTTGTGATTCTTCGTCTTAAATCAGAGAGCAAAGGCCCGAGACTCAGTATTTAGCATCTTGTTACATTTGGGTCATGGAATGTAATGAGAAGATTTTTCCCTTTTCATTTGGGATTATATTGTGAAGAAAATGGCACCAGGCTCTAAGAGATTTATAAACGTCAACGCCTCTGGGGCTAGGAAATGAGCAAGAGTAAAGGATGTGGGCCAGGAGGGGACCCTGCAAAGTGGAGGGGCCGATGGGGGCAGCTCTCCCACTCAGGCAAACTGTTCCCCATGGGAAGGAGGGAAGACCCAGCGTTGTCAGATCTGGCACATTTAAAATAAAAAGTTGGAAATGTGGATTGCTATGTGAAATCTCCCAATTTTTTATGTTGCAACTAACTGATATATGTATATGCAGCTATGTGGGCCAAAGCAAACACATCTGGGGGCTGGATCCAGCTCACACACTCTGCTGTCTGACCTCTGTGACCACAGTAATGGTTTTTAACCCTTAAGCAGTTAAAAGGAAACAAGATCTGACACATCCTCCAGGGAGTAAACTACACTGTTGCTTGGTCAAAAGGCCCTTTATAACTCCACTGTGTGGGGTTTTAGAAATAAGTCCAAGAAGTTGATGATTTTATTCTACTAACTATATCAAGTGTACAGCTTTGCAGCTTCCTGTTGTAAGGAGGTCAGTATCAGAGGATCTTAGGGCAAGTTAGGGAAGGGGTTTAGCAGGGAGATGCTCTGTCGCTTCACAATATGAGGTGTGAAGCTGACTCCAAGCTGGAGCTCATACCACCTGTTTAAAAATCTAGGATTTGTTCTCTGCTGCTCTGAGACAAAGAAGCCCAAGAACTGTGGCAACCAGGGGCTTTCAGTTGGCAGCTCAGTAGGATTGACAGAAAAGTTCAGCTAGAGAGAAAAAGAGTCATATCCCCCTTCTGATCTGACAACACACTACGGAACAGAGACAGCACGATGGCTGGTTGGCTGGCTGCCCATCTTCCTTATCATACACGAGGCACCACTCCATATACCATGCCTTCAGCTATCTTCCCATCCTGCTCCTGGAAGATTTCTAAACATAGCCATTGCACATGTGTTTGGAAGGAAGGAGGTTTCTATTTTAAAGGAGAGAGAGTTCCTTGTCTCTGGCTATGGGGCTTGAAATTGACTACCCTCTCAGTTAGTTCTACCATGGACCATTGATCCTCGGTGTTGAAAGAGAATAAGAGGAGATAAATGCTGGACTCTTCCCTCCACACTAAGTGAAAGGAGAGCTGACCTGTGACTGATTTGCAGTGGGTTGGGGAAATCTATCCTCACTGGCCTGGCTACCATCTTTTTTTTTTTGCGGTACGCAGGCCTCTCACTGTTGTGGCCTCTCACTGTTTTGGCCTCTCCCGTTGTGGAGCACAGGCTCCAGACGCGCAGGCTCAGCGGCCATGGCTCATGGGCCCAGCCGCTTCGCGACATGTGGGATCTTCCCAGACCGGGGCATGAACCCGTGTCCCCTGCATCGGCAGGCGGACTCTCAACCACTGCGCCACCAGGGAAGCCCTGGCTACCATCTTAAAATGCTGTTTTATCCACTAGCATAATACAGTAACAACACTAACACCAAACCTTTATGGATTGCTCACTACATATGCCAGGTACACACGCTTACTATGTATATGCCAGGTACAGTTCTAAGTGCTTTATATATATTAACTTATATTCCTCACATAACCCTAAGGATGTAGGTATTATTATTACCCTCATTTTACACATGTGGAAACTGAAGCACAGAGAGGTTAAGTAGCTTGCCCAAGGTCACAAAGTCAGTGACCGGTGGACTAGGAATTCAAACCTAGACAGTCTGGCTCCAGGGCTGTGCTCTTAACCATTATGCAAATAACCTCTCCAAAGGAGGAATGAATATCAAGGTAAAGGCTGTAATTTGAGACTGAGCTACTTACGGTACAATATGAAGGCTTGGTAATTTCCTGTTCTGATGGAAAATAAATTTTCTATTTCCACATTTTATGCAGGTGTCAGAGCAATTATACATCCAGGAAAAAAAAATCTAAGAAATTTCAGTGTGCCCATTTGACTCTCAATATTTGTTACAGTGGAGTGCATCATATCATTTTATGTGCAGAGATTCAAGCATCGTGGGGAGGAGAAAGAGACAGAGACAGGATTTAGATTGGACAGCGGGGTCCCAGAAGGGGCCTGGGGCGGCGGCAGCAGCCGGCTCTCTCTCGGTGGTGCTAGCTCCCCGTGTGCCTCCCGTGCTGTGCAGGTCTTGTTGTGTGGAGTGCAAGTCTGTGATTAAAAGATATGTGTTTTCTAGTGTAACACGGCTCCTCATGGCAAGCTGACGACTTCATCTGGTGCTCACCTGAAAAAAAACTGCAACCCTTGAGAAAAAACTGTCTGTGGGAGACTGACTTAGAGATGGTGCCTCAGCCTGCCTCAAAGACTTGCAGAAGTTATCTTTTGTAGATTTAATTTTTGCCTTACACACCTAAAAAACCCAGCTTCCTGTATAACCTGTAAACAAATTAATTTCAGTACATATTATCTCAAATTTTCTTGTAATCATTCTCAAGCATTTCCGCAGAGATAATCTTTAGTTATTTTTAGGTCCAGCAATTGTTTCTTAATTATAAACTTATTCCGTATCACGACCTGTGATCCTAATTCCTTGGCTACTGACCCCCAAGTCTAGCTTTGGAACCAATCTTTCACAGGACTCTAAAACAGCATTCTGTAATAACACAGAAACCTATACTGTACTTGATAATGACCTGTTACTCTTTAATTGCTTTTTCATTTATGGCTCTCTACTAGGCTACAAGCTCTGTGAAGGCAGGGACCAACTTCTAATAATGACTGACACGTAGTGACACTCAATACCTAACTAATGAAAAATAAAAGGCAGTCAAATTTATACACCAGAGCACAGTGCTATACTTTGGCCAGAAAAAATTCCACTGCATCTAGGTATATGAGTGTTTCTGAACTCCTAAACTAGGTGAGCGTTCAACGTCTCACCTTCATTTCGTTAGGGTCTGTTTCTCTTTAACTATACATCCCTTGCTGCGTGACCTCATTCACTCCCCCACGCCAACCATATGCCGACAACGCACAAATTTCTTTATCTCCCCCCACCCCCTCCCCTGAGCGACAGGCCTGATTTTCCAACTGCCCTCAAGATATCTCTGCCTGACATAAGTGACTCAAGGTTAACGTTTCCAGAACTAAGTTTTATCTTCACCCTCCCAACCCTACTGCATTTCCCCTTCTCTGCAGTAAAGGCCTGTTTCTTGCTGCAGTTTCAAGCGAGGCTTTGGTGTCAGAAAAATCCACATTCCAATCCTAGGGATACACTGACTGGTCGTACAGCATCGGGCTTCTCTGAGTCTAAATTTTTACAACTGTCACATCGCTCGATGTTACCTACTCCATAAAGTCGGCATGATGACTAAATCAAACGATGTATTAAATTCCTTAGCTCAAATCTAAGAAAAAAAATGTCATAAAGAACCTAGGGGTAAGACGGGAATAAAGACACAGACCTACTAGAGCACGGACTTGAGGATACGGGGAGGGGGAAGGGTAAGCTGGGACAAAGCGAGAGAGTGGCATGGACATATAGACACTACCAAACGTAAAATAGATACTAGTTAATTCAGTATCTCCATAAGCTAGAAAACTTCAAAGTCATCCTTTACTTCTGATGACCCTTCTACTCCCCCTTGATTCAAACAGTCCCCAAGTTCTCTCAATCCTATGTTTAAAACCTCTCCAATCTGGGTTCGTCCTGCATCTCGGCTGACACAGCCTTCACCCAGGCCCTGGTCTTTGTCACCATTTATTTGCTCATTCATTTCCTTGTTTTAGGTCTCTATTTAGCTCACACATCACAGTGACACCAAAGTCATCTTCCTTAAAACCTACATGAATCATGTCACTCCCCAGCCTAAAAACCTTCACTGGCTCCCAGAGGTACAATCCACATCCATCTACACTTCTTACGAACGGGGTGGAACTATCACTTACACAAGATGACTTGTCGGGATCTTTATATATATTTTTCACTTACTCATCACAACAATGCCATTATTTAATGAAAAAAATAAATTTGGAAAATGAGGCTATTCACTAGCCACTAATGGAAGTCAAACAATTTGCCTGTGTCTAAATCTTGTCAGAGACTGGAATTCACAATCAGGTTTGATTCTGGCCTGTATATGTGTCAGTACAATGAATTCACAACTTATCTAGAGAATGAACTCTAAAGTCAAATATAAAATAAAAGTTTCATATGACTCAAAGCCAACTTGACCATCTCTTAGAAAAGCGGAACAATTTCTCTTTCCGTGTTGGAAAGAGTGCTGTTTCTTTGGCTGATATAAGCTTAAGTAGTTGATGGGCATCACCTGTACTATTTCACTGTAGTCCTTGTCTCCATTTTTGCTGAGTGTGAACAGCTGAATCTATGTACAGCAATTGAAATATATGGCTAACAGAACACCTAGATAGAGTGCACCATAATTGAACATTATCTGTCCCTCCCAAACAGCTGGAGGGGGGCAGAGATGACTTAATTTGCACATATTAGGTGGCTAATTTATACACTTGGAAAAAATTAACCTCCTCTTCTTTATCTTACAGTTCACCTCCTTAAAGAATCATCACTGATTTCAAAATAGCTGAATATGAATTAAGAAGCTGATTGCGTAGGTCATTATTTGGTCTCACAAATTGCAAAAGAAATGATCTCATTCCCAACAAGACTTCTGTTTGTCCTTTACGTTCTGCACTGCAGTTTGGTCTTGAACACTCAACCTGACTTTGGGGGTGTCCATTCAGTTGAGAACAACTTCTTTCAGAGTACGGAGTCTGAGTTCCCACAGGTTCCTGTGAGTCAAAGCTGAACTGCAGGTTCATGGGTGGGGACGCCTGCTCTGAAAGCTGCCTCATTTTCTGGTCTAATGTGGTTAGGAACAGGAAGTTGAACCTTTGGTATTTTGGGTTTTGATTCTACCCTGCCCTGCCCTTAAAAAGCATTCACTCAGGGCTTCCCTGGTGGCGCAGTGGTTGAGAGCCCACCTGCCGATGCAGGGGACACGGGTTCGTGCCCCGGTCCGGGAAGATCCCACATGCCGCGGAGTGGCTGGGCCCGTGAGCCATGGCCGCTGAGCCTGCGCGTCCGAGGCCTGTGCTCCACAACGGGACAGGCCACAGCAGTTTGAGGCCCGTGTACCACGCAAAAAAAAAAAAAAAAAGCATTCACTCACACCAGGGTCTTTAAATGTGGAGTGACCACATTTACAGCATCCATTGGAGAAACCGAAGTCGCTGGGAAGTGTGAGGCTGGAGCTCCGACATTGTGTCCTACTGCTTGGTGTCCCGGAAAAGCACTTCTGTGTGGGAGCGCTGTGCACTCCAATTCTCTGTCCCTGATTTCTGAAGTCCTTTGAAAGCACGGACACCGAGTTTCTCCCCAGTTCCTGGGCACTGGTCTTGTGGAGTGGTCAAGTAGATGCTGAAATCAGCCTTGCTACAACCAATCTGGTGGCAAACACACCCATACGCTCATTCAATTACAGCAGAGTATCATGAAGTCACACGGATTTGGGTTCCAATACTGCTCCAGGCAGCCCCCCTAGCCCCACTTAGCTCAGATTCCTCGCTGGGGACAGTGTCGTTTGCCTTACATCATCATTCTAATCTTTTCTCTCTCTATGATCGAATCAGATAACACAGGTGAAGCACTTCTACAAGCTCTGTAAACAGCAGTTGTTGTTATAATTCCTTCTAGTTCTCACTCCATTTTGACTTTGACCTCAAAGTCTTCACAATGGTCTGTGAGGCTCTGTGAGATCTGCCCCTTGTTGCCACTCTGATCTCATTTCCTATATTGCTTCTCCTTGCTCATTCCACATGGCCCTCTTGGCCATTCCTGGAACATTCTAGGACTCTTCCTTTGCATGGACTGATTCCTCTCATTTTTTCCCCAGGTGCTCAGAGCAGTGCCTGGCACCTAGGAAACATCCAGCAGGTATGTGTTGAGTGAATGATGAATGAATAAATTGCCTTGGATGGTCAACCAATACCCCGTAGAGAATTCAAGCTCAGCACTAAATACCTCACTGAACTGCACAGGTACCGATACGTTTAGGTCCCCTTCAGAGAGAACTGGACTCTGTCCACTAACAGCGAACAAGAAACTGTCCCAAGTGCTTTCTATGAATTAGTTCCTTTAATCCTCACCCCCATTACTAGTCCTTACTTGAGCGAAAACAAAGCACTGAGAGGCGAAGGAATTTGCTGAAGGTCACCAAGGTAATAAGGGATGTAGGCTGCCTGTCAGGAGCCACTGCCTACTATTACTTTTGGCCAAGGGACCAACCTTCAGGGCTGATGACTACTTTGAATGATGCTGTCCGACTCTGGCTGATTCTACAATTCCCTTGGGCTGCCAGCCATACAGGCGGGCGATCTCCCCAGGGCCCCCTTTCCACCAGCCCGTGCCGCTGGAGTTCCAGCGCACTCCCCAGCCAATCCTGCTCCAGTTACGATGGAGGAGGTCAGGCCAAATGGGTAAGGCAGACTGTTCATTTCAGGGACCAAAAGGCCCAACTGGTTTTGTTGTTTTCTTATAACTTATACTTCACAAAATCAGCTAATCATTGAGACACAGAAATGAATTTTTTCTGTAACAGTCAAATAAAGATACGATTTGAAGTCAGTGAGTCAGGACATTATTTGTCACCTGGCACGTGCTAATCCACCCTTACGACTCATCTCAGCACTCCATGCCCAGGAGGCCTTCCTGGATGAGCCCCATCCTCATGCCCACGCCCCCTCCCCCAGGCTAGATTAGGTGACCCTCCTCTCTACTCTCAAAGCACCTAGTATCTCCCTCCACCGTAAGGTGTGCTGAACTGCACTGAAACCACCTGTTCCCGCCTTCCCCACAGACTGGACACTTGAGTGCAGGGACAGTGTCCACTGCATGCTTGTCTCCGCAGTGCCTAATGACTAAATTCAACAGATGACTGTTGAACAGAACAGCGTCACTCTACTGAGATACCACGACCTCTGACATCTCTGAATCTGCCTTGTTATCTTTGATCTGGCTTGGAGTGAGATCTGAATGACAAAGCCCCTGAAGTGACCCAGTTACAGTTCAAGAAAAGCACGACTCTGGGGTCAGAGTAACAGTCTTCAAACCACATGGCATTCTCTTGCCATACACTCAAAAGTTCTCCAGCTGTTCTCGATGAAATTAATTAGCCCCTAATTCTCCTTAAATAAATGCATAAAAGGAGTTGTGATATTTTCTCTAGGGGTCTTCCTTTCTCTTTCAAAAAAAGGCAGCACAAGGATACATTACCTCGTGATTCAGCCAACACTTATGATATACCCCCCTTAACCAAAATATTTATAACCTCCTGAGTCTCACCGTGTACAGATTTAAAATTCAAAATATTTGCAGGTGATGCTATTCATATTTTTAAAGGTTTGCTTTCAGAATAGTTCACTGGGTCAGAGTAAAGGAGCTATGAAATAGAGGGAAAAATAACGACACACTCCTTCTTACTAGCATCAGCTATTCATGAAATGTGCTGCCTTGAGTATCCACGCAGATAAATATTTCAGCGATAAATGGAGCAAGGAAGTGCATTTTAAGTATCCGAGGAACAACCCCCTTGGGATTATGAAGTCAGACTCTTTAATATCACCCCAAACTTAATCCTACCCATGCTAATTCTGTAATGAATTCTGTAGTTATCAAGAAGATTAATTAAAAAAAAAACCCACCCTGCTTATTCTGAAGCAATGTTGACATGAGTCTCAAACCGGTGACAGCAAACCACATACCACAAAGTATTTAAAAAAAAAAAAAAAAAAAGCAAAACCAAACTCACAGATGTTAAGAACCACTGGTCATGTTCAATGGTATTCCATTTAATTCTTATAATAATCTTGCCCATTTTTAGAGATGAGGAAACTAAAGTGAAGGCGGTTTAAGGAAACTCCCTGCATCGCCTGGCTTATAAGGTACTGCTGCAGGACTAGATGCTCTGGCTGAGTCAGCAGAGTCTAGGGGCTGAGAGAGGGGTTTCTGCGGCCAGAATGCCTGATTTCAAATGCCGGCTCTGACACTTACTGGCCCGGTGACTTTGAGCAAGTTTCTTAACTCTGTGTCTCAATCTTCTCATCTGTAGAAACGGGGACATCAGTAGTACGTATTTCAGAGGGCTGTGGTCAGGATTAATTGAGTTAACTTATAGAAAGTGCTTACAACAGTGCATACGGTCAGCATCATTTTTGCTCTTATCTGACTTCAAAGCCTGTGTTTTTTCTCCCACATCAACGGTTAATGTTACAAAGTACACATATTACTATTTTGAAGCATTTCATAATTGCCTATTGTAAATAACAAATAAATGTTTGTTAATTAAGATATTCCACCCTAGTTTGCACCTTGTTTCATTCTAGAAAGGTTAGTGGTGAGAAAAGCAGGTATCAGAGAACACAACATTTGGCTCAACAAAGGAAATCATTTTCACCACTTAGAACTTCCTGAAAATGGAAGGAGCTTCCTGTCCCAGGAGGTACCTCAATCAAAGATGACTACTTAGTGGAGATTTTATAGAGCAGATTAAAAAAGGGCTACCTTCGCAGGAGAGGGGGAGGGCTGGGTGAGAGAAACTCTAGAGAGTCTCTTTTACACTGGAGGAGATTATTGGCTTAAAGAGCTGCCTTTTTTTTTGAGGTACGTGGGCCTCTCACTGTGGTGGCCTCTCTTGTTGCGGAGCACAGGCTCCGGACGCGCAGGCTTAGCGGCCATGGCTCACGGGCCCAGCCACTCCACGGCATGTGGGATCCTCCCGGACTGGGGCACGAACCCGCGTCCCCTGCATCGAGAGCTGCCTTTTGGCAAGCCATTTTTATAGGAATCTTACTTCAGCTACTTTATACTCAGACACACCTTGAGTAAAAAGCATGAATGGTATGAAACAGAGGCTGTTAAAAATGGGTGTGTAGGAAGCGTGTGTGTGTGTGTGTGTGTGTGTGTGTGTGAGAGAGAGAGAGAGAGAGAGAGAGAGAGAGAGAGAGAGAGAATGTGAGAGAGATGTTAATTAATTCATTGATTTTAGGATATTACAGTAAAATGGCCCAGCGAAGTGATCATAGTAATTTAATTAAATAAGTGACTATAAATAACTTTATGCTTGCAATGACAAACAAAATGCTTCCTGAATTTTAAAATATACCCTATATTTTCTATGCAAAATAGGTAATCAGAGGTGCGTGGCTTTCTGAAGGAAAACCAGTATAATATTCTTTTTTATTCTAATTTCTTAACAGAAAAGAGCAAGCAAAATCTCTGATCCATTTTTGTTCCATGGAAGATACACCTCGCCTTTTCCTATGGAAATAACCAGCCTTGGGTTTGCCTCTCCTAAGCAGTTATTGCTCCACGTTTGTGTGCAAGAATGTGAAAGATGGAAAAGGAATCTTAAAAGCTTTAATAAAAACTACCATGACAAAAATAAAAACAAAAAAACAAACTCGACTACAGCAAAACTCATCAATTTTCTTCCCTATTTGAGGTCTGCTATCCCATTCATTCATTCATTCATTCATATTCTCTCTCACATTTCTCCATTGCCCACCCCTCTACCCACCTCCCGCTATTTCTAGTATGTGATTTGGTTGAGGGAATGGGGGGGCTATAGTACTCATTAATATGGCATGTACACAGGGGAAGTCGTTTGTTGGAGAGCTCAGGGTGCGAGCTCTGGATAAGGCAGGCACTAAATTTCATTAAACCTCAGTTTGTAAAATGGGGATATAATAACAGTACCTATTTCAGAGGGCTATGGAAGGAATTAAATGAGATAATCTATGTAAAGCTATTAGTATACACTAGCACATAAATCAATGCTCAATGAGTGCTAGCCAGTATTATGTTTTATTACTCAAGGGCTAATCATTTGCAAAAATAAGGCTCTAAACTATAATTCTTACTTTAATAAACACTCTTTAGTTCTTCTTCTAGAGTTCTAAAGGCACATGGGCACAGATATGGGGTAGTTTAAGATCTTCATTAGAGGCAACAATTATCATTGGGTCATCATATGCTTAAGTTTTAGTCAAAATAATATTTTAATTAATAGAATGCTCAAAATGGAATTTACTAAAGCTTCAACAAACAAACATACCCAGCTCTCTAAATGTATAAAGTTATTACTTCCCTTTATTTTGGGGGGAGGCAAAATTCAAGCTCTGCCCATAAGCCTGGCTGATACTTCCAATCTCCCCTCCTCCACCCCAAACCAAGCTACAAAAATGCGTATTAAAAGTTAAGGAACAGGGCTTCCCTGGTGGCACAGTGGTTGAGAGTCCGCCTGCCGATGCAGGGGACACAGGTTCGTGCCCTGGTCCGGGAAGATCCCACATGTCGCGGAGCGGCTGGGCCCGTGAGCCATGGCCGCTGAGCCTGCGCTCCGCAACGGGAGAGGCCACAACAGTGAGAGGCCCGCGTACCTCAAAAAAAAAAAAAAAAGTTAAGGAACAAATAAAGCAGAACATATGATGATATATTATGAACGGATTAATTACCCACTCACAGTTCTTTTTCTCTCCTTCCCTCCTTTGTTCCTCCCAGACCTTCTCCAAGATGTGCTAACTGGAAACAGGCATGTAGAGCCTAACGGGGAGAATCTGGATCTATGTGGTCATTCTCTCTATGGGTCAGGGAGGATGATCAGGCCATTAGGGTCTCTTTTTTTTTGGGGGGGTCTCTTTTTTGGGGGATGCTTTCTGAGGGGTCCTGAGACCTCTGAAGAAAGCATCCTCTCATTTTGATCAACTTTTTATTTTTTTCTTTTCTCACCAAATGGCCTTTGGGGATGTTCTTTTTAACATATCTGCTAACTGGCGAAATCAAGATGGTGAAACCCTGATACCTTCTAAGCCCCTCATTTTTTTTTCTTTGACAGAAAGACAAAGATAACCACAGTAGGAGCCTCAATAGGTAAAGAGACGAAAGGTACAACTGGTACAGAGTAAAGTCTAGGCATATAAGCAAAGGCTAAAAATCACAGTGCTTTTACTGGAAACAAGGGATATGGAAGCAACCAAAAGTCATAAAACAGTGCTTCCCCTCTTCTGCAGCCAAACCCCAATGTCATCACAGCAACATGACATTCAAGAAAGTCCAACCTATTTTAAGTAGCTTCAGGTGACAGATTATTGGCCCACAATGAGAGACAGACTGATGGATCACAGAGGAGAAAAGGTCACTGTGCTGTGAACCACACTGCTAATCTAGACTGATAAAACCAGAGGAGACATGCATCTCCACTTTCAAGCGTTTACTGGATGACATCACACTGTGGATTTAACCAAAGTGCTGTCTAGATTACCCAGGAAATGTCACATAAGAGTACTTAAGTAGCTTAGATAAAGGTCTCAAAACACTGTGAATGAATTCATCCTGCAAAACAAATTTCCCATATGAGTTCATAATCTGAATTCCATGTCATTTCACGTCGTATTCTTCCAGGTGTAACTCAAACCCCATAAATGACATTCATCTTGCATAGAACAATGGTTTTGTTTTAGAAAATCAAGCCAGTAATGTAAGGCAGTTTCCGTTATGTGCATAAGAAAGCATAAGATTGAAGCTTTTGTCTTAGGTTGGTAAAATAAATATTACAATATTAATCCGTCAGGGAAACACACATCAAAACAATGAGATACCAATTCGCAACCACTAGGATGGCTACAATCAAAGAGACAGATAATAACAAGTGTCGACGAGGACGTGAAGCGATTGGAACCCTCACACATTGCTGGTGGGAGTGTAAAATGGCGTAGTCGCTTTGGAAAACAGTCTGGAAGTTCCTAAAAAGGATAAACATAGAGTTACCATATGACCCAGCATTTACACTCCCAAATACCACGAGAAATGAAAATGAAAACATATGTCCACTTGTACACGAATGTTCATAGCAGCATTATTCATAACAGCCAAAAATTAGATACAACTGAAATGACCATCAATTGATGAATGGATAAATAAAATGTGTTCTATCCCTACAATGGAATGTTATTCAGCACTAAAAAGAATGAAGTTCTGATTCACGCTACAGCATGGATGGACCTTGAAAACATTATGCTAAGTGAAAGAAGCCAGTCACGAAAGACCACATATGCATATTTATATGAAATGTCCAGAAGAAGTAAATCTATTAAAGACAGAAAGTAGATTAGTGGCTGCCTAGAGCTGAGGGGGTTGGAGGAAAATGGGAAGTGAAGCTAATGGATACAGGGCTTCTTTTTGAAAATGTTCTCAAATTGATTGTGCTTGGTTTCACAACTCTGTGAATATATTCTGAAAGCCACTGCATTGTGTACTTTAAATGGGTGAACTGTATGATAGGTGAATTATATCCAATAAAGCTGTTAAAAAAAAGGAATATTAACATATCAGACAGAAGGAAATATGGTCATTTAACTACAGCAAGGGTGACTTCTGGCACAACAGTCAGCACGTAACCTATCAGCTAAAGGCTCAAGACCTAAATAACGGCCTTCAGAGTTTCAGGGACCTCACTAATGTTTAAGATAATCCTGCTACCTCTACAAATCAGTATCCTTGCTGATTAAGCATCCCTCCTGTTTGTATTCCCTGCAATAATTAGCATAAAGCTTTCCACATAGTGGATGCTCAACTATGATTTATTGAATGGAATTCAAATACATTTAAAAATAACCAACTGGAGTTGGTAAATAAAAATCAAACCAAGAATGCTTTACCCTACATGGGGAAAGCTTATCGGCACCAATACAGCTATATGCCAAATTGAATCTGGGGCATCTAAAATGCAATCCCGTCTCCCAAATTTTAGTCAGTCATTCCTGGTTACAAAAAGATTCATGCTCTTCATTTGCCTGGGTTGCATTTTCCTGAATAAAATCTGGAACTTCCTGGGCAGGGGTTACTTCCAATGTGGATTATCAGACAAGACCCCTGAGGGTACAAGGTGGGACAGTACTCTTATTTCCTATTTATTGTCAGGAAATCCTTAGGTGGTCTTTTGCGGTTGTTATTCTGGGTTTTCCTATACTTTAGCCTAGTGTTTAAGAGGATGAGCTCTGGAGCTAGTCTGCTTGCATTTAAATTCGAGTTCTGCTCCTCGCTGACATCTCTGTACCTCAGCTTCACTATTTGCAAAATGAGAATAATTGTAGTACAGGCCACAGGAATTTCTATGAAGATGTAAAGTACCTCAAATGATGCCTGGAATCTAGCAAATCTCAATAGTGTAAGCTATAACTGTAATAGAATTTAGATTTACAGAATCCCTGAAACAGAACTCAGGCATAGCTACTGTTATCATAGAGAGGAGCATATGGTATCAGATATAAGCCAGTCCTACTGGGACAGGTCAAAGTAAAACTACGGAATCTCATTCTTTCCCAAATTTCTGGCTGGGAAATGCTACTCCAGGTTTTAAGCAAGTATGACCTGCCAACAGTTAAATTTTGTTTTTCATGTTGTAAAACCCTCCTGGAGGAGATGATATTATTTGATGGGTATGTCACAATCATAATTGTGCTTTGGGCGGAAAGACGAGAACTACCACACTGTGATTAGATATGGTACTTTTCAGAATCTGTATGGTCTTAATTTTCTTCTGGATTTTCCATCACTGACAGGGAAGCACGTAAGTGGCCTATAGAAGCCAATGATAATACCAGTGGTATGAAGCTTCTGAGTGACAGTTCCTAAATTCCTATTTTTTTTCTTTTTTAAGACAACTTGTTCAAAAATTTTAAATTTTATCAACAAAATTCTTTTGGAAATACAAAGGGCTTTTTTTAAAAAAAATATTTATTTTAATTTATCTATTATTTTTGGCTGTGTTGGGTCTTCATTGCTGCACGCGGGCTTTCTCTAGTTGCGGTGCGCAGGCTTCTCATTGCGATGGCTTCTCTTGTTGCGGAGCATGGGCTCTAGGGCGTGTGGGCTTCAGTAGTTGTGGCACGCGGACTCAGTAGTTGTGGCTCGTGGGCTCTAGAGCGCAGGCTCAGCAGTTGTGGAGCACGGGCTTAGTTGCTCTGCAGCATGTACGATCTTCCTGGATCTTCCCTGCATTGACAGGCTGATTCTTAACCACTGCTCCACCAGGGAAGCCCCAAAGGGCTTTTTCATGACATTTTTTTTCCCATGTTTCCACAGCTTCTTGAATCCACATATTGCTAGTGTGGTAGACACTGGGAATGTTCACCTATATCCACATTCTCCTCTTCCTCTTGGGTCCCTAACTGTATGTCTTTCCAGCCTTTCCATAGGTAGGTGTGGTACATGTGACGCAGTCCTACTCAGTGAAATGTGAGTGGAAGTGATGTGCACTTCCTTGTCTAGATCTGGCCCAATCTCACTCTTTCTCCATGGACCAGCCTTAATGGAGGGGACTCAGAAGGAGCCACAAGACGGAAAGAGCCTGGGTCCTTGAGTAACTTTATGGACCAGATCCATTCTGTCCCAATCCAATCTGCATTGAACTTTACATAGGGAAAAATACACAATAATAAGCCACTGGGGTTCTGTAGCTGTTTATACAGAAGCACCTGTTAGTTACTCTAATTAATATAGCTAGGTAAAGGCTTTGTTAGTTATTGTTTAGGGGAGCTGGTTTGCTTCCAGAATAGTTCTTTCTCTGTTAGATACTGGCAACAAGCATACTAATAAAACACATTTCCTACATCCCTTCTCCTTTAGTCTCTTTTACTATCACTAAAATCACTGGATACAATCTTTCAGTCATAACCACAAAACACATCCTGGTGTTTTGTTGATAGGATTGAAAGATCATCATCTGATCCTGCCAGATTCTTCTTTAGAGAACATGTCTTTTGCATTGGATTATTTGTAATCTTAATCCAGATCTCTTTGCAGAGCTGGCCAAAGTATATCTCTAATTGTGCACTTGATTAATCACTCACCATCTCAGAGAACTGTTTTATAATTATATCAAGTTCTGAGTTAGCAGTTGAACAATCACAAATTGTCAGATAAAAATTAAAAGCTATCACCAAACACTAAGCACATTTATTTATAATTCTTCACATAGTTCTTTATAGCAATCTTTTAGTAGCCCATGTATTTAATATAAACCACAATTTCTTTGTGTGTATTAAAGTTATAAATGGAACGAAATGTAAATGGAATCTTTTATGATTATTGTCTCCAGCCTCTTGGGATGAATAAACAAAGTTGGTATATAGCTACTTTGGGTTTTAACACCATCAACGACCTTCTGAAAGTTTCTATTCTTGCTCACTAACTACTCCTTTCTCTCTCTCCCCTTCTTAAAATGTTTTTAATGCTTTTACTACCATATAGCTTTTTATTTGCTTGTTTGCTTATTGCCTGCTTTCATTACCAGACTGTAATTCCCATGAAGGCAGAACTTATATCTGTTTCTGTTCATCCAGTAAATATTAACTGAATGCCTATTGTCAGGCATTGCTCCAGGTACTAGGATTAAACATAACTGAAGATTAAGATTAAACATAATTAAGATATAGTACCTGGCTTCAAGGTGCATATAGTTTGGTAGAGGAAACAGGCAATAAGCTTATAAATGATATATACTGGGATGAGTGCTACTATGTTGTACTTTTCACTTCATGCTTCCTTGGTTTTGGGTGCTAGTCAGGGTTGTCTGTCTAGCTCGTAATGGCCCATCCTGCCTGAGAATTGCCTCTTTCTGCATTCATACGGGTGCCAAGGTAACCAGGTATGTATCACATGGCTCTGTCTCCTTGACCACAGTGAACTTCTGGCCTATACTATATAGAACAACATCTCTCTTCTAAGAGTCTGGAATTGGAACTGAGAGATTCTAATTCAGTCTGAGCTCTTCAGCTGAAATGAAAGAGGATATATGACTTAGAAGGCTAAGCCGTGGCCATCTTCCGCCAGATGGCCAGGGAAACTGAGAAAGCTAGTCTAGAGAGAGAGAGAAAAAAGAAGCAAGTCATGTAAAGCAGTAGAGATGGGAGATTTTATGGTCTGAGGAAGACCTAAAGAGCCCACTTCATATTTTGGTTCTCATCCCTTTTCCCATGAAACACCCTTACTTCCTTGTAGCTTTTTTTTTTTTTTTTTCACTAAAGCTATTTTGTGTTAGGGTCTTTTGCTTTCAATCATGTCTTAACTGAGACATTTCTATTTAATATGAAATATTAATATTCTATTTAATCTCATTCATTTTCATAGCATAAGACATAGGAGCTATTCTCCAAAAAAGTAGATTTTCCCCTATGTTATACACAATGCATCTGTTGGATTTTAATACTTACGAATGCTAACAATGCTTCTAAGGTGTTTGCCTAGAAGTTTCCCATTTTCCTCACCAGTGATTTTAAAAAGTAGGCTCATTTCCATTCAAGGGCAGAACATCAAAGGCCAACATTCTTTAAACTCTGTGAAAAACACTATCACATGTGTACACCAGCTTTTGTGGCTAGTTAACATTCAGGGCAGAAAATAATTCTTCTTATAAACATCAATGGTGTATTTGTACTCATAAACAAAAAGGCTTTGATAATGAATGTTTTGATTTAAGCTCAGTAGTTGATCAGCTAGTCTGATTAACAACTGTTTACTGGAGACACCAGAATTTGAACACACCTAAAATACATGGCTTTAAGGTCTTACTCAAGAAAAGAAACTTAAGCTTTGTATTTGGGGCAGGGGGATATGCAGGGAAAGGGATGGATATACTTGAGAGATTTCAAAACGGCACACCCACAAACATCTACTTTTAAAGTGTATTCTCTCATTATTCCTCAGAGATACGTCAGGCACTGTGAACGTTAAGGAGTAAGACTTGGTCTCTGTCCTAAATGAGCTCACCGTTTACTGGGAAAGATGGACAAGGAAACAGGAAACCGTAATGCCCTCTGCTAAGTGCCATGCTAGACATACCAGCACAGATGAGAGGCATCTAATCCATCCTGAGGTCGGCCTTTGAGCTGAGCCCAAGAGAATAAGCAGGAGTCAGGCAGACTACGAGTAGAGGCACAGACAGATATGCTAAGAGAAAGGAGCATATAAAGTTCATGTACAAGGCAAAGATGGGGGAGAGAAGAGGGTCTACATGTTAATATCCAGTAGTCCTGTAAGAGCTGCACGAATGAGGTGCTTGGGATAACTGTCTATATTTTCCTCCAAAGCTCCTGTTCCCAATGCTGTTCACGTGTTCTGATTGCTCTAGAAAGTTTGATTCAGTTCAACAAATATGTATTGAGTCCTTAGTAAGTTTTAGGTTGTAGTCTCTGGGAGCGTGATGAAGAATAAGACTAGGGAATAGTATTTGTACTAAAGAAGCTCAGCCCAGTGGGGAAGACAGATAAACGGTATCTGGACAGTGTTAAGACAGATATGTACATAAAGTAAAGAAGTAAAGGGGCAATAAGGCTTATAATGGGTCTTCAAGAATGAGTAAGAAGACACTAACCACGTTAACAATAATAAAAACAAAGGTGAGAGAAGCATTTCAGACACAAGGAAGAACATAAGACAAATGCCACGAGAAAGGCAGGGCATAGGGAGATAGCAGATTTGAGAAATTATCTAGGAGGCAAAATAATTGAGATGTAATTACTGGGAGTGAAGGAGGGGAGTTGGTCTATTAAGACTCAACGTTTTTTACTTGAATTGCAGGAGGAAAAGCTGAATTTTGAAGATAAAAGGCCATGTTGAAGCTGCAGTGCTGAGTCACCCAAGTGGAGAGAAGGGTAATAGGGCAGGACCTTGGCTGGAGATGTCACCCGGCAGCATAAAGGTGGTGGTGGTGGCGGTGACAATAACTGAAATAACACAAGGGAAGTCAGTAGAGAGGGCGGCAAGCAGCCAGAGACACAATCCTAAAAAATATTATTTTAGTTGAAGGCAGAGGGGTCAGGAAGCTCAACAAAGGAGATGAAGTAAGAGGCAATGCACTTCTAGCAGCATTAAGTCGTCAGCATTAAGATTTGAAACGAAGCAAAGAAACTCAGTAAGATACAGACTAAAAATCCGTGCAATCTGCAGGTTGCTGGAGATTTGTGCACTGGCGCAGTGGAGGAGACCAGGTTGTCGTGACAGAGGAGTGAAAGAAGAGAGGAAGGGGCCCCTGGGTACTCAGACCACGCTTTTAAGCAGCTCGCTGGAGAAGGGGAAGCAAGGGAAGATGCATCAGCAAATGCAGGATGATCTCGGCCTCTCTCTCTCTATTATCTATCAATCATTGTAAAGGTAAAGATGGAGAGACTCGAGTGGGTCTCCAGGCTGAGAGGAAAGCCGGCAGAGATGGAGAGACTAATGATACTGTGGAAGAGACATAACTGAAGGAAAAGGTCCCGGAGGAGAAAGTTGTCCTAATTACGTAATCCATATTAACAAATTTTAGCTTCTAACTGTCTCTAGCCAGGAGAGTTGTCAAGCAATATGTCGTAGGGTCAGGCATCTGTGGGAAGCAACAGATCAGGCGTGAAACAGTGACACTGGGCTTGAAGCAACATCAGAGAGCAAGAGACAAACTCTGTATCTTATCAGTCTGAAAGTTTCTTACATGCTCAATAAAGCCCTACAGAGAAGCACTCAGGTAGTGAGAGGAGAGAAAGTTTACCTCATCGGTGTCTCCTGAAGTTCTGGGATAAACAATGATAACTATCCCTCCATCCAGGGGATTACAGTCACTACACAAACATGATTTTGTTAGGAGGTAAAGGAGTCAGATCTCAGTCTCAGCTTTGCTAGAAACTACTGACTTGGGAGCAATTTCTGTGCTCTAGGCCAGGGTGATGCTGTAGCCCAGAATGTGAGGCTTAAGCACGTTCTTAGACGTGAAAGTGTCTTGTAAGACATAATGCTCTACGCAAATATACGGTGCATGAGGTACATATGACGATGTTATTTGGAGTCTCTGAAAATTGTGCAAATCTGGAAGAGATCGCCCATTGAATAGTTCTTGTCATTACCACTGTAAAGTCATGTATCAATACAAAGGAAAGTAACTGTTAAAGCAAAGACCTTCAACTTTTGCTGATGATTAATTCCTTTTGATTTTCTGGTAGCCCTGTGATTCTCAGAACCAGAAGGTTAGGGAAGGGAAGTACAAATTAGTTACTCCAGGCACTGGAGGGTGGGGAAACTAGTGCTACTAGTGGCAGGGTGTCTGGGGTCAGCATGCAGCAACAGGCAATGGAGACTGTACAAATAAGACTTCAAAGTGCATCTTAATGGTTAACGGCTCAAATTTTAGTCAAGACAGAGCTGGGTTTGAATCCTGGCTCAGTCACTTATTAACCATATAATCTTGGACAATCCAACCTCACTGAGCTTCAGTTTCCTCATCTGTAAATTGGGATAATAACATCTACCCTTAGAACGTTGTAATAATTAAACACAACACTGGGTAAGTATCTATGTAAGGGTGTGTGTGTGTGTGTGTGTGTGTGTGTGTATGGAATTCCTGGCATATTGTAAGTGTTCCATAAATAGTAGCTATTATATTGGACCTGTTGTTACAGGTTTCATAGAATCTTGCATTCTTTTCACATATAGCTGTTTGGTTTTTTTTTTGCGGTACGCGGGCCTCTCACTGTTGTGGCCTCTCCTGTTGCGGAGCACAGGCTCCGGACACGCAGGCTCAGCGGCCACGGTTCATGGGCCCAGCTGCTCCGCGGCATGTGGGATCTTCCTGGACCGGGGCACGAACCCGTGTCCCCTGCATCGGCAGGCAGACTCTCAACCACTGCGCCACCAGAGAAGCCCCACATATAGCTGTTATTTATTGATACTTACTAAGAGTAAGTAAGTACAAGTACAGTGTTATCTAAGCCTCCATCTTTAAAGTATAAAATCTACTATGTCACTTAAACACTCTGTTGAGAGTAAAAACTGTATCTATCTTTTTTTTCTCTGGCTCCTTGGGGTGTAATAAATTACTCAGCACAGAGTGGGTATTTAAGAAATATCTGTTGAAGGAAGGAAGGAAAAAAGGAAAGAAAGGGAGGGAGAGAGAAAGAGAGGGAAGGAAGTAAGGATGTTGAGAGTTGCTAACTCAGGTGCTATAAAATTCAAGGGCTGAGAAAAATAGAAGCAAGGCATTCTTGAGCTATCCAATGTGATGAAAAATAGCTTACAAAAAGCTATGTTCTTGGGCTGATGTGATTATTTTTACTCCTCTAAGCTCTGGTATTTCTCTCCATCTGGCAAATGGGAATGGACCAGTTATATTTCAAGTTTGCTACCTTAAGCAAAGATTGCTTAAGATAAATATTTGGTGCTTTCCAGAGAAAATCATACCATTTTAGTTCTAGGTTATTTTAATGATAGCTCCTTCAGATCTAGTTCCATTGATACTTTGTAGTACAGCATAGACATACATTTGACCCCAATTCCAACTATATTTAGAATCCTTTTCACATGGCATCGTTCAAGCAGATGTGAGGCCAGCTGTTGCTATTCTTTCCTAGAATCTTACCGATATGGAGATTTCAGTAAGATTTTTAAAAATAAATTACACAGGTGTTATCTCTGAGCCCATTAGCACATTAGCTATAAAAAGAATATGTACAAATGAGGCTCTCTTTCCACAAGCTCCAAGACGGGAACAGGGTTTTCACTGTTCTGATCTATCTAGCCTCACTTGGTTGTATTAAGCTATTTTTTATTTTTCACAAAACAAAAAGAAAGTACTCCCTGGACTGTGGTACTACACTTTTTGTTGCTGTTGTTGTTAGTAGTTACACTAATATTATCACAGAATAAAGTGATGCAGGAAAGTCTTCTCTTTAGATTCAGATTCAAGTCACATCCATTGAGCATGGCACAGAAGCTCTGCAGGTGCCCCCATATCCACTATGTCATTTTTTCCCCAAGACATTTAAGGATATCAAAACAAACTTGAAAGCTGTCTTCAAAAACGTGGGAAGTCAGAGAGACAGCTGAAATCCTAAAAACAACTGAATCTAAGTATCTTGGGGGTGGTACAAAAATCACTGGTTCAACAGTTCCGGATATGGGTGGAATCTCTAATCCTGTTTCCTCATTTCTGAGACAAGGATTGGTTGGTCTCAATACACTGAGCCTCTGCCAGACCTCTCGTGCCCTCATGTGGATTACAGCCTTGGCTCTGCATCTTCATGTCATCCTCAGTCTTAGGCACAGTTTGGAACTCTTCTAAAGTAAGTTGAATAAAGGAGGTGTGAGGGTTGGGGAGATATTCTCTCAAGGGGGTATGTTTTTACAAAGTGGAAGTACCCCAAAGTAAAAAAAAAAAATTTTTTTTGAAAAATAGGCAAAATCGGCCTTGGGTTCCCCTACGATCTACACATGGATTGTGCTGTGTCCCCTCCCCATGCTGTTATGTTGACGGCCCTTTCCCACTATGAAATAATACTTTTCATCTGTGTACGTGTTATAATACACAATTACATTTAATCTTCACATTATCCTAATCTTACTGATATTCACAGAGGTTGATTGATTTCTAGTTGGTCACAGCTACTGAAAGAGGCAGAGGGGGTGCCTAAACCCAGTTCTCTTGATTCTGAGTTCAGTGCTTTTTAAATTAAATACAACAATAGTAGCAGTAGTTAATAATTTACTATGTGTCAGGCATTGTGCTAAGAGCTTTACATATAACATTACCTTATTTCATCATCATGATAACTTGGTGATATAGATAGTATTACTATCCCCACTTACAGATGTGTAGAGTGAGACCACAGAGAGATTACAGAATATGCCCAAGGTCACACAACTATCAAGATGCACAATCAAGATTCTAACTCAGGTAGTTTGCTTTATGACTTGCTCTTTCAACAGCTATGCTAGATGGCCTTCCTACAACGGCACAGCTGCCCTCATCAAAAGTGTTCTCATAATTTCCATCCACAATGTAGGTAAAAATTTTGCAAGAAGGAGAGTCCGGGGCTGCCTCACACGGTTCTACACTGGGGCTCCAAGTCCTACGTAACACAGGTCTCCTGCTCTTGCACAGAGGACAGACACTTTGAAGGCGTGGGCTGTAGAGCACTGCTGTCATCATTGTCAGTGCCTGAGCACAACGTATGATCTATAGACGATGCATAGTAACTGTGTGCTGAATGGAATTCAATGGAAATTACCAAGTCTTCATTGACATACCGAAGTGCTGACTTTCTCAGGGTTATATCTGTGTTTTAAAATTAAGAGACAAAAGCCCCAAATCAACAGGGTAAGTTCTGCCTCTCAAACCAAGGAAATTGGTGAAGCAGAGGTAATACGCACCAATCACATACTGCCTGCAGACAAGTTTTGTTCGGCTACATATTGCTTTTAAATTTCCAATCAACAGCCAGTATTTAAAAATTAAGAGATTTCACTCAAAAGTCCCAATTTTCAAATTCTCTAGAAAAACTGCAAATTCTTTCACTAGACTGGGCATCTATTCTCTAGCTCGCCAATTTCAATGGGACCAGCTCTACCCACTTACTTTCCTCCTTGGCCCCTATAGGGTCCTGAGTTTGTAAACTATGAGCTAGATAGAGTGTAAAGGAAGATTTGGAAGGGCATCAGAGCCTTCTAAGATTCTAAATCACCCTTTTGATATACCCAACAGACTACTCTGCTGGCCTTGCTGTAAAGTACATTGAAATTTTAGTCATTTAGTGACTGAGATTTCATCTTTGCTGCAGATAAACCGACAGCTCTCTCTCCACTTAGTTTCGTTGTCTCCAAAACTAGAATGTCTCCAGCGTTACGGCACCATCACAAAAGTTACAAATTGGGCTAGCATCCTTTCATTGGCTCCAGGTCAAATGGCCCATGCTGTTGTTTTGCAGTGCTCTGCACAGTGTGGGCAAATAGCTAACTATATCTCACTCACGTGTTTTAAGGAAGAAAGGCTGTCACCGGTCAGAGTTCTGATTCTTTTTTAAGGCCACCTTAATCTGCTTATAATTGTCACATGGGTTATAGGCAAAATGTTGACATTTGCACTTACTGACCCCTTCTGGGTGGGCAGGATTTTCTTCCTGAAAAATTCTGTGGTCTCTGCAGTTGTGCTACTATTTAGGAAGACTGGAGCTTAGTAGAGCAGCAGCCAGGGAGGCAAGTATGCATTTGAGAAAGTCTTAAATTAAACATGTCTATTCAATTCAAATATAGTTACAGATAAACTACATCAGGATAAAGTGAGATTTCCCTTACCAAATTTTGGATTTTATAATGTAGTAAAAATATTTCCTCAATTAGTCAGTGAATTACTATTGAATTCTGTGCCTTAGTTAAAGAATCTACAGGACTTTCCTGGTGGCTCAGTGGTTAAGAATCCGCCTGCCAATGCAGGGGACACAGGTTCGAGCCCTAATCTGGGAAGATCCCGCATGCCGCGGAGCAACTAAGCCCGTGCACCACAACTGCTGAGCCTCTAGAGCCCGGAGCCGCAACTACTGAGCCCGCGTGCCGCAACTACTGAAGCATGCATGCCCAGAGCCCGCATGCTGCAACTACTGAAGCCCGCACGCCAACATGCTCCGCAACAAGAGAAGCCACGGCAATGAGAAGCCCGCGCACCGCAACGAACAGTAGCCCCTGCTCGCTGCAACTAGAGAAAGCCCGTGCTCAGCAACGAAGACCCAACGCAGCCAAAAATAAATAAATAAATTTATTTAAAAAAACAAAACAAAAAAAAGAAACTACAGACATTTAAGTGATTTCTCCTGTCTAGGTCCCAAACAAAAACCTAAAAAAACATTTAAGGAGCCAAAAGCACTGCTAGAATTACATATTCGGTAACATTTTATATTATAATCAGCTAGACTTCAAATAGAGACCTTCTTTTTCTTAAGGAGTTTAACAGAATCCTTTCTGAATAGGATTTTTTGTTTTAATACCATGTATAATGATAGGGAATATGTAGTTTCTTTCACTGTTAAAAAAAAAATCCTGCTTGTTAGAAAGTCTGCAGTCAACTCTGCTTTATTGCTTTGAATAAGCAGTTTGCACACAGAACAATAAAACTGTTTAATAAAAGAACATAATAGGCTTAGCAGATGTTGCAATCACAGAACATTTTAGGTAAATGGTTTTAAAAGGACATTTCATCAGTTTAGAAATACTCTTTGGAAAATCAAATTCAGTTGCTGCATTTATGTAGGCTTTCTCTGAGGGAATGTTTGGACCTATTTTTCTCCAACAGAAACACAAGACTAAGTTTACAATGAACCAACTTCCAGCAAAGGTGGACTGGAAGAAGTGTGACTCCTTTAACTAACTCACATGACCCATGTTCCTGCTTGTGTTGCTAAGAAAGAAACCTTGGTTTTTCTTGGTTTCTTCAAAAAAATCATCTTTACCATTTGTTTCCTGGATAGCTTTTAAGGTATTCAAGAAAACTGTCACCTTCTTAGCAGTAAGTCCTTCAACATTTATTCAACCACCTCTACATGAGGACATAAAGACAGTTCCTGCCCTCAAGGAACTTATACTCCAGCAGGAAAACAAAAAGTGACAAATGAAATACATGCTCTTGGTATAGAGTTCAAGCCATTGCTTGCTAATTTATGAAGAGTATAGAAGACTGTGCTGGGTGTACTATGTCATCTTTCTGCAAATAAACAATGCCACCTTCACAAGGGCAAATTTTTTTAAGGCTGATGAAAGCCAAGACTTTAGCTCAAAGGAAAAACAAAGTGTTACAATTTAAAAATGTCACTTCACACAACTGATTTACTGAGAAGATAGGCAAGCAGCCAACATTTTATTTTAAGATTAAAAAAAATATTTATTTATTTATATGGTTGCATCGGGTCTTAGTTGCACTTTAGTTGCAGCACGCGGGACCTAGCTCCCTGACCAGGGATTGAACCCAGGTTCCCTGCTTGGGAGCACGAAGTCTTAGCCACTGGACCACCAGGGAAGTCCCCAAGCAGCCACCATTTTAAATGTGTATGTTTATTTGCTAACAACAAAGTTGGATGGCGTACTTGATTATTTTAATAAATTATAAGTTATGATTTAACCCTGCTTAGTGTTTCAACTCTAAGCTTCAAAAAAAAAGAAAAGAAAAGAAAAAAAGAAAAACCAAAGTAGCAATCTTCCCCTCTTAATGTATCTTTCAGGCCTTACAGCTGGTAAACGTTCCAACCCTAAACACTTAGGTTGTATCTGGTACAAGTTTAGCAGACTTTACTCATTCCAGTCTAGTAACTCGATTCTAATTAGGCATCTTACTCAACAAAATGCTTGAATTGTCATATACTCCGTTGTAAATTTATTTGAGAGAAGTCTTAGCATGGTCATTATCATTCTTAAATAATAAGACCATTTTTCACAAGGAAACTACTCTTCTGACAGTGGCAAAGAAAATGTTTAACGTTCATGCCACCACAATCAACCATTTGCAATATACACGGGGAGAAAAAAAAAGACCCTTGATCTATCTCAGCACTGCATCTGTGCTCACTGCCTCAGGCTCCCAGGTGCACTGAACCACATCTATCAAAATATTTACCCAGAAAATAGCTTTGTAAAAAGAGTGGAATGTCCTTTTTGATGATTTCCTTTGAAAAATACATATGTATTTAACTGGCAACTATAAACTTTCAGTGATGGTAGATCACATGAATCCACTTATTTAAAAAAAAAACAACTCCTTTCATGGTGGTTATAGTTGGTGTATTCTAATAACTATACCAACCACTCAATGCATGTAATAGGCTTTACATTTTCTCCTTGGACTATGGCTCTGACCTCCAGCTGACTGTTCCTCAGTTCCAATCACAGCCTGGTTCTCACTGTGAGTTGAATCCTTGCTAGAGATTTAGCAGGGGGGTAATATTAGGTATGAACCTCCAGCTTAATAACATACGAACATTAGGAATAGCTAGCGAAAGCTATGAAGGTCTACAGCAGTTTTTGAACAAGTTAAAGCGAATATCAGCTTCTAGGATGGCAATTTATATTACAGAATGAAAAACAAAAGAACATCCAAAAAAAAAAAAAAGAGAAAGAAAAAGAAAAATACCCCTCCTGATCTAAGCAAAAGCATGTCAAAAATCTACCTAAGGGCTTCCCTGGTGGCGCAGTGGTTGAGAGTCTGCCTGCCGATGCAGGGGACGCGGGTTCGTGCCCCGGTCCGGGAAGATCCCACGTGCCGCGGAGCGGCTGGGCCCGTGAGCCATGGCCGCTGAGCCTGCGCGTCCGGAGCCTGTGCTCCGCAACGGGAGAGGCCACAACAGTGAGAGGCCCGCGTACTGCAAAAAAAAAAAAAAATCTACCTAACTTTTAAATATTCAACACTCATGTTACCGACCAGGGTTCTTGGCCTTCCTCCAATCAACAGAAATTGAATAGAGGCCAGACAAGAAATTCAGGCCAGGCTTTATTGGGGCCGCTGCTGCAGCAGCAGGGAGCGAGAACAAACAACAGGTTCCCTGGCTTGCTTGCTCCCTGAAGGGGTGGCGAGCTTGTTCCTTATGTGAGGAGAGGGTAGGGGTGTGTCCGGGGCTTGGGCCAGAGACATGGCTTAGGTGGTCTGCTCACCCCTCTGGTGGTGGTGTGTGCAGGGGGGCATGCTCAGTACCCTGCTTTGGCTCCTGACACCCTGCTTTTGCTACAGGCCCCTCAAAATGGCAGTTCGGTTTTTTGGTCTTTTTGTATCTTTTGGGTCCAGAATTTGTCCCAACTGTGCATGCACGCAGTTATTTTTAGTCCCATACAGTTTCTTTGTCTTTTGGTGCTTGAGAAGAATTGTGTCTGGGTGCAAGCATTGCAGCACTGCAGCAAAGGGTGTCCCAGGTCCCAGCCTGTCTCACTCATTGCTGACGAAATGCCTCTACCATACTGTCCACAGGGTCGCTGCATAATCAGCATCTAAAACAGTGGTTCAGGTCAGCACTTTGAGTCACCCTGACGGTGACGGGCAAGGGGAGAGGTCAGTTCCCACATGTGTTAGTATGGCGTGTACTTCTGCTCCCCGGCTGCTCCCACATCCTGGCCTCACCATCCCTTCCTTCATTAACTCCAGCCTTCTGCCCTCAAGACTTCTGTGCCGCCCTGGACTTCCTATTCTCAGAAGGAACCAGACAGGATGGCAAGTTAACCTGAGAGCAGGGCCAGGACAGAGCATTCAGGAAGCTCTTACTGGTACCACCTGAGAGCCCCAAAGATTGCTGAGTATCTACATAGGAATGTGGCACTCATTCTGCATAAGACGGGAGAATTCCCTTCACTTTCTTTTTCTTTTCATCAATAAGATAAAGTAGAACAAAACAGAATAAAAGTAAGATAACAAAATATTCATGCTTCCTTCCCTCCATAACAACAAAACCACCATCATTTAACTGCAATCAATTAAAATCCAGCAAATACTTCTAGGGCTATGTGCGTAGCATTGTAAACCCAGATGCTTTATTTTTAAGATCTCAAGTATGTTTAATTTTTGGAACCCTCCCCCCAGCAAAAAAACACATCGTATCAACCATACTAAAAGTTGTATTCATAACCCAAATTAAAAATAATTTTATTGCCAAAATAGTTTTGCAAGAATTTTTGTAGTCTTGTTTTTTAAATTATTTGGCCATCGGCTACTCATTTATAGTTTGCTATGACTTCTCAGTAATCACTGCTAAATTTAACATTTTATGAGGATGACAAAATATTTGGTTTTATATTTGTTTGCTTTAACACTTATTTTTGATCCTGTACTTTTTTGTGTTTTAGAGCCAATAATTTTTCTTTTGAGATCGCCAACATTTTTGAGGTTCTTGAAAAGTACAATAGCATTTAGTCATTGTGCCCCTAGCGGTTAATGAGTACTGTGAGGGCCTTGACCGTAATAGCTAGAGAGAGGCCATCTGAGGAGGAGATGCCTTCCTCGGGAACTGGCAGGAAAGATACAGGGTGAGCATAGAGGGAGGGAGCACAGAGGGAGGAAGAGGATGGCTGATAGAGCTCATGTCACAGAAGTTCAAATTCAGTAAACCAGCAGACAGGATGTCCGACCATTCAACAGCCACTCTGCGGACGTCCAACAGGAGACACAGATGCAGAAAGCACTTTCCCGCCCCGCAAGGAATTCATCGCCTAGTAGGGGAAACAGGACTTTAATATAGGATGTAAGGCAGAGTGTGAAAACTGTTGTTAGAAAGACCTTAAGTACCATGAAAACAAAGAGGAGGGAGCTATCACCAGAGCCACCAAATGGCACAACTCCAGGGAGCGCCATTCACAGTGTCATCTATGTGGATGGGGTCCCCTACATGTGTGTAGAGCTGTGGCCATGGCTGAAGGGATAATAAAAGGCATTCCAGAGGAGACAGCATTTGGGCAGGTCTGTGAAAGACATTTCACAGGTTCTTCCATTTACTAGCAGAGTCACTTCTATGAGCTTCCATCTTCTCATCTGGAATAGAGCTAATAATACTGACTTCTCTGGGTCATTAAAGGAAATGAAAAGATATATGTGCAGTACACTACCTGTGCCAAATCCATCCTTCCTTCCGTTTTTCTTTCCTTCTTTCTTTATTCAGATGCTCGTTGAGTTTCTACCATGTGTATTCTATCAGGCACTGTATAGACAATGAGGGACAATACACATGAGTTTGCCTTCATGAAACTTACAATAAAACGGGACTACTCTGTTACTAATTATACTACCGACAGTGATAGGAGGAAGATGGGCCACATAGAAGAAGCAGTGAGAGCAAAAGCAAGGAAAAGGTGTGTCCAGAAAACAATCAGGGGTTTCCCTGGTGGCGCAGTGGTTGAAAGTCCCCCTGCCGATGCAGGGGACACGGGTTCGTGCCCCGGTCCGGGAAGATCCCACATGCCGCGGAGCGGCTGGGCCCGTGAGCCATGGCCGCTGAGCCTGCGCGTCCGGAGCCTGTGCTCCGCAACGGGAGAGGCCACAACAGTGAGAGGCCCGCGTACCGCAAAAATAAAAAAGAAAACAATCAGTCACCCAGTTTTTCAGGAGTAAGGAGGAGGGTTTTATGTTGTTAAGTTCCTTCGTTAGTGGTAAGACTAATAGAGGAGAGTGGGAAAATGACTCAGCAGCAGCAAGTCAGGGAGTGGATCAGAGTGACAAATAGGTTTTATTTCCTACCTCAATTCTCATCAATCGGTATTGGCTTCCTGGAAGGCTGTATCGAGAATGTGCTCATGACTGTCAATGTCACCGTAGGTACTGCAGGGGCTGGGGGTGGGTTGGACATTCTCTGTCTAAATAAACTGGGCGGCCTGTCTTTGTAAAAAGCCATGTCTGGAAGAATCTGTGTGATTTCTTTAGCAGAGATCCAGAGCACTAGAGCAGGACAGGAGACCCAGAGGGGGAGGGAGACCTCTGGCTGACGGATAGCACAGAAGACCAAGAGATCAAAGGAATATAGGGTGGTGGTGACTGCTTTAATGAATTGGCTTAGCGTGGAATTCATGTTGGGCTAAGTCATCAAAAGGGAGCCAATGGATTAGAAAAAGTGAAAGAGGTTGGGTTTTGGGGACAGAGAGTCCTGTGTTCAGATACTAGGTCTTCTAGGGGCAGGACAGGAATAAAGACGCAGATGTAAGAGAATGGACTTGAGGACATGGAGATGGGGAAGGGTAAGCTGGGACGAAGTGAGAGAGTGGCATGGACATATATACACTACCAAACGTAAAACAGATAGCTAGTGGGAAGAAGCTGCATCGCACAGTGAGATCAGCTCGGTGCTTTGTGACCACCTAGAGCTGTGGGATAAGGAGGGTGGGAGGGAGTCGCAAGAGGGAGGAGATATGGGGATATATGTATACATATAGCTGATTCAGTTTGTTATACAGCAGAAACTAACACAACATTGTAAAGCAATTATGCTCCAATAAAGATGTTAAAAAAAAATACTAGGTCTTCCAATAAAATGAAGCTAATTCATTGGCTGGCTGTCCATGGGCATTGTCTTACATGTTGGATACCATGGGAAGACACAGGGAGGAATAAGGAGTGGTTTACCTCTGGGGGATTTTGTTTTTAACTCAAAGGAAGATTGCTTTTAACCCAAAGTTATAAGGTACGATGTGAAGTATGCCCCAAGAATTAGGTACAAATGACATGGGAGAGTCAGGGGACAGGGAACAGGGTGGGAGAGAAATAGGGGCAAGTTTCACAGAAGCTGCAATGAGAGTTGCATCAGAGAACATCAAAAATTTTTTCTAAATGGAATGAAAAATATTATTCTTTGAAGAAGGAAGCATATGTGAAAGAGAAAAGAGGTGTGAAGAGTCCTTCCAGCGTAGATGCCAAAATCATACAGGATAAAAGCAAAAATGGGACAGATGGGGGAAAAAAAAATAAGTGAGTCAGGTGCTGAAGCCACCTGGGATAACTTATCATTCATTTATTACTTTTATTGTCCGCAGACTGGCCAAAAAACTTTCATGACCAACCAAGCACAAGTAGATTCTTATCATTAGAATTCTAACCCTAGTCAGTGATAAACTAAAGATGCATTTATCCTATATAGAAATCAAACTAATTAGGCAAATAAATATGCACAGAACTGGAAACGTCGTGGCCCCTGAAACATCTGCCCAATGGAAAACTGGTAGGTGACATCCAGTCAATTGAGAGAAGAGCTTGCCTCACAACTCAAAAAGCAACTAGTTTTTAAAAGCTAGTCTTGTCTTTAAACAATTAACTGAACTAAAAATCAAATCACTACGTTGACAGGAATTAAAATGAAATTAATACAAGGAACTTTCACTGAATTTTTAAAAACCCTACATTTACTTTGGAATTTTACCTCTCAATTTTAGTAAATAAGTTAAAGCATTTTTTGGTTTCATTTTCATTATTTTTGTTTTGAAACGTTGAAAGCTTGAAGCTTTCCTTTGTGCTCAGGATCTCTCACCTGCCAAACAGTATGGGTTACGCTTTGCCTGTATATTGGGGGTGAGTGGGGAGGGGGGTAGAGTAGATATGCCTTTCTTGAACACAGTTTGAGAGGCCCTGGTCTCAAGAGCTCTGGAAGTCCTTTGAGAATGACATCATTTCGGTGACTCATCTGCTGTACAATCCATCTTGCAGAAGGAGAGGAACCTGAATGCAGCATGAGTTATGCTAGTCAGAGCAGCAGAGGCACCTGAGAACACCTGGGCCCCTACTAGCTCCAGGTAGGTGGTCAGAGGACCAGCAGGTTACCAAGAAATGGCCACATTCACGAGATCTCAGGATTCTAACACTTAAAATGCAGCAACCCAATTTCACAGGTATAGAAACTAAGTCACGGGAAGGGCACCAGCTGACCCCGATCCACAATGAGTCAGAAACAGGGCCTGAATTCAGAAACTGGTCTCTTAACTTCACCACGCATTTCCTAGCCCACTCTACTAAACTGAAAGACACTTCAGAGGATGAGCTGATGAATCACAATCATACTGTGGTATAAATAAAGAATTAAATAAAAACCAGTTGCAACCTCAAATACGTCCCTAAACTGTAAGTTGGAAAGGTAGTTTTAAAATACACTTTCCAATTCTTTTGAACTAAAATCAAATTTAGGACACTGTAGAAAGGCAGTTCAAACAAAAGCTAATTTTGTTTAATGAACTAACCAGGAAGGCATTGTGCAAGTATTGTGCAACTAAATGCTTAGCCAATTACTGTGAGATCAAATAACTGTTACCATAGTTACTGCACACTGTTTTCCATAATAACTTTTATCACTTCAATAAATCTTTGTGACGCAACAAATATAAAGTTTACTGTAACATGACTATAATGTTTTGGAAGGCACACACTGATGACTGACCTACCGAAATTACCTTCCCATATTTGTCGGTGAACAAGGGGTGATACTGTGTCTAGTTGACTCATTATCAAAATGTTTCACTGGCTTCCTTAAGAAGCTGTCATTCCTCAAGAGTTGAATTTACCTGGTCCAGTCATTCAACAGAAAAATCAAAAGGCCCTTAGAGCATTACATCTTGTCTCTGAATGAGAATAAAAATAACAGCAGCCATTAATGAAGCCCTAATTGTCAGGTTCCATGCCAGGCAGCTGACATACATCATCATCTAATCCTTCTTACACTGCTGTGGGATAAGGATCTGGCCCAGTGTCATCCAGCTCCGTTTTGGAAGAGATTTCAACCCAGGTCTGTCTAGCTCTAGCTGAAAAGTCAGTTTTCTTTCCACCACACCACACAGTTTTTTGGTATTTTTTCTTTTTTAAAAAAATTTATTTATTTTATTTTATTTATTTTTGGCTGTGTTGGATCTTCGTTGCTGTGCACGGGCTTCCTCTAGTTGCGGCGAGCCGGGGCTACTCTTAGTTACGGTGCGCGGGCTTCTCATTGCGGTGGCTTCTCTTGCTGTGGAGCACGGGCTCTAGGCACGCAGGCTTCAGTAGTTGTGGCACGCGGGCTCTAGAGCGCAGGCTCAGTAGTTGTGGCGCATGGGCTTAGTTGCCCCGTGGCATGTGGGAATCTTCCCAGACCAGGGCTCGAACCCGTGTCCCCTGCATTGGCAGGCGGATTCTTAACCACTGTGCCACCAGGGAAGCCCAACAGTTTTATATTTATATAAAAAACACAATTTCTACAATAACTGTTTTCTTGCTGCTGTGTATAGTGTTACACCAAAGGCCACAGGAGACTCCCTGACACAATGCCTGGCTGGTCTGTTAGCTGAAATGATGTCGCTTCACTACATGTCATTGGAAAATGGAAATTCTTTCCCTGGCTACAGTGGAGTTGAGACTTGGTTATAATTACTATTCCCAGTAACCCCTGCCCTCCCACCACCCACATGCAGGGCTTAGTCATTTTGCCACTTTCACTCTTTCCTGTATCCTGCCCTTTTCTAGGTCTAAATGCTAAGATTTTTGAATAAGTGAAGTGACAAACATAGTCTAATAGGTTAAGACTGACAATAAACTTGTAGTATGAGTACGATAAGATAAAGGCAGCTGAAGACTCACATATCAGTTCTGTCAATGTGAGACTATATAGCCTTGGGCAAGTCACAGAGTATCTCTCTGTGTTTTCCCATCTGGAAAATGGGGCAATAATCCCCACCTACTAACTCACAGGGATATTATGCAGATTAATTATTCAATGTGGTTGAATTCTTTGAAGATACAAAGTGCTAAGTATAATAATCATCATCAAGGTGAAAGGTGAAACGTAAAAGGTACATATGATTACAGAGTATTAAGAAGGAGGACCGAAAGCCACTATCAGAAGAGTGTCCCACTGCAGTAAAAGCAAGCACTTTTACACACTCTCCAGAACCTTGATGTAGGAACGCTAAGGCTCCTACCTTTGAAACTTGATTCATACCTATTCAGCACTGTTCCAAAGGTCTCAGTTTTAAGAGGCCAAAGTCATTTCATCATTGGTTTCAACGATGAACAGGTAGGATTCATGTCAGGGACTGAATCAGCCTTGGATGACGCATTGGCTGTAATCTCCCTCCTGTCAGAGATAGCCAAAGGCTGACACCTCTGTCTTTTGTCCCTGCCCCCCCCCCCCCATTGCCTGGGGAATTTAAGTTGGAAACTTGTCCTTGACTCTACCCTGTCTCCCCATTTCTTCCATCCAACCAGTTACTGCCCTCTCCCAAATCTCTCCCCAATTCAATTACTTCCCTCTTGGCCCATCTTGATAGTGCCTTAAATGAGACCCTCCTCACTTACCGCAATGACTACAACAGTCTTAGATCCGTGTTCCTGCCTCCAGTTTTCCCTCCCCCTTCAACTGATTGGTCATCCTACCCCACAGGTAACACAATGCTAATCAGGATTTGCTTCTGTATAAAACAATTCAACACACACCACTGCTTTCATGATAAAATTCAGATTCTTTTGCAAGTGATAAAAGAATTTTTCTACACTGTCTCCAACTTCATTTTTTGACCTCTCTCCTATGATCCTCTAGTCACTCTCTCCTTTATAGCTGGCTCGCTGCTTACTGCTACTACATCTACTACACTATAATGATACTCTGGTTACTTGTAAAGATACTGGTCCTGAAGAACCCTAAGGGCAGTGGCTGGCCTTTACCTCAGCCTGCCATAAACTACATATGTACCCAATAAATGTTAAATGAATGACTGACTGAAAGGCTTCCAGAGGACATGGTAACCAGTTATGTCGACTTTTTTTGTTACGCTCTCAGCTTGGTAAAAGGCTCTTGAGCAACTAATTTGATTGATGTTTTTAAATACAGATGATGATGATGATAACTGATTCAGAGTATCTTGTTATTAAGACTCAATTGAACTAAGTTATCCTTTGCAAGACAGACCTCAATGATTCAAGTTTGCCCTTTAAGCTTTTAGATTTGGTCAGATTCCATGAACTATTGCCAAGAAGCAAACACTCAAAGCATAATACTAGAGTCTTAATGATTTTGTAGGAAGCTGTGATCATAGAATGTTCACACCTATCAGAACCCCTGCTGTAAAAAAAAAAAAAAAAAAAACTCTTCATCGAAGTTTTGACAGGAACAGGAAATACATTAATCAAATACTGAGTGGCATACAGAAGAGTATAATTTTAAAGTGGTATGGTTTTGTTTGCTCCCCAGATATAGGAGAAAAAGTGAATGACAAACAGCATCTTACTTCCTGGCTCTGGAATGCTACTGGACCCATAAAACCAAATCAGTCATACATAAACCAGCTTCTCTTACTTAAAGTAAGAGCACCAAATCTATCTTAATCCATTTTGGAGAATGAGCAAAGACAGCTGTGCACAAGAAGCTCCTATTTTGTGGAAATAAAAAGGAGAATTATGACACTTAAAAATACATAAAAAATAAGACATGCTCTCTCCCCAATATCTGCCAATTTTTAAAAAGTCTTTGAAATTGATCAAACATGAGAGATTTACTTGTCCACTAGTCATCCAGGAACAGTGTCATCCATCGAGTTAACGTCAGGTAAAGTTCACGCAATGGTCATCCAAGAGAATCACCTCTTATTTTAGCTTCCCACTTTTTGACACTCTTCCTCCTCCTGGATCTCAGTTTTCATCTTCTAAGCTCAAGATGACTCCTGTGATTACTCATTAGTTTTGATCTGCAGGCTCTGGCACTGCTGGCCACATCATTCTTCCTGAAATTACTTCCTCCCTTGGCTCCTGCAAGACTATGGGACCTTGCACCTCCTCCATCTCAGACCATTCCTCCTATGATACTTCTTCCCATTTTTAGCCAATGGATGTGTGTCCATCTCAGCCCTCTGTGTTGTTCCTGCTAAAACACCAATATTCTATCTGGATACACAACTTCTAAATAATTCACTTTTAGCCTTGACTTGCTTTCCCAGTTCCAAGTCTGTACCCTCCACAACCTAAGGGATATACTAATTGCTCATCACACCGCTGCTTCAAAGAAAACATGCTTGAAACTGAATATACCATCTTTTCCTTCACACCCCAAACGGTTCCTTTTGCATTTTTTGGTAATAGATTGACCATTATTTATGGCACTCATGCTAAAAACTTGGGGTCCTTTTTCTTTAACCTCTTCCTCCTTCTAACAACCAATGTTAAGTCCCAGTGCCTAATTCCAGTGTCCTCTGTCACATATCTCACAACCACCCTTTACTTGCTTTTCTAACCTTACCAACCAAAAAAATACTGCTCAAAGATACTTGTTTTAACACACAAGTAAGCACTCTTCCTATCTCCAGTTTCTTCTCTTTCCTCCATAATGCCACCAGGTTAAACTTCTAAAAATATTAATTTGACTAGGCACTTCCCCACTCAAAAGTTCTTCTGTAGTTCAATATCACCTTTATAAGATAAAGTATTGACTTCTTAGACTAGCTTTCAACTCCCTCAGCAGTTTGCTCCTGAACTTCTGGCCTCATTTTTCACAATCTTCCATTAAAATACCATAAGAATAAAAGCCCCTATACAGATCTATACTCATTAAAGTAAAGCAATAAAAACAACATATGCTTAGGAAAGGGACCCCTTTCTGCTTCTGTGTCTCTTCTGCAAAGTAAATATTCAATGTCTTTATTTATGAATCAGAGGCTTTTATCCTATGATATTCCCAGAAACATCTCTCCTCATCCTTCTGAATAAACACTGGAGTATAATTCCAAGGTCTGTTTCCTTGCCCTCAACTCCCTTTACCTCTGCTAAGACTTAATTGGAAAGAAAACAAGTCTATTGCTGCTCTGTCTTTTATTTTTCCTTCTATTTCTAATCTTAAACTCCCAGCACTTTCCTTTTTTGTGTGTCCCTAACAGGTATACTGGACCTGAAATTCTCTAGGATGCCCATAAATTGTTCAGAAGTAAGGCCAAGTGTAAGGAAAATGATCAGGGACTTCCCTCATGGTGCAGTGGTTAAGAATCTGCCTGCCAATGCAGGGGACGTGGGTTTGAGCCCTGGTCCTCTGCCAATGCAGGGGACACGGGTTCGAGCCCTGGTCTGGGAAGACCCCACATGCTGCAGAGCAACTAAGCCCGTGTGCCACAACTACTGAGCCTGAGCTCTAGAGCCCGGGAGCCACAACTACTGAGCCCACGTGCCACAACTACTGAAGCCCGCACGCCTGGAGCCCGTGCTTGGCAACAAGAGAAGCCACTGCAATGAGAGGCCTATGCACCGGAAAGAAGAGTAGCCCCAGCTCACCGCAACTAGAGAAAGCCTGTGCACAGCAATGAAGACCCAACACAACCAAAAATAAAAAAATAAATAAATAAATAAATTCTGTCTGGAAAAAGTTGATAAAAGAAAAAAAAAGGAAAATGATCAGATGGAAAGAGTTTTCTTTTTCTGTTCTTCCCAACTATAGAGGAGGACCCTCTGATACACACTTAAGAAAAACAAAATCTTAAAAGAAAAAGAGCATTTACACGTCCATATAGTCCTATGCACTCTCCTCCCATAGACGGAGACATGGATGGTACTGTTTGTCCTTATGACCATACACCATTTTCATTATTTAAGAAACTTCACTCAAGAGCAAAGTCTGTACAGAACATGAATGGAATAAAAAGTCTACAGTGAACATAAAATGAAGATTAAAAAAAAAAAACTTCAGTGAAATTCCACAGTTGTAGCAGGCCATTTGGGCTATGCCTCAGACTTGCTGGGACTAAGTCCCATTCTTGCTTTCAGGGCTTACTCAAGGGAGAGACTGGGAAGTCCTGATCTTGGGGCATCCATCATGGCCCTGGGTTATACTTGTCCATGTGTTCATTTGACCAGCATCTAAACATCAAATATGTGCCAGACACTGGAAATCCAGAGACAAAGTATAGCCCTTGCCTTCAAAAAGCCATCTAGCTGGGGGTATCAGAGTACCAGAACACTACATGGTAGGTAGACTGAGGCTTTCACTCATTAAGAATAACTTTAGTGAGTGTGAGTTGTTAAGCACTGTTCTAGGCACTGGGGAGACAGCAGTGAGTAAAACGCAAAAATCTCTCCATACTCTAGAGCTAATATTTGAGAGGGATTCTTGAGTGCATCTAGGATTGGGTTTGCTCTAGGAAAGATCAGACCTCTTGTTGCATTCCAGAACATAAACACGGTAGACCTAAAACCTAACAGTAAATCAAACATGAAGCTAGAAGTAATTTTTTAGTTTCCCCATATGATGATTTATTCCATGATCCAACAGGGATAAGTGGGCATTCCAATGTCTAAGAGAAAAGACCTCCCCAAACGTTATAGGACCAACTGGACATTTTTGCTAAGGCTGACCGTCATAAACATACAGATCTAGTTCCGGAGAAACTAGATAAATAAATATGTACTCATCCTCAGCCCTTTTCAAAGAGGCAACAAAATGATCACAACCACTACCATGGTCTCAAAATTACTACTTGTCTTTTTATAATGCCTGATACTTTTTTTCAAAGCTCTTTCAAAATCACTATTTTATTTCTTTCACCAAAGCTATAAAATAAATAGGGTGAGCATTATCACTTCAGAGATGAGGAAACGGACATAGAATGGGCCCTACCTAAAGTCATACAGCTTACCAGTAAGTTTAGGAAAACAACTGGATTCTCAGTAAATGGCTCATCCATTACACCAGACTGTGGAGCTATAAGCATTGAGTCCCCAGGCTTCAAAGTACCTGGCACAGAACTGGCACATAGTAAACCCTGGCTGTCTTATTCATCTGTTACCCCAGGTGTCTAGAGCAATATTTGTTGAATGAAAGAATAAACAACGGATGGATGGGACTTCCCTGGCAGTCCAGTGGTTAAGACTCCGTGCTTCCAATGCAGGGGGCATGGGTTCAATCCCTGGTCAGGGAATTAAGATCCCACATGCTGTGCAGCGTGGCATGGCCAAAAAAAAGTAATAATAAAAGGATGGATGAATAATAATAAGTGGATGGAGGAGGAGTGGCCAGACTAAGTGAAGGTTTGACTCATACATCAGCTATACAGACAGCAGCTTTCATAAAATTACATAAAATTGATTTCACAAATGCTTTTCAAAAGCTTCTAAACTGCTTTTTTTAACTTCTGTACCTGATTAGTTTTAAACCAAAGTAGACGGTTTTCCCTGACCCATTTTCAAAGCTAATCTCTAAATCCCTTGGTTACAAAATTGTACGGATTAAATATTTGTTCTGTGAAAATGTATAATGGGTCAGGCAAGAAAAAATTCAAAAGTGTAAGTATACAGATTAAATTTCCAGAATTCAAGATAATAACAAAAGAGTTACATTCAAAGCCCTTCAGTGTGAGGAATCTCCAATGAGAGTTTAGTTGCCAATATTTCAAAAGCTACTTGTCATAAACCCAATTACATGAAAATAGTTAACAGCAGAGCACAGCAGCCAAACTGAAAAAGGGAAAAACAGATGCTTGCAGAAACAATGAAGGCTCTATGATTTTGGATCTAGACTACATTTGAACACCTAACATGGTTTTCTGATAGAAAACCAGAAGTGCAGCATTTCCAACCTTGTGAACTGCATCACCCTTGCATGCTCTCCCCAGATTAACAAAGCTGGGGTGCAGCTTACATACACTTGCTCTGCACAGTATCCAGCACAATGGTGACTGTCAATAAACGTCAAACTAATTGGGATAATTCCACAAAAAATTGCAGGTAAGAACATAATTCTGCGATGACTATGGAGTACTTGGGTTGACTCATAAAACAGAGATTTTTTCTCCCCTTCACTAAAATGTAAATATTAGGATTTCTTTGCCAGCGCTTTTGTCTGCAGCCGTCCTCAGCACCTTATGCTCCCCTGTACCTGTGGAGTAAGATTATTCATCTATGGGCTAATAGCAGCCATGCTTTGACTTGACTTAACGTACCTGTGCAGTGTGGTATACTTGGAAGTAAAGAACTAGACCATGAGAGAATAGGATGGGGCTCTCCTAGACCCAAATCCTTATTTTATACAGGAAACTCAAGCCCAGAGAGGGAGAGTGAATTATCCCTGGTCCAGAAGCCAGTAAGTGAGGGAGCTCACAGGACTGGAATCCAGATCTGCTGGGGATGCACAAAAATGGCATACATACATACATATATATATATATATATATATATATATATACACACACACACACACACATGGCATATATATACACTGTAGATATATACTGTATGTATACATATATATGGCATATATATACACTATATATATATACTATCTGTAGTGTGTGTGTATATATATATACTATTAGATATTATATTTAGCCCCAATGAATCAAAGTAACCACACTATAATCATCTTTTTGCCACAGTGCTGTTTTGCTGAGGTGCTGCTACTCAGATGACTTCATCTTTAATTTTACCCTCTTGGTTCCATTCTGAAAAACACATCTGCACACTGGGCTACCACCAGTGACTTAGCCAAAGCAATGACTCTCCCAGGTAAAGTCACATTCAAGGGCCCACTTCCTTCCACAGTCACACTCTGACTCACCGTAGAGGTATCTCCTCCCATATTCCCAGATTTGAAGCCTAAACCCGAGAGTAGTGTAGTACGATGCATTCCAGCCCTGACTTTGGCCTCTAGGAAGTCACTGAGTCTTTCTGGAACATTTTTAAATAAAATATCTATGGAGCAACTTTCACGGCAAGTATTATGTATCTGGCACCGAGCTACGGTGTGATAATAACAACTAATTTCCTAAAAGTGGCAGGTACTCTGGTAACTTTATAATCTCATTGGATCCTCTTAACAACTTTCCCCCAAAGGATGGTTCAATTATCTTCCTGTTTCACAAATAAGGAAATCAAGGCTTAGTGAGTTCTCACATTATTTTTTTTCTATTTTACAGGAGAGGATCCTGAGGGTTAAAGAAGCTTACCCAGAATCTGCCTAACATTAACTAGCAAACAGAGCGGCTAGGGAGCAGCAGAGACAGGATTCAAACCCATGGGTGGCTGACCCCAAAGATGCTCCTTAGGAATGAGGGAGCCGGGAGTAATGCTGGCAGAAAGCTCTCTGCTCTCAGTCTCCTTTGGGGACCACTTTAGCTGAAGAGAATCACCTTGCCCAAGATTATGCCCCCTTTCTGGGGTGACCAGCATCCAATGGCCGATCAGTAAGGTATAAAGGCCTGGCCCCATTTCCCCCACTCAGGACAGCTCTGAAGGGTCATCCATCTTCAGAACTCCCTGCAGGTCGGCTGAAGCTTCTGCTGAGGCTGTATCATCACAGCCTGCCTGTTCCCCCTGCCCAGTCCTGCTTCCTTCGTTTCCCTTCCAGGGGTGCTCATCCCCAGAGCACTCCCTGACTAACTTCTCCACGCTCATCTCCACCTCAGAGTTGGCTGCCCAGAAAACCTGACCCGCAGTATCCACATTCTTTTCACTTTACCAGGCTGCTGACTCAGTTGTTTCATCTGTAAAAGGGGAGGTTGGATTCGATGAACCCAATCTAGTTTTAGCTTCAAAACAGCAGTGTGGCATAGGTGAAAAAGGTTAGGAGTCAGAGGATCTGATTTCTATTATCATCTCAGCCACTAACTAGCAGCATGACCTTAACCCCTGAGATTCCCACTTTCTAGTCTATAAACTGGAATGACATGATCCATCTTTCTTTCACAGTTGTTGAGAGCACCAATTTAGAAACTACAAAGCCCATATTAACAGAAGTTACTATTTTCTTGATAATTATTACCGTTAAAAATTTGTGGGAGCTGCTGTAACAGGACCAGACCAGCAAGGACTAAAATGCTGCTGTTCTACAATTCTCTGGGGAGACCCAACCAAGGTCCCTGGCATCCCACTGCAAAGCTCGTGGCAGCCCTGTCCAACTCACATAACACCACATACATCTACGCTTATGGTATTCCTCCAGTCTCAAAGGACTGTCCTTGACCCTATGCCCCTTTACCTCCAACTGGATGTTACTGCATGAATCACACCTTCTTCTTCTTCTTCTTTTTTTTTTTTTTTAAATATTTTTATTCGAGTCTAGTTGATTTATAATGTTGTGTTAGTTTCTGCTGTACAGCAAAGTGAATCAGTTGTACCTATACACGTATCCCCTCTTTTTTAGATTCTTGTCCCATATAGGTCATTACAGAGTACTGAGAAGAGTTCCCTGTGCTACACAGTATGTCCTTAAAGTTACGTATTTTATGTGTAGTAGTGTGTATATGTCAATCCCAATCTCCCGATTCAGCCCTCACACTTTCTTCTTCTTCTCTCTTCAACTTCCTCCCCTTTACTGGCGTGAGACCCTTGGAAATTTACCTATTTTCTATCCCCCTAAAACCACCAGCCGCAGCAGCAGCACCACCAAACGCTCTCATGTCTCTGTGTTCTTCTCCAATTATGCTTCATCCCTTGGCTGTACCATCTGTGACCTTTTTTACTTCCCATTCACTTAACCATTGATACATGGCTTTGCCCTGCCTGGTTAAAGTCATCAATGACTTCTCATCTATCCTCATCTTACTCGACTGGCTGATGACATTTGACACACAAGATAATCCCCTCCTTGAAACTCTACTCATTTGGTTTCTGAGACAGCTCTTTCTTGGTTCTCCTGGAACTTCTTGGATTATTTTTTCCCCTCAAATCTGTTGTGAGCTCCTTTTCCTTTGACCATCTTTTAAATCTCAGGGTACTCCTAGAGCTTCATCCCTAGGAGCTCATCCATTTAATAATTTCAACTACCATCTGTGACAGTGACTGCCAAATCTTTATAGTTTAAATCTCTTAATTTTTGACTTGTATAGTCTTCCTTATGCTCTCCTTTGCTCCCTTCTTGTGGCACTGGCATCTAGCTGGTCGCCTAACTTAGAAATCTAAGTCTCCCTTTGCCCTTTCCATGGTTACTGAGTGTTATCCTTTCTGTCTCCTAAATACTTCTTTTTTTTTTTAACCCCCTAAATATTTCTTGAATCTGCTTTCTCTTCCCCATCGCCACCACTGTAGTGTTAATTCAGGCCTCCCTGTCCCTGTCTACACTTCTGCAATGACCACCTAACGGATTTTCCTGCTCCCAGTTTCAAAACCCTCTAACCTATTTTCTCCATGGTGGTAGAAGGATCTGTCTAAAACACAAACTCTGATCAGATTGCTCTGGTATTACCTAGAACAATAACAGAAACACCAAATTGTCTGGTTACAGTATGCCTTCATTGGCAGCCTGCCATGATTCAAACTTTGCCCACCTCCCTGGCTACTTCATCTGTACTTCCCATTCCCAGCTTTGTGCTCCAGCAACACTCAATGCTCATAACTCTTCATGCACACCACGCTGCTTCGTGCCTCTGCTTCTCGTCACACTGTTTTCCCTTCTGCCCAGAACACCCAACCCTTTCTCCCCTGACCTGGCTAACCCTTCCTCACTCAAGACTCAGTTGACTTGTCATCTCCCTGAGCAGGTCTTCCTTGATAGAAGGATTAGGTGTCTCTCTTCAGTGTTCCTGTGATACCCGGTGCACGTTGCCATCACTGTAACTCTACATTGCTTCAAAATTGCTTGCACGTCTACTTCCTTGTTCTGACCAAAAAAACTCGGTGGCTGAACACATGAGTCACGTATTTTGCTCACAAATCTTCAATCTGAGCAGGGCTCCGTGAGAATGGCTTGTCTTTGCTCCACTCAGTGTCAGCCAGGGCAGCTCTCCCGAAGCCGGAGAATCTACTCCCAAGATGTTTCATTCATAGCACTGACAAGCAGGTGTTGCCTGTTAGTTCCTCTCCACCTGGGTCTTTCCACAGGGCCATTTAGGCTTCTTCACAGCATGGTAGCTGGGTTCCAAGAGTGAGTGTTCCAAGAGACAGGAAGTGGAAGCTGCTAGTTTCTTAAGGCCTGGGCCCAGAAACTGATATAGTTTCTGAGTAGAAACAGAATAGACTTCTGCTATAATCTATCTTCAGGTAGTCACAGGGCCCAGATTCAAGGGGGTGGGGTGGGGGTAGGGGGTAGGTAGAGCTCTAACTTTTGACAGGAGGAGTGTCAAAGAATTTGGGGGGGGGGCCATGTTTTAAAACCACCATACTCTTCTATTGGACCATGAGCTCCTTTAGGACTCACGGTCATGCCATGTGTCTGTTGAATGAATACATTCATTCCTGGACCAAGCTACCTTCACAGAACTTCACAATAACTTGCACCAAGGAGGCTGATTCCAGACCACTCAACCACATCAATTAGCAACAGGAACAAGGCTCAAAGGAAATCAGTTCTACAGCATTTTAGAAGTTGGAGGGATTTATAATCTAGTCAAATCATAGTCTTTCACTTTACCCAATCAAATCAAACCAAAACAAACAAAAAACCTGAGGCGCATAGACAAAAGAATATGGCAAAGATTCTGTGTGGGTCAGTTATATAAAAAATAGCAATGACTCATAATTTATTATTTGTGGGATGTACATGCTATTTATTTGCTCACTTTCTTTCCTTTAGCAAGTCAGAGTTAATTAAACCTTGGAGTCTGAGTGATGAGCACTGTTAATTTTCTTTCTTTTAAAGGAGGACACTATTTACTTTTGCAAATTGTGTCCCATTTACAGCTATCAGTGTAATTCAATCATTTGATGATGCACTATGTGTCTTGGTAAAATGTTTTGTGGCACACCGATGACTCAAATACTATGCACTGACATGCATCTAGACATTAAACAGAATATGGAAGAATGCATAAGACCCTAATTATTAGGCATCTAAACATGACTGATGCAAACACAAATGTGAACTGAGGTGTTCGAGTTTGAATTATTAAATGTAATTATTAAAGTCAAAGGAAATGATATAATTTGACATTAATACGGTTCAAATCACAAGCCTAATTCTAAAAGTTGAATTTTGAGCAAATTAAAAAAAATTAATTTGTTGAATACAGAGAGATAACTAATTATAGCTTTAGAAACACACAGTTAGACCTGAAAATATTTAATTTCTTCTAGGCTTTCTCAGGAGCTTCCAAAACACTAGATAATCTTATAGAAGTTATAATGACTACAACTACCAAAAAAAAAAAAAAAAAAAAATGGTGGGAATTGTCAATTCACTGAATACATAGAAGCATTTTACCAAGAAAGTAGTATCAGTTTTCCCCAAAGGAATGAATTTTTTTTTCCCTCAGAGTTCTTTTCCTGCCAAGCAGAACATTTAAAATGTAACTTCCTAAATGCAATTACCTTGTAAATCAGACTGCCTATATGACTGCACTTTAAGCAATGTGGAGGAAGGGCACAATGCTAATTTAGCAATAAATAAATAATAAAGATAAATCACACGGGATGCTGGTTTACTACACAAACTAAGAGGTATATTTATAACATTATCTGCACTTCCTACCCAATGTTTATGCAGTGACTACATCTTGCCCAACACAACATCTGAGAAACGACAAGATCCCCAGGAACAGATCAGAGATAAACTGGAAAAAAAAAAAAGAAAAACATAAAACTCTTGCAAGCCATTTGAGACATATTGCAGGAATTCCCAAACACCCATCCACAAAGGCTGCATCTTTTTTGTTTAGAGCAAAAAGAAAGGCTGCTCCTCGGGGTTAATCATTATCACAGTACTTTATATACCAACTATAAGCAAGGCTTTGGGTTGGGCACAAAATGGTTCAGAATCTGTGTACACCTGCTAATTCAAATTCTCTAGCAGGTAACAGCTGAACATTCTTCAAGACAAGGCAACATGGAGCTTACATAAGCTTCCAACATATTTGTCTACTTCAGATGGAACGTAGCTTTACTTAAAGAGATGTGGCAGTACCCTGGGGTGGGAACAGAAGGACAGTTATTTCTTCGCAACCTGAAACAGCAATACAGAATACAGTAATGATGGCTACAGTTGACTGACAGCTTACTCATTTGTCAGGCACAATGTTAAGTGCTTTATGTGTATTCTTCATTTACTCCTCACAACAATCTTTAGAAACAGGTATCATTTGTGAATCCTTGTTTTACAGGTAAGAAAAGCAAGGCTTAAGGCAGTAAAGAGATTTGCCCAAGGGATAGGTGAGGATGATTTGAACAGCCCTGCTCTGCTCCAGGGCTTGAGTCCTGAACCTCTGAACTGCTCACTCCACGTTTAACTATCCATTTAATCTAATTTATGCACTGTTTATATAAGCTATACAGGTGAAACATATGCTTTCATTATAAAATAATTTAGAAATGGATAAACACAATTGATTTTTAATTGACTGTTAACTACCACATTAAAATACAGTTGACCCTTGAACAGTGTCGGGGTTGGGGGCACCGACCCCCTGTCCAGGTGAAAATCCAAGTGTAAGTGGACCCATGCAGCTCAAACCTGTGCTTTCAAGGGTCAACTGTATTCCTTCAGTTATAAAATGCCCCATTATTTTATACAGTAAGCAAAAAAAAAAAAATCCATCAATTATAAGATGATAATAAGACATATGCCAATCTTAGAGATATTAAAATACAAAAACACTTGTCTTAAAACTGATGAAGTACAGCGTGTTTATTTTACCCGCTTGTTCCTCTTTCTTCTATTAAGCATCCCTTTCCAGTTTCATACATTAGCTTCTCTTTACTTGCTTCTTAAAGGTTGGTGTTCCCAGAATTAGTTCCATCCTCTTTTTTGCTGACTACTCCCTCCCCTTGGGCAATCTCAGCTATCTGCAAGGGTTCAACCATTTTCTGGTAAGGATATCTGTAGCTGAGTCTTTCTCCAGACTCCAGACTGTATTTCCAATGGTTTCCCTCCAAACTGATATTGTGTTAATCTCTTAAGCTCAATATGTTAAAAAAACAAACTCATGGTCCTAACCCAAAGCCTGCTTCTCCTTCTGGGTTCTGCCTGGTGGCGAAGGCATAGTGGAGTATACTGTAGGAAGAAAAGACTTTAGACTGTAGGTCCAAGGTCAGATCTCAGCTCTGACACTTAGCCTTCTGTCAGACTTTAGGCGATAGATCTATCCTTGCTCAAAAAGTCTGCTTCTTTATCTAGAGTGGGGTTAATAACTTTCAGATGGTGGTAAAGATTAAATCAGCTAACTTATGAAAATAACTATCACATTGTCTAATACCTAATAAGCCCTCAATAAACGGTTGCTATTCAGCTGTTATTAGTTAATGATATCCTCTTCTGCCTAGGAACCTAAGTTAGAAATTTGGAAATATCACTACCTCCTGCTTTTATTCAAGGTCTACTCAGGCACCAAATGCTACTGATGCTACTTGAAGAAATATCATTCCTTCCCTTGTGTGAAAAATTTAAGTTTCTTCTTTTTTGCATTAGAATTTAAACATGTTCAAGTCTCTCCCATTTAAAAAACACTGTCTCGGGGCTTCCCTGGTGGCACAGTGGTTGAGAGTCTGCCTGCTAGTGCAGGGGACACGGGTTTGAGCCCTGGTCTGGGAGGATCCCACATGCCGCGGAGCAACTAGGCCCGTGAACCACAGCTGCTGAGCCTGCGCGTCTGGAGCCTGTGCTCTGCAACGAGAGGCCGTGAATAGCGAGAGGCCCGCGCACCTTGATGAAGGGTGGCCTCCGCTTGCCACAACCAGACAAAGCCCTCGCACAGAAACCAAGACCCAACACAGCAAAAATAAATAAATTAATTAATAAACTCCTACCCCCAACATCAAAAACAGAAACACTGTCTTGGGGCTTCCCTGGTGGCGCAGTGGTTGGGAATCTGCCTGCCAATGCAGGGGACACAGGTTCGAGCCCTGGTCCGGGAAGATCCCACATGCCGCAGAGCAACTAAGCCCATGTGCCACAACTACTGAGCCTGTGCTCTAGAGCCCGTGTGCCACAACTACTGAAGCCCGCGTGCCTAGAGCCCGTGCTCTGCAGCAAGAGAAGCCACTGCAATGAGAAGCCCGCGCACCACAACAAAGAGCAGCCCCCACTCGCCGCAGCTAGAAAAAGCCCACGCACAGCAAAGACCCAACGCAGCCAAAAAAAAATAAATAAATATTTAAAATAAAACAAATAAAAAACACTGTCTTCCTATTGAGGCCTGTGATATAATTTCCCATTGCTCCAAGTACCTCAGAAAAATTTAAGTTTGTTTTTTGAAAAGATCTACATATTTCTTAAGCTCATTTCTGGCATTTTATATTATTATCGAGAATTGGGTTCTCTGCTTGTTAATTTTGTCCCTCCCTCCCATTATACTTTCTAATGGGTATGGCTGGAGTATAAGATAGCTGTTGACATTTGTCTTTGTCCTATAGTTTACTGTCTTAGTCCCTTATTAAACTTTTTAAAATTAGGAAACAAAACCTTTTTACCACAAAAACTTTGAATATATATATAAAAATTTAAACCACTTGTAGTTTCAACATCGAAGATAACCACTTTTAATAGCTGTGAGTTAGATTCTTTTCCATATGGCATATCAGAGATTTAAGTCTATTCTATAAAATTGGGGGTCATATTGTATATACTTTTATTATAATATACATAAACATTTAGTATATGTAGGCTAATATTGATGTTATAAATAACATTGTTGTCAACTGTCAATGTAAACCTCACTATTTAAAGATCAAAATTCAGGGCTTCCCTGGTGGCGCAGTGGTTGAGAGTCCGCCTGCCGATGCAGGGGACACGGGTTCGTGCCCCGGTCCGGGAAGATCCCACATGCCGCGGAGCGGCTGGGCCCGTAAGCCATGGCTGCTGAGCCTGCGTGTCCGGAGCCTGTGGTCCGCAACGGCAGAGGCCACAACAGTGAGAAGCCCGCGTACCGCAAAAAAAAAAAAAAAAAAAAGATCAAGATTCAGACTGATTTAAAAGATAAAAACTAATAAATGTTTGGAAGTGACATGACAAGTGATAATCAGAAGAAATTATAGCTATAATAATTTCAGATAAACCTCAATTCATGAGAATAAAAGTGAAAAAAGTAAAAGAGGGTTATTTATTTATTTTTTTTGCAGTACGCGGGCCTCTCAGTGTTGTGGCCTCTCCCGTTGCGGAGCACAGGCTCCGGACGCGCAGACTCCGCGGCCATGGCTCACGGGCCCAGCCGCTCCGCGGCACGTGGGATCCTCCCGAACCGGGGCACGAATCCGTGTCCCCTGCATCGGCAGGCGGACTCTCAACCACTGCGCCACCAGGGAAGCCCCAAGAGGGTTATTTTTAATTAATAAATGTTCATCCACAATAAGGAAATAATAGACTTATGCTATAAACATTTCAACAGCAATCAATAGAGATACACTACACTCTTTAAAAAGAGAAGGATAAATAGAAATTCAATAGTATCATGAGATTCCAACAGCATCTCAGTCCTTTTCAGATTAGTTAGAGAGCTAGAAAAATCTGAGAGGATGTAGAAGGCTTGCTGTTTTTGAAAAATCCATTGTGAGCATCTTCACATTTCCATACCAATAAGCATACATATAAAATAGTTTCTCAATGTTTTTTAAAAGTCCATGCCACCTTTAACTAAACTTAAAAATCTCAATCCTGCCTTTAATGTTTAAAATATATATTTTTAAATCCCAAACTTAAAATATTAAAACAATGGCAGATTTGGGGGAACCATGTTTTTAAATTGAAGTAGAACTGACCTACAATACTATGTTAGTTCCAGGTGTACAACATAGCGATTCACTATTTCTATACGTTACAAAAGGATTACCACGATAAGTCTAGTTACCACCTGTCACCATACAAAGTTATTACAATATTACTGACTGTATTCCTTATGCTGTACATTTCATCCCCGTGACTCATTTATTTTGTAACTGGAATTTCGTACCTCTAAATCTCCCTCATCTATTTAATTCATTCCCCCACACCCGAACCCTCTAGCAACCACCTGTTTGTTCTCTGTATCTATGAGTCTGTTTCTGTTTAGTTATGTTTGTTCATTTGTTTTTTTTAGATTCTACATGTAAGTGAAATCATACAGCATTTGTCTTTCTCTGTCTGACTTATTTCACTTGGTCCATTCATGTTGTTGCAAATGGCAAGATTTCATTCTTTTTATGGCTGATTAACATTCCATTATACATGTGTGTGTGTATGTAATTTCTTTATCCATTCATCTACTAATGGACACTTAGGTTGCTTCCATATCTTGGCGATTGTAAAGAATGCTGCAATAAACATAGGAGTGCATATATCTTTTCGAACCAGTGTTTTTGTTTTCTTCAGAAAAATACCCAGAAGTGGAACTGCTGGATCATATTGTAGTTTGATTTTAATTTTATGAAGAACCTCCCTACTGGTTGCACCAGTTTACATCCCCACCAAGAGTGCACAGGCTTCCCTTTACTCCACATCCTCTCCAGCATTTGTTTTTTGTTGTCTTTTGGATAACAGCCAGTCTGACGGGTGTGAGGGGATGTCTCATTGTGGTTTTGATTTGTATTTCTCTGATGATTAGTGATGAGCATCTTTTCATGTGCCTCTTGTCCATCTGTATGTCTTCTTTGGAAAAATGTCTACTCAGTCCTCTGCCCATTTTTTAATTGAGTTGGGTGTTTGTTTGATGTTGAGGGAAAAAAAAATTTTGCTTAAAAGCTCTGATCAACATAAGCACTGAGTATTTTTGCTTGATGAAAATGTTTGCCTTCTAACCTAAGTGGTGTGGGAAAGAGAATTTGACATGGGCCATGCTGATCAAACCACTTTGCTTTCACAGTCACGGATGGAGAAAAACCAGCCTTGCAAATATATGTGGATGAAATGAGTGCCATTCAAAGTCCACTAATTTGTTTTGGAGTAAACAGGGAAATATTTTACTCAAAAATTCTCCAAAGTGATTTTTCTGGAAGTTATTTTGGCAACTGAACAAAACTTCAGTTCTAAACACTTGCCACAAAGACCTTCCAGCACAGACTGCATATATGTGAGAAAAGTATTCCTCACAAGTTCCCAGTGGATTTTCAGCTGTGAGTTGAAAAACTATCATCCAGATTTATTCTTCACACAGATTAAGTTAAATTTATCTCCTCCCTGAATCTTTTTTTTTTTTGATGATTTTAACAAATCAGAAAATTAAGAGACTTGTTTGGTACAACATGTCTACTTTCCTACTTTCGTTAGGAAAGTAGACTCTGGCCCTAGACTGGGTTGCAAAGCTGATTCTGCCAGTTATTAGCTGGGTGCTCTCGGGCAGGCTACTACGACCTTCCTGTGTCTCTGCATCCATACCTGTAAAATACGTAAAATACTACCTGTACCTGTTTCAGATGATTGTTGTGAGCACTACGTAAGATAATACATGTAAAGCATCAGAACAACATCTAGCTTGCAAGAAGCACTTGAAAAATGTTCGTGAGTCTTATTAGTACAGCTGGACTTTGGCTGCAAAAACTTAATGTATTAAGTAATAATGTTGGGTTTTACCCCTTGAACTTTCAGTTTTTTGTATATAAAACTTTCAAATACATCTTCCAAATGTTATGCTTTGCTGAATGTTTGCAAGTTTGAAGCAGTTGCTTTTGTCCTTATCGTCTCAGAAACAGAGCGACGTTATCCTTCTGCTCGTTAATCTTTCCAAGCACTTTTCCTTCTGACATGATTGAAAAGGTCTAACAGAATATGAGGCAATATAAATATTCATTGATTACTTCTTCTGATAGTTTGGCTTCAATTTTTAACATTACAACCTTCAATTCATCTGGAATGTATTTTAATGTAAAATATAAACTTTGGATTTAAAGTAGTGTCACTAAAACATTATCAATGGTTCCAAATGTTTTTCTTGAATAAGCCAACTTTCCCCCACTGATTTGAAAATCTGTCACACACCAAAATTTTACATGTGCTTATTACAATATCTGTCTGTTTATTTCTTACTGTTCTCTCAGCGGAACTTATGTTTCACAGAGAAAGGGGCTTGGTTGCTTCGGTTCACTGCTGGATCACCAGAGTAATGCTTGGCTCATAGAAATAAATGGCTGGAAGAGGATTTCCTCTTTTGACCTCAACATGATTACTAATTAATTGATTTTCTAATGATAAATGCTACATTATTGAAACAAATCCAAATTTATCATATGTACAGTTCTTTCAATACGCTGCCAGATTTTATTTGCTAATATTTGACTTAAGATTTCATATATCTAGTTTTATGTGAAAGTGTTCTTAACTTTTAAGAAAAAGACAAAACATGGAATTTGGTCATAAGTCATCCTAGTTTCCTAAAATAAACTGGGAAATGTTCTGTATTTTCCCACGCTTTAAAATAGATTAACTAGCACAGAAAATATCCGTTCCTTTAAGATCTGACAGAATTTAACAATTAATATGTCTAGGATTTGCACATTTGGGGAGCAAAGAATCTTTCTTTTAATCTTCTTTTTGTAAACGTCATTCACAATTTTGGCCATTTTGAGTCAATTTTGGTTATTTTTTGTTTTAAATCTATTTTCAGTCATTCATTTTGCAGATTTAATTCATTGTCATAAGGTTAAACATATTACTCCTTTCAAATCTATTTTTTAAAAATTCCCTCTGCATCTATGGTTACAGACCTCTCATTTTTCCTTTTAAAGGTGTGCCTCAGGATCATATTATAGTTGGATTTTTTTTAAAAAAGCGAATCCTTGTCATTTAACAGAACAGCGTAGTCACTGTGTGGTAATAAGTTCAGTTTTAATTTAAAACTATATTCTGTTTTTTATGCTTCCAAAACTTTTGCTTTCCCCCTCATTCTTAGCCAATTGATTCGGAAGTTATTCATCCTATTTCTACTCAAGTACTGCTTGACTTTACTTTCTTTATCCTGTATTTCTTCCTTTTTAAAAAATATTTTTTTATTTGGTTGTGCTGGGTCTTAGTTGCGGCTCGCCGGCTCCTTAGTTGTGGTATGCGAACTCTTAGTTGCGGCATGTGTGTGGGATCTAGCTCCTGGACCAGGGATCGAACCCGGGCCCCCTCTATTGGGAGCATGGAGTCTTAACCACTGCACCACCATATCCTGTACTTCTTAATAGATGCCAATAAGAAAGTAACAGTTTCTGGAATCTCCTTGCACTCTTCCATCTTCCTTCTGCTTGCCAAATTGTTGAAACACTTTATAATCGCAGATCCCCATTATTATTAGTCTGTTACATAATTCTTTTCTGAGGACTCATTTATCATTAGTATTATGGCTTACTACTATATTAACAACTCTTATTCACAATTAATTCGCTACCACTTTAAGAAAAAAATACCCTACTATCATTTCTTCCCCTTATCAGGTTCTTTATTCTTGCTAATTACTTATTTGGTGCTTGCATGTCTTCGCATAATTTTCTTTTTTCCAGGGCAAGTACATGAGTGGGATATTCCGCAAATCATTCAATATCAAAGATGACCTTTCTGATGCCCTTTCAAGAAAAGATGCCTCAGCTGGCCGTAAAATTTGAGTAACAACCCTTTCCCCTGGATGTCTAAGGTGATGCTCTGTTGCTTTTTGCATATATAGTGCTACCAGGTAACTGGATACAAATGTATTCTCCTTCTTTTGTGGATAACATCTTCTCCCTCACTCCACTCTACCCCACCCGCACACATGTGATGCTTATAGTTTATTCTTTTTTTAAATACAACAATTTTGTTAGAATATATTTAAAGATTGAATTCTTCATCATTATTATTCTCTTCACTTAATAACAGCTTTCTTGAGATATAATTCACATAGCATAAAATTTCATTATTTTCTGCTGGCTACCTGTGATGTGAAGATTCATGATTCCCTTTAGCTAAGGTGGTGGTGAACGTGTGAAATGTAATTTGTAAGCTCAGGTCATCATCTTGAACCAGAAGCCTACCCTGATGCTGACTGCTGCTGCCATACTGCTACTCCTCCCATCTGTTCCACTGGCTCCATCTAGGAACACACTTTACATACTCCTGGCTTTCTCACTGGGTTCCTCTTCTTTCTCCATTGTTTTGCCAGGTCCAATCCTCACCCTTCCTCTCCTCTCACTCAATACACTCTTTCTGGGTAATCTCATCCACTTCCTGGCTCCAACTGTCATCTCTATCAGTGGTTCTCAAGTCTCTCCCCAAATACTGTTCATATGGAAACATTCTACCATCAGTAACGTCTCTCATTAGACACAGCAATTCACAACTGCAGGGACATCCTGGGATCTCAGCAGGTGCACTTATAGCTTGAAGAAGCACTTCTCCTGTCTAGGGACCTTCAGTCGGAGACACGTCTGTTCCATCTCTGGAGGACAGCATCACCATCCACTGAACTGTCCAATCCAGAAGCCTGGAGGTCATGACTACTAGACTTGAAGACAGAGATGGTGTCTCTACAATTCACCACCATACCTCACAGAGTGTCCAACAGACAGCAGCACAACAAATATTTGTTGAAGGAATTAATTCAATCACTAAATTCTGTGGTTTCTAATTCATATCCTTTCAACTCATCCTCTTCTTTTCACCGGCACTGTTAAGGTCACTATTAGTGTCTACTGGTTACTACTGAAGTCTCCTAGCCTCCAGTCCTGCTTCCCCCAACCCATTCTCCATGCTACAGTCAGTTATCTTTTTCAGTTATAGCAGTACTTATCATCCCTCAACTTAAGGCCCTTTAATATCAAACGTAAAGTTCTCAACAGGCATATAAGTCTATAATTCTCTTGACTATGTACATAGCATTCCTTCTACTTAGAAGAACAACTCAGGTATCATTGTGAAGAGAATTTCTTGATGCCCCAAAACTGAATTAAACATTCATCTTACGTGCTCTCTGAAGTATCCTGTACTTTCCCTGCTGCTGCACCTATTCTGTATTGTAGTTGTCTGTTTACTTGTCTGTCTCCTCAGCTACACTGTAAATTTTGACGGGTGCGCCAGTGTCCTGGTCACTGTATCTCAATGCCCTGCAGAGTTCCTGGCACAGAGTAGGCATTCGATGAGCATCTGGTGAATGAATATATTTTCAAATATCACCAGTGACCATGCAAGTAGATAACTGGAATTTTCATCATGGGACAGGGATTCTGAACCCAGTTGGGATCCATAAACAGGTACGAAGAGGGCATGAACACCATGAAATTGTACCCAACATTCTATGTGTATATACATTTTTGAGGGTAACTTTCAGACTGCCTAAGGAGTCAATAATTCTAGAAACTTAAGAAATATTACCGTTGGAGTTTATTTGGTTAGAAAGGAATATTCTAAATTATATTACAAACAAACAAAAACAAAATGTTGATACATACATACAACACAGACAAATATACCCAGAGACTGACTTAATGATATCAAGCCTTATGGTGAACCTTTTACTGAAAAGGGACAAGAATCAGAGAAGTTAGACAGCTGCAGGAGGACTGAAGAAAACCAGAGGATGCCAGAAAAAGAATTTAGAAAGGTAGAACAGAGAATGAAAAAGAAATTCTGTCTACTCTGCCATTTTATATACGGTCCTTACGCAGCCAGCGTGTGAAAGGTTAGCGCTTCATCACAAAGGATGTCAAAGTCTGAAGATATCTGTAGTTTTGAAAATTGCATCTTCAGCTTGCCATAACGCTGCCTAACTTCAGGATAGTTCTGTCCCACCACTCTAGTTGTCTTTGCAGTTCTGTCCAGTGAATCCCTGTCTAGACACTGACCTTCAACAGAAGGAAAGAAAGAAAAAAGGAAGGCAGCGGCCTGGGCTTATGAGAAAAGAGGGGCAGGGAGAGGAGTAGGTCAAATGCTCATTACTATTCAGGTGACCATCTGTCTCTGGCTCACTCTGCTCCTTTGTCTTTATTCAGGGTAATTTATGCACTTCAAAATTTGCAAGAATCTTGCCAAGATATCATGCACTTTGGTAAAGTAAGGAAATGTACTTAAGTTCTGAAAAATACAGGTAGTTTTGAGAGTTGTAGGTGTTTTTTATAAATGTTGACTACGGTCAGCCTCTCCCCACTAATTTAACATTTAATGAAGCTAGGGAATATGATTTTCCTTTCTTTCTTTTTATTTTGGGGGGGGTGGTATTTCCACATATCACCATATAACATACTATACTGCCTGTTTTGCTTTAGAAAATGCAAACTTTCATGTCATAACATGTTGTTACTAATCTACTAAAGTAGGACAAGTACTTCAGAGGTGACGATAGGCTTGATTTTGAGTGTTTCGATGCTACCCAGCCTAACTTCCAATACTGTAGGGTCCACAGTGTAAACCTGATCTTACATTCAAGCTGCCTCTGGCTGTGAAACAAACCTTGCTCACGTGGGGATGAAAAATGGACCCTTTCCTCGGTAGCATCATCTTTCATCCAAAGAAAATGAAAGCCAGAGGATGGTGAATTTGGTCAAAAGGCCTGAAGAATTCATTGACTGGTTAATCAGCCTCTAAATAATCAGGAATGGCCCACAAACCTATAAAGCAATTCATCCCCATCCCATCTAACATCAGTCTACAAGAACAGCTCTGAGTAATATACAGATACAGGAGCCTCATGAATTTAACACAATAATCCAATAGTGTCTTACTTTGCTGCAGAACTCCACTGTATAAAATGGACAAAATTGTGATTGTCAAAACAATAGTTTCAAAGAACCAAGTTTGTACAAAATAAGTCTTTTAAAGATTCTATATTTACCTGCGCTATCTGAAATCTTTGTGAGGTCCTAATCTACTAATAAAAGATATATTATTTTAAATCAGATTGATAACAAGGATTGCTCTGGGTACATCCCTGATAAATGTATGGTGAAATTTAGTGATCAATTATTCTGGCTGGAAGTTGGGGTGAAAGGGGAGGAACAGGAGAGAAAGGGGAAAAATTACCATTTATCAAAGTGCCACCTAACCGTGTACTTATTTGATGCAAGAATCAATTTTTAAAAAATTCCAGGATTCACTTAAGAGTTGTAGTTGAGTTTTGCCCTGTTATCTACTCTGATATCCTTTTTGGCAAGACACTGCTGTTAATGATTTTTTGAAATCTGGTTTACATGCCGTTGTACTCATAGGTAAGTGGAACATGGCACTGAGAAATTGTGCTTTATTTTTTCCATCGCAGTGTGTGGGATTCTGAAACCCTTTCAAATGCTACTGGGACTATTTTGAGGAAAGAGAGAAAGATGAGAATGGAAGAAAAAAATTCTATAACCTCGTCCATTGCCTGCTCTACTTGCATCCTTATCCTTAATCTGGTCGAAATCATTGTGTCCTCCATCTTCTTTAGGTTTCACTGCTGCAAGAGAGACCCAGGTTAGGAAGTGACTTGAGTATGACGCCAGGATCAATGCTGACAATGAGATGAGAGCCAGAAGTGAAGCCAGAAGAGGCTGTGAAGCCAGAACTGGATATGAGTTGTTGGGGGTCCTCACCATGTGACATCTACAATATACATTCCATTCATCCGTACAGGTGTGAAATTTACAAAACCAAACAGATAACACTCACCCAGAGGATAAGGGTCTACTGTCATTGACATAATATTATTTGGTACACTCTAGCTGAAATGTGCACATTATTAAGATGTTCTTAACATGTTACTTCTGGGAAGACTTTTTCTGGTGAAGTGTGGAATGGAAAGGGAACATGGAGCAAGACGACACGGATGGGTACCACCTGGGAAATCCAGCAGTCCGCTCCATCAGATGCCCACAAGGTAGTATTTACCTTGATGGGCCTTGCAGACTCTGATACCCGATTCTCATTGACTGGACCCAGGAATGCAGACTCATGCTAAGAAAACTCACAAGACACTGATGTATTAAAAAAGAGAAGGCGACTTTATTATTTACAGTGGACACCAGAAGAATCAGGCATACTGAATCTGCATCAGTCTGTACCAGCCTGATAGTGAATTATCTCCTTGGGAAGGCAAATTACCAGAGGGAAGCTTGGTGTGCACGGAAGCAGAGCAAGTGGAGTTAATTATGCAGGATTCCAGTGCAAAATGGCATGAGGCTCTGCAGCTCTGTACCACAGGGTTATCCACCTGCCAGGCAGGTTGGATGCTTGCCTCAACCTGGCAGGTGCTACTGGTCAGACAGTGCTTTGTTAGGTATCATGACAATTACATTAATAGCTTTTCTTTTTCTCTGTTTTGGAGACAGAGAAAATGCCCTTCTGATGGACATTTTATATGTTTGTGTGTTTTAAAGATGTCAATACCCTCAATTAGGTTACAGTCAAATCTTTCTGCCCAAGGAGTCTTTATGTCTCATAAGATCACATTGCCTCCCTTGGCTTTAATCTATTAGCTGTTAATTTCGTAGTTTAATTTTCAGAGAGTATTTTCATTTTCCAGCTTTCTGGGATCAAGAGGGGCACGACATGGTAGACTCCACATTTGCCTACAGGTTCCACAAAGTGTCAGTTAAATTCAAATCGACCTGTATTCACTGTGCCAACTTTACGCCCACTGCTGTGCCAGATACAAAATAATATTCAAAAGTGTAACAAGAGCCTCTAAGGAAACACATCTACTGGACACCTATAGCCCTAAGTTCTTCTTAAGGTATACTTTTCATTCATTTTTCACTAGCATTTATAGATCCTCCCCTATATACCAGGATTAACTAGATATAAGAAAAACAAAGATAAAAATTGTCTTGTTCCCTTTAAGAGCTTACAGTCTAGCAAAGGAACAAGACATTAAAAAAAAAGAAAAAAAGGTACTTTGCCAAGTGGTATGGAGCCCGGTGGAAAGCATACTTTTATATATAAGGGGCAGAGACAGAAGCCATTTTTTAAAAAAATCTATTTCTAAAATATACTAAATAATAATGATTATTTAAAAAAAGTAACAACAGGGCTTCCCTGGTGGCGCAGTGGTTGAGAGTCCGCCTGCCGATGCAGGGGACGCGGGTTCGTGCCCTGGTCCGGGAAGATCCCACATGCCGCGGAGTGGCTGGGCCCGTGAGCCACGGCCGCTGGGCCTGCGCGTCCGGAGCCTGTGCTCCGCAACGGGAGGGGCCACACAGTGAGAGCCCCGCATACCGGAAAAAAAAAAAAAAATGTAACAACAGTGGTTTGAAGCACAAAGTGTAATAAGTTCCTTTCTCGCTTCTCCCCCCCCATTCTACCTCTCGAGGTTGTCTTCAGTAGTTGGAGAATACTCTTTCACATCTTTTTCTCTGTATTTGAAAAGCGTACACACACACAAACTTTTGCATCCCCCAAACACACATACTTTTACACATATATAAACATAAATTTCTATATTTTATCAATGTGTGAAATTTATATATTACACATTCTATTTATATAATATACACACATGCACATATACATTTATGTAATATACACACGTGTGAGATCATATTATTGTTTTATAACTTGTTCTTTTATGTTTAATTTTTGCTTATAAATTATAACATGTATACAGAAAAGTACACAAAACAAATACGCTCAGTTTGGAAAATAAATTACCCCACAGAGCTCCCACCAGGTCAATAAACAGAGAATTCTGAGTACCCCAGAAACTCTGCACCGCCCCCAAAATCATTACGCTAAATTTCATGTTAGCCATTTACAAGCTTTCTGTGTAGTTTTACTACCCGTGAGGCAGGCAAAGTCCAAATTTGCCTGGATCAGCAAATGTCCTCAGGGTAAAAGCAGCTTTAGTTCTCTAAAGAACTCTCGCTGATGTAAAAAATAAATAAATAAATACTCTAACCCTAAAAAAAAAAAAAAAAAAAAAAAACTCTCGCTGAACTCTTGCTTTTCCTTATGGTTCCTTAGATTTTCAGGTCTTTGCTGCTCTGAGGATGTTTTCTTATACATATTCAACAGTTTCAATAATTTTCAGCAAGATAATTGTTCAAATAACTTAATCAGCCATATTTCCAGTAACAAAAATTGGTGTCACTTCTCAATTTCTTCCTGTGTTACAGTTCTGTGTATAAATGTAGATTCTTATCTACTAGATCTTAACTCCTTAGGGGTTATGAGAAGTAAACATTTTGGATTTCCCACAGCATGAATAGTGAAATATGCAATAAAGGTACAAAGAACAAAGAGTAAAGGATTGGAAAAGAAAATGAATGTGTAATTACTCCTGCCCTTGAGGAGTTTCCATTTTCTTTTTGTGAGGGAAGATCAGATGTATAGGTATAAAACAATTTGACATGAAACAATTTGAGGCAATAAAGATATATGTTTAAATGAAATCACTTATATTCACTGACATGAAGAGACTTCCAAGATATATCGTTAAGTGGGAAAAAAAAATGCTGTAGGATGGTGTAGGTGCATAAAATACATCTAAATCTATAGCTATCTCCATGTGTGTAAATAGGTGTGTGTGTGTGTGTGTGTGTGTGTGTGTGTGTGTGTGTGTGTGTATGTGCCTGTGGATATTCTTGCTTATACACAGAAATACGACCCTAAAGACACATTAGTTACTTCTACAGACTGGAATTGGGAAGCCAGGAGTGATCTTTTCACTTTCAAATATCCTATATAATATTTGTACGTGAAGCATATACTACTTTTATAGTTAGGGGAAATTTTTAAAATTCTATTCAAGGGCAAACATATACGACAAAGGATATCAAGAACTAAAAACACCCAGGAAGACAGACATTATTGGGGAAGGCTTCTTTGAAAAGGTAGGACTTGAAACAGGTCCTGCAGGACTGGTAGAGTTTAAGTTAGAGGGCAGGAGTGGGGGGAAAGTGGCCTTGGTGAACAAGAGTTGTGCTGTGAGCAGACGTCAGGGGAGAAATTAGAATGGTACCCAGAGAGGACCATAAAGAAGTGCATTCACCTGGCTAAAGCTAACTCCAGTTTACATTGAGAGGCAGGATTAAATGGATGTAGAGCCAGGGCATAAAATGTAGAATGTCATTAATATTAAGAGTTTAAAATTGGCGTGATGGGAAACAGAAGTCATTACAGGTTACTTTATGAAGTAGTAATATGAGATAACATTAACCTCATGGACTAGCCTGTGTAGAATGAAATCAAACGTGAAACGTCCCTGGTAATTTGTAAAGTGCTAGATCAGTAACTATTGGTTTTACTAAGTAAGTTATTAAATTAAGAGTCACATTTTAGGGAGACCATCTTGGTATTCTTGCACAGAATGCATTACAGGCGGAGAAAGACTCAGAGCAAGGAGATTCCTTAGCAATATCATATACTTGAAAGAGCTTACCCAGTTTATACAATCTGAAAAATGCAGATAACTGTCCTACCTCACAGGACTGTTTTAATAATTAAGTGTACATACAATGGCATGGTCAAAATGGATCAGTTCATTTCTTCTCAAATGCTAATTGTCCAGAGGTACACTGATAAAGATCAGAACTGATGCCCTGGTCGCGGGAATGGAAAAGATAAAGCCCGGAGATTTTTCTAAATAAGTAATCAATAAAGATCTATTTATTGGATGTAGAGAATGAAAGAGGAAAAGATAAAGACTTCGTCTTGGTTTCCATCAGGGAAGACTGGAAGAATGGTGATGTCCCTGACAGAAAGTGACCTAGATGTGCAATCTACAACATTTTTGGAGTTGTGACACTCTTACCATGTGAGGTTCACCTCCTCCATCTCTCTGTCACTCTCAACCCTCAACCCTCCCCGCTTGGGTATCAAGCAACCTCCTTGTATTAGTACAAATATGGCTTGAAATATTTTAAAATAAAAGTGCATTTATATTCATTTTATTTTGGAAACATTTTTTCAAGAACACATAAAAACCTCAAAACAATTGAGACATGCAAAGTTTCTGACTATTCAATGGTTGCAGTGGGCAAAACTTAGCAATACCTTGTTCAAAATCAAAACAAACTCTACATTTGACTTTAAGGAAGAAAAATTCTAGGCAAATAAAATTTGACAGAATTAAATATCTTTAGGGTTTAAAATTATGTGGATTTGTATTTTTATCATATTAAGGGCCAAATCACAAAATTATGAAAATCAAACAAAGATCAATATAAACTAATATAAGTGATGCTTTAAAAATTCTTTTCTGGATTCCAAGTGGATTTTAACTGCTGAGTGGCATGTTATAACCCTGGGCTGTAGTCTTAAAGCACAGTTTATTATAGTTTTAACAGTATTCCAAAAGTTTCAGCTGGGTACTTTTTGTTGCCTAGCTAGAGGTCAAAAGCTTGAGGATTATTACATGATAGAAAACGAAACTTCAAAAAACTTAAAAAGTGACCTGTCATACTTCAGACTCCTTACTTTGCTGTAAGGTCACATTTCTGAAGAAGATGACAGAGTTGGTGATTGTGTAACTAAGCCTCCAGAACTACTTACGACTCTGGAATGTGATCATTGTTTTGCAATGGAGTTGGTCACCATCGGATGAAAATCTTGGGAAATAAAATATCTTGTTTACCTGCTAGTTCCTGTCACAGAATAGCTCATTCACACACAGTACCACAGTACTTTAGTCTAAACTCCCAACCTGCATTGCTTGGTACTAATGATTCTATTTTAAAAGAATGTTAAGAATATTTCTACATACTTGAAAAGGTAAACAAAAGAGGGAGGAGGATGGGGGAAGAGAGAGGAATGGGAGAGAAGAAAAGAAATGCATCTTTGCTTCACAGTAACGTGGAAAGGGGGAGATAGGAAAGGATGCAGATGAAACGAAATTGGCTCAAGTTGCTACTGCTTGGTTGAAGGTAGAGCTGAGTGCACAGAAGCCCATCTTCTGTGTCTACTTTGTATGTTGAACTGTTCCATAATAAAAACTTTAAAAATAAAAAGAAAAGGCACATACTTAATTTTTGAAGATTGTCTCCTAACTTTTTACCTAAAAAGGGATGATAATGCAGTACTATTAATAGTACTGCAATAAATATGTCATCTTTAGAACACTGATTTAAGATTTCAGGAGTTCCTGAGGCTTATCTGCCCAACAATAACAAAATTTTTGCCAGATAATAATCCTTATTCTGCACATCGTACTTACATAAAGCACTCTCGCATCCATTATCTCAGCTGCTCTTCACATTAACACTCTGAGATCTGGCGGGTGACATTCTAATTCATGAAAAATACAAGGCTCAGAGAAGTTAAGTGAATTTCGTTTCTTTCTTTCATTCATTCCACAAACATTTACTAAACACCTGTGTCAGGCAGATCTGTCCTAGGTATTAGGAATTAAAAGACAAAGAAAATGCAATTCCTTTTTTCAAGCGGACAGATTTATAAAACAATTAAATGACGACGTGATTCATGCTACAATGAAGTGTTTTTCAAAACAGGATTTTAACTATGACCTACAGTAAGAAATACATTTTACATTACAAACTCAGGATACACAAACATGTTTAAGTGAAACAGAAGTTTTATGAAACACTACTCTTCCTATACATGATTCACACTGTGGTATTTTTTAATCTACCCTATTCAGTATCTTTTCTTTTTTAATAAAATGCTGGTCACGACCTTTTACAGTTGGGTTGCTGCTTAGAACATTTCATTATTCATTAGTGGGTGTGTCCTACAGTGTGCAAAAGTGTCAGGATGAGTATGATCAGAGTTCTGTGGCAACACAAAAGGAAACAAAACTGTTCTAGGGAAAGAGAAGGGCCTGAAATAGGTTAGTCTCTGAGTACTTATCAATATTAAAATGGCAGGTCATAAAGGTCTTAAAGGTCATAAAGGTCTTAAAAGGCTTTAATCACTTTGCTCTTACAATAATTGTGCTGTTGCACGCTGGCCAAATACAAAGCTGCAACAGACTGTGAACTCACTGAAAAGCTACAGAAACAGGTTGTTTTCTTGAAGGGATGGCAGCAATCACTCATTCATATTTACTAACTCTTCATTATGTGGCACAGCACCTCCTGTCTACTGGACCATCCTGCTACTACCTGTAAAACAACTATAAACATCCTGAGACTGTAAGGTTTACTCTGTGACTAACAGTCCTAAATATCTGTTTTCTCAAAAATTCTCTGGAAGAAAGACTTAAAAACAAGAGACCAGGATGATATGTGTGAGATGTAAAATCAGATACTGTAATTTTTATCAACCACAAATCTATACTGTGATTGTGTTCAAGGCCTTAATCTTGTATCTCAGAGTCGCAAAAATTTGCTGTCCGTCCAGGCAGTTGTGTAGCTGCTGTGTACAGAGCTCAGGGGAGAGAAGAGGCAGCAAAAGCACTAACATCTCATGCAGCTGCCCCCTGCTGTCTAACAGAGACAGGGTCAAGATCAGGGAGACCCATGGATTCGATTTTGCTTTGTCATTTCCTCCAATAGGAAGGTTTCCATTTTCAGGTACTTGTTCTGAGAATCTATTTTGCCCAAATGCACCAAAGACTAATTTTGTGAACGTGACCTAGTCTGGCAAGTCCTTTGTGCCTTTTATCCAATAAGCAATAAAAGAGAAGAGGTGCTTTTCCACATCAGCATGTGCTCAGCTTACAGGAGTGCTACTATTCCTCGGGCCTTCAATAAATATTCATCAAGGATACTGATATTGACACTGAGCAGAAAATAGACAAAAGTTAATTGGATTTCATGAAATGTAGAGGAACTACAGCTATTTCTCATCCCTACTTCCCCAAAGGGAAACATGGTTTGAATATCAATGATAAAAGATTTTGTTGGCTGACGTATTCATAATTAAAATCAAACCAAACTGAACCAAACCAAAAACATCAACCAGCATTTGTGCCTTTAATCATATAATTGGAGGGTTTTAGTAAATTGAAAGTATTCTGGGTTAGGCCTTATAGGTATTAACTCAGTAAGAGAGTGATGGCCAGAAGGAAATGAAAATTATAGTTTTGAGAAAGTCACTGAAAAGCATAAGCCATTTGTAAAGACATTCTGAGCTTTGGATGAATCTCTGTTTGGAAGACACGTTTAGGGTTGATACCTTTGAATATTCTGAGAAGTCTAAATAGGTGAATGAACTACAGTCTAAAAGACCTTCATGTTTTAGACTACACAAAAGATTTATTTGAAGAATACTCTTTAATTTAGACCAAGTATAACAGTTTCAAAACTCTGTAAATATTTAGTTGAGAATCAAATGATAAAACACTAAAACAATCAACCACCAGAACATAAGCTTGGTATTGTTCTCCTATAATCTTTAGGACTCACTTCCAACTTTGTATGAAGCATCTTCAAGGGACTGCACTACTTTAGGCATCTTGAACCCATCATGTCCAAAACCAAACTCTAATTCGCTTCTACCCTTTCTTTCCTCCTGCCAACCTCCCAGAACACCCATTCTTCTTAGTTAATTCCAGTGATCCCTGAAATGAGTATGCACAAGAAAAATCCACAGGAGAGGGGGTTAAATATTAAAACTTTCATACTGGATTCATGCTCAAAAGTATTTAACTATTTAGAGTATGTGATTTTTAAAAAGTTGAGACAACTAATCTAATCTAGGCCTCCTCACTGCCTTCAGACCATCAGTCTACTAAGGGTTTACATTCTTTCTCAAAATCTCTTCCACTTCTTTTCCCTCCATTTCCACCACCTCTTCAGTAGCTCAGCTTCTCCATGTCTTGCTGGGATTTCTGTAGGAGTCTTCCATCTTGCCTCACTTCTTGCAATATCTTTTTCCAACTCATTCCTTGCTCTGCCACTAGAAGTATCTTCACTAGTCAGATAATATCACTCATTAAAAAAAGAAAAGAAAAAAAGCACTATGTACACAATATTCCAAACACTGGAATGTGGTTTTTACAACTTTCTATACTCATAGCTCAACCTAGGAAAGTAGTGGGGAAAAAAAGCATGACTTTCAGGCCTAGGTTTGAGTTTTGGCCCTGCCTCTTACGAGCTTTGTGACTTTGGGGGAAATCACTTAGGCTCCCTGACCTTTTATTTCCATTTTCGAATGGTGATATTAATAGCTCACAAAACTGTTACGTAAATCAAATGCGATCATCTGTGTATGAGAAGGAAAGTAACACAGAGCCAGACACACACTAATCGATCATCAATTGTTTGATCCCTTCGTGCTCTAGGTTCACTACTTCTACTGCCCTCTGCCTCGCTCCCATTACACCTGACCCCATGACCCTGGCACATCACACACCGACCCATCTGCAAGACACGTTGCTCTCAAATATGACATGCGCTCTCAAGCCCCTGTGGTTCTGATTATATTTTACACCCTCTGCCTCATATGTCCTTTACTGCCGTCTCAATGAAATTCTACCCATGTCTCAATGCCCAGCTCAAATGTCAACTCTTCCAGGAAGTCTTCCCTTTATTCCACTGATCAGAATTAACCACTTTTTCTTCGTGTTCTCCCTGCACACTGTTTACAGCTTTACTTTCGTATTTATTTCTTTGCATTATAATATTACTATTATATTTGTATTAAATATAAACTTATGTTTACATATGTTACCTGCATGAATTATAAGCTTCTTGAAGGCAGAAAGCATGCTTTTCTTCTTTTAATTCTCAGCAATTAACACCTTGTACCGGAAGGGATTTAATAAAGGTCTGCCAAATAAATGTATCACAACATTTCCAAAAGGAGTAAATTTTTACCAGAACAAAACACCAATCACTTGTCTCAACTTTTGAAGTAATTTTTAGAAAACAACTTCTACCTGAAAAATACACTATTATTTAATCTTTACAATACATAAATTAAAAACAAGAAAGAAATGACTTAAAAATGGTAAATTTTTGACATTTCAGACTCAAAGAACAAGATATTATTTTTAAACTATTAAACTGATAATATCAATTGTCATCCACTGACAGCCTACTAGTGAGTGAATATTAATAGAGGGTAATGATTCAAAGAGGAAAATCATGATACATACATAAATGGAATATTAGACATCAATTAAAAATCATATTTTCAAATACTTAATGAACTCACACTATACTGAGCGAAATAATCAGAACACAAAACGGATCCCAATCTTGCAAGGACATATTTTATAAGAAAAAAAAGACTAAGGAAATACAGAAGACATTAATATGTGGTTATCTCCAAGTGGTGGGACTACAGGCAATTTTTATTTTTTGTCTTTTATATTATTTAAATTTTCTACAACATATACATTTGTATAGTTAGAAAAGTAGTTTTTAAAAGGATTGAACGTCAAGAAATTCTAATTAAAGCTTAGCCAGATTTGCAAATACTAAAACAGTTATTAGCCCAGTAAAAGACTTCCCGCTTCTTAATATTAATTGCAACATATTTGTGTAGACATGATCAAACACCGAGAGTTAATGCTGTAGTTTAGAAAAAGATATGAAGAGAAGTTTTCCTGAATTCTAAACAGAAAGCGGAGTAAGTAAACATCTGACTGGTCATTCAGTAGGCAGCAAAGCACCAGCTCTGGATGGGGAGAGACTCCGTTAGCTCCAGCTCAGCCGCCTGTCAGCCGCGCTACTTGCTTTGTCTGAGCTGTAGTCACCCTCTCCACAGGTGAGGGAGAATCCCCATGCTTCCTCACCATTACCTGCAGAAGCCATGTGGACACCATTAAGGAAACCTCTACCCCAATGTCTAGGACATGGAAGGTCCTCTCCTATCTCGCGTCTCACAGATCTGGAGACTGTCCAACCCGACTGGAAGATGGACGAGGATGAGTACAGGGGTTCATTCTGACGTGAAGGGAACCTGAAAGGTTGGTTAAGCTTGCTGGGTAGTGAAGGCTGATTCTAAAAGAGACCCTGAGTGATTTTGGCTGCACCAGCTGTGGCCGTGAATGTGGCGCTCCCTGGTGGAGCCCTCTGCAAAGTGGGAAGGGGCCACTAAAAGGAAGCTGATAGAGGTGGGTGAACAGTGAAGACAGGGGACTGGGAAGGACACAAACAGATGACAGAGAGGGAGGAGGGAAGAGGTTTCGGAGGGCAGTGTCACTGAAGGGGCAGGGAAAAGCGGAAGCTAAGGGAGAAAGTGGAAATAACCAGATTGTGGAACGGGGAGAGGGAAAGTTGTCTCTTCCTCTCCACTGTCTTCCTCCCTAAAGTTTCTCCCCCATTCGTGTTTATTCCTCTGCTTCTCCCTCTTTTCTACGCCCCCCAACTTCACTTCCAAAACCACACTTTTATTCTCAAGAGTCACTCCTACTCCCTCTCTGACAAGTGGCATTCCTTTCTCCAGGAGCCAGGAAGTGGAAACCTAGAAAAACACTGGAGCACTCTGCAATGCCCAAACTGGCTGCCCAAACCCTCAAGGTCCCCAAGCTTAGAGGATAACATCTAGAACTGACCCCGGCTGCAGGTATGAGGGGGCACAGCATAGACCGAGCAGCTGTTCACCTCCCCACTTTCTGTTCCTGGCCACCCGGTGTCCTCATTTGCACTATCTTCAATCACAAAGGATGCACTGTCTTCAAGTACAAACGACCCACGCGAATGTCCCATGATTAGAATTTACCCTCTGCTAATTGTATGGTCACCTTCCTTTCCTGGCAAATTTATAAAATGTTATTTTAAAACGCCAGGATCGGACATGTTTCAAACAAAGAACACAGAAAGACTGGGCCACGAGAATATTTAGTCAAAAATCATAATGTCCTCAGGGTAGGAATGCATTTATTTCCAAAGTACATCACCTCGACTCCCAATGTGGCAGCTTAATGTGCCAAGGAAAAGCTCAAGACAAAATGCTTGATTCTGGTTTTCTCGAAGAAAATTTTATGTATTCTTTTTTACAAATAAATATAAAGGTTGTACTGAATCGAAAGTGTAGATAAAGTGTTACATATGTGGGTGCTGAGTGGGGGCAACTTCAGAGACTGAAGGATATACTTTGATAAAACTGGAACAAGTCTATTAAAAAATCATTTGGAAATCATTACTTGAAAAATAAGAAAATGCTAATATTGTACCAGGAAATGCATTCAATCCCTAGTTAAGGTGTGTTATTTTATACCTCACTAAACAGTATGATAACCTGCTTACAACTGCCAAAGGCTGTGCCCCCTCTAGTGAAAACTCAAGTGTCCTTGCAAACAGCTCTGTTCAGCAAAGACGTATGATTTGCTCCCATGTTAAGAGAACACTTCCTTGTAAAATGTACCAAGAAATAAGAAAGGGAGCATCTTACTAAATAAAAACAAATGTACCCCAAAGCACAATACGAAACAAATATTAACTATCAGGGACCTCCCTGGAGAAACTTCTTCCCTCACTGTACCTTTAGACCCTGCGTTGCAGGGGATGCTGGCAAACTACTGGTTACGGGAACAGGGTGGGCTGGTGATTTTTACTTCTTCCACTTCTCTTGCAGCTCTCAGGAACTGAGACAGGGCCAAGGAAGAAACAAGAGCTGCAGGGCTCTGAATAACTGGTTAGTAGTGTTGACTAGAAAAACGGAATTGTTGGGTTTGAGGTGAATGGAGTTGAAGGGACAGAAGGAGGTTGTCAGAGAGCTTAAAAGAGCAGCAAGATGAGAAGCGGCACTGCCTTCCATTGAAGGAAAAGGCTTTCCTGTTAGCTGAGTTGTTTCCAGGCACTGCCCCACGGTGCCTCTCTGAACGGCAGAAACCAACACTGGTTTAAGAGCTGATTTTAGTCTCTGAGGTAATGTGAAAGAACATTAGGTTCTCAGACTCAGCTCATTTTAGGGATCAGCACATATAGCCTAAGAAAGGTAATGCTGGGTAAGCAGTCCATCTCTCTCAGATGTGGCCCACTTATGAAGCCACTTCGTTTTAGCAATAGATTTTACAAAAGTACTCCAAAACAATCACTAATTAAAAAAGAAAAATCTCACAAAAGAGATCACATTATCACTGGTGTGCTGACTTCCCGTTTTCTCCTACTTCTAAAGAGTTCTTTCTTTTTCCTCAGCAAAGGCAGTCAACAAGAGGCAGTTTACGTAATGGCTAAGGGCATGGACTCTGAAGCCAGATTTTCTGGGTTTGAATCACGAATATGAAGTTGGGCAAATTGCTCAACTCAATCTCCTCAATATCCTACTCTGTAAAACTGAGATGATACCACCACCCAGCTCACAGCACCTTGAGCAGGGCTGGCTACACAGGAAGTGCTCAGAGAAGGTCAATGATTGTCACTGGTTTAAAAAAAAAATGTTACTACTGCAAGGTAACAACATCCTTGTATCTACACTTAAAAAAAAAAGAAAGCATATGACTAATGTATTTAATAACTTGTACACCTGCCTTTCCAAGTTAAGAATGTACTTCTTGAAGGCTTACTAATTTTTTGTCTCAAATATCTTACAGTTTCCGGCATATAATAAGAGCTCATAAATGTCTGAGTACAGGAATGAATGAAAGAAAAGGAACAAAGCTTTGTGGATCAAATAAGGCTGTAATATTTGCCGTATAAATAAATTCAGATTTACTGAGCTTTTAGTAAGTGCCTACTTTATGCTAGACCCTGAGTGAAGTCTTTATGTTGTTTTAATTAATACATTTCTATGGAAAGAGACACATCTACGTAACTGCACAATAACAGAGTGGCTACCGGGCTGTGCTGAGACTCATTTAGACTAGGCCCTTTCAGTTTACAACCCAGAAAGGGCTGGTTAACTAAACCTTGCTGAACTAATTTTCAAGCCATACAAATCACTAACTCATTTATATGCCGCCAAAATGTAGCAGCAGAGGGACCACATGACCAAGACACAGGGAAGGCTATAGCAGGCCTGGCATTCTCTCCTCTAGATCTAGGGCAGGGCGATGGTACTCCTTTGGGGTACAAAAAGCACCTTGGGGATATTCTTAGCACCTATAAGGCCCAAGTCGGAAAGCCCTGCTTTAAAGGATCTCTTTAACCACAGAATAAGGAACTACATTATTAGATTCAGGACTTGGCCGCAACTCCATTTCCAAATGTTAGTTCTTCATGAAATCGTTATGTATCTCAGGGAAATTTCACATCGATCTCAGCTCTTTCATGTTTTACTTTACTGGGAAGAAAATTCTAAGCCAGCATAAATGAATAAGTGGATTTCAGTCTTCTGAAAGGGCTTTTTGGGTGTGGTTGAGATAGCTAACTTTGCAAACTTAGCAACACAGGATACATTATGAGTAAGTCTTTTCCTTTTTTTTTTTTTTTTTCCTAAATAATGATGCTAACTCACCAGATCCTTCTGAAAGAGGTCCTTTTATTAATTTCAATGAAGTCAAGTACAGAACAAGTTGTAATATGAAGCACCATTTATGCAACTATGTTGAAATTCTCTGCCAGAGTTACATCTCCTCATGTAAGAATTTTATGGTAAAACAATTTCAAATATCAATCATTAGCTTAGGCTCATTTTGGTTTTAGGCTGTCTTTCTATACAAATCATTGAAATCCTAAGGCATAGTGACAGTGCCCTTCAACAGAAAAAAAAAAAAAATCCTGTTCCCACAGTTTATAATAAAAGAGCTGAAACCAAGCCTCAATTGAAATTATATTGTTAGGCAACTCCAGAAACTAAACACAAAAACATGTTAAAGTAAAGATTGCAACATCAAGGGAAAACCATCCTCATATATATAGTTTTAGATTCCCAGCCATTCCTAACCCCAGCCCAGATGAGATCAACTCAACCTTCAGAGGCTTTCCTGCAGTGAGCCAACAAGCCACTCACTCCTTTCTCAACCACACGGGTTACCCAGGGAAAGGCATGCAATGCATTTAAAGGGCCAATAGAAATCCTGTGGGTGGGTTTGGTCTGCCTTTCAAAACCAATGAACTTCCCATTATATAACCTTTAATAACAAGAGAGAAGTTTACAGTCATACACCCGACTAAACTCCAAGGCTGCATGCCTCACCGTACTTTTTTTTTTTTTTTTTAGAAGAAGCAGTAAGAAAAAGTAAAAGAAAAAGCTTTCTGAATGGCACAATCCATCTTGTCAAGTAGTGTCGGAAAATTAATGAATCCAACTTGGTACAACTTAAGCTTGTTTTTTTGCAATGATTTTCATGGCAGTCTGATGTTTTCGATCAGAAAAGCCCAAGCATCTATTAAGCATTTTATTAATTCTTTATAAAATAAAGTAAGTCCTTAACCACAGGAGAATTCTGAGAATCTGGCTTTTCCAGAAAGCCCAAGAAAAATACTTTAGTTTCACCATTCTCAAATTCATTTGACTTTGAAACAAAATAAACATATTACTCTATTTAATATCTTGCACAAGCGAATTCACAAGAATGAAATGTGTTCAGAGTTCCTAGAAAAAAATGTAGCAATACAGGCTGCCAACTTGTTCAATGTCAAGCTCTAGGCAGTATAGCCACACTAGCAGTAAATGACTCAGAGTGAGTCACGCTTAAGCTATTTTTGCTTTTAAAGTACTGCCAGGCACTGTGTTAATATTCAACCCAGAGTAAATTTAGCCCAACAAGAAAACAAGTGTTTCCATGGTTGCTTCTTCACAGTGTTTATGGTATATATGCAGCCATTAGGCACAGGAATCTAGCCAGATAAATTAAGTAGGAATGCTCATCTTTCATTTATAGCCAGGCTTTGGAACACTGGAAACACTAAATGCAACTTAGGCTGTTCTTTCATCTCCTTCTGTCTATCTGCCCCTCCAGAACCCTAATAGCCAACTACACAGAAAGGATACTATTCATGATTCATTTAAAAGTTTGTACCATTAAAGTACCTTTAGTGGATTGTTGTTCATGGATTTTATTTGGCTCCTTGTTGTTTATAAATAAACAACAAGGACCTACTGTATAGCACAGGGAACTATATTCAATATCTTGTAATATTTTATTTGAGTCACAACCACTTACACGTCTCTGATGGTGCAGCCGCAGGGGACTAAAGTGCTTAAAAATTATCTAGCAAAACCAGGAGGAAATGTGGACTATAGATACCAAATGGAATCATTATATAGTATCATGCACAGTGAATGGTCAGAGTCTGGTAATATGAACACTCACAGGGTGTTTAAAGAATACTGGTTGTTCTAATTCGAGAAGATACATGCACCCCAATGTTCATAGCAGCGCTATTAATAGTCAAGATATGGAAGCAACCTACGTGTCCATCGACAGATGAATGGATAAAGAAGATGTGGTATATATACACAACGTAATATTCCTCAGCCATAAAAAAGAATGAAATAATGCCATTTGAAGCAACATGAATGGATCTGGAGATTATCATAGTAAGTGAAGGAAGTTAGAGAGAGAGAGACTAATGTCATATGTATCATTTATGTGTGTAATCTTAAAAAATGATACAAATGAACTTATTTACAAACAGAAACAGACTCACAGATATAGAAAACAAACTTATGGTTACCAAAGGGGAAAGCGGGGGGAGGGATAAATTAGGAGTTTAGGATTAACAGATACGCACCACTGTATATGATATAAATAAACAACAAGGACCTGCTGTATAGCACAGGGAACCATATTCAATATCTTGTAATAACCTATAATGGAAAGAATCTGAAATTCTCATTCTGAGAAATGAATGGCTAATATCTGACTGATCTAAAAAAAAATTTCAGTTTTTCAGAATATGCTATTTCTATTGCAAATGCACATGGAGTTCTTGCACTTGAGTAACACAGTGACTACGAAATAGATGCCAGGACCTTCCCCTAATTAAATCCGCCTGTCTATTTATAGCTGTTAGAATCCTCAGCTTTATCTACAGAATCTACGCTGCAGTCGTATACCATGGTTAGCTATTCTGCTCAGCAAAGAAATATTACAGCTAGCTATCCCAGCCCAGCTTTCCAAAGTAGGATGCATGCACCCCAGTATGCAAACTCTTAGAACTTTTATTCAAAATTAACTTTTGTCTAAAAAATGAGGGGGAAAAAAACTTTGTTTCACTAATCATGTATATACCGACATTATGCAGACCGTGTATTAAAAATGAATGAACAAAATATCAGGAGGTGCATGCTCCTCCGGATGGGGGAGAACAGTCAGAAATATGTGGAGACCACTGCTTCCATGAACACAGCCGCCTGAAGGACCCAGCCTTCTCCTCTTCATGTTATATCCCAGTAGATGTTTGTTTGTTTCTTATATTTAACTGGTCACCGGCACAAAGAAAGTAGAGTGGAAAGGCCTAGGTCAGAAAGCAACTGGAGAAGATAGAGAAATGGTAATCCGAGCAAGGCAAGTCTGGAAAACAGCCACACAAAGCACCCAGTAATGACAGCACTGGGCACAACGACAGTCCCTTTGAGTCAAAAAGCTGACCAGTTAGGTCTGGCTTGCGTGAATTGCATCTTAATTCCCACAGAAGGCATCTAGCGCAAGGCCTGACATATAGTAGATACTTAGTAAGTCTCTGTGGAATAAACAGATAAATTACAAACCTGTATCCCTACAAAACATCTCATTTGAAACCCATGTATTCTAAAGCTCTGTATTTGTTACCTCTCTGTTTACTGTATAGGTAACTTTCACAATCTAAAAGCCTAAGGGTCGAAAAACAATTTATCAGAATTTCTTGCTTCCTCACAACCTTGATCACCGATTTCACTAACTCTACCAATACCAGGGATCCTACTTATCTGTACTTGGAAGTTCCATATTAAGAGGAATATAAACAGTAACTAAATCTTCACAGAAGGAACATACTAACATTTAAGCAGAGGCAAAGATGGGGAGGGATGAAGAGTTGAAGCATGAGATTTTCAGGGCAGTGAAACTATTCTTTATATTATAATGGTGGATACAAGACATTATGCATTAGTCAAAAACCCACTGACCATTTGATCCAGTAGTTCTACTTCTAGGTGTAAAGACTTGAAAGCAGGACTTATAAGTAGATATTTGTATACCAACGTTCATTAGTAGCATTACAGCCCTGCGGTGGAAACGACCCCAGTGTTTATTGATGGATGAACGGATAAACAAAATGCGGTATATACAGGCCATGGAATCTTATTCAGCCTTTAAAAGGAATGAAATTCTGTTACATGCTACAACATGGACCTTGAAGACACTGTGCTAAGTGAAATAAGCCAGGCACAAAAAAGACAAGTATTACATAATTCTACTTATAGGAGGTACCTAAAACAGTCAAATGTACAGAGACAGAAAGCAGAACAGTGGTTACCAGTGGTTGGGGGTGGGGATGGGAACATTTAATGGCTATAGCTTCATTATGGGATAGTGACAAGGTGCCAGAGATGGACAGTTGTGATGGTTGCACAACAAGGTGAATGCACTTAACGCCATTCAACTGCACGCTGAAAAGATGTTGGAACGACAGATTTCATGTTATACGTATTCTACCATCAAATCCCCCCACAGAACAATATAATACAAAGAGTGAGTTCTAATGTAAATGGTGGACTTCAGCTGACAGTAATGTATTAATATCGGTTCATCAACTGTAACTGACAGACCACACGAATACGCAAGACGTTAAAAATTGTAGCTGCGGGGGCGAGGCAAAAATCTCTGTACTATGTGCTTCGTTTCTCTGTAACCCTAAATCTGCTCTTTAAAAAAAAATGTCGATTAATTAAAAAGAAAAATCTAAACAAATGAGGTTGCTCTGTGGCAAACTCCTTTCTTTCATGTTGTGCCCTGCACTGACTCCCCAGTGATCTGTTTCCTTATCCAGGACCCTTAGTCCCTTTGTCTGGACCCTGGGCCCCCGCCACTCAGCCTCTTTGCCTGGTTCCAGCCTCCTTTTCTGCCAATTCTGATCTCATCCCTTTAATGTTCACGTATTTCCTGGTGCCCTAGAGGCCCAGATTCCGGGTTCTCTTGTTCCCATGGGCCCTGGATGCTAATACGGTTTCCCAGTTTGTCTACCTTGCTCTGACCTATGACTTGTCTTGACCTCACTGTCTGTGTATATTCTGGCTGGAAGTGACCGGGTTACTACTGACCCTTGGTACTCTAAACCTTGATATAGTTCCCTAATTCTGTCTACCAACCTTGTGTTTATCTGGCTATCAAGCCCAGCCCAGCCTAATGGTAATTAAATATGAAGAGTGCTTGGGGGTATGATATTGGTACGAAATGAAAATATTCAAAAACATTTCTTAAAACTAGAAATAAAAATGTTCTTTATTCAGCGTAAAATGCTTCTCTATTAAACTCTTAGGGGCAGATTTTTATTCTACCTTCTAATTTCCTGCTTTAATTCTATGATTACAGGGTATCCTAAATGTAAAGCAAGAATTGCAAACTTAAAGGGCTACCAAGGAAACACAGTTAAAGTGTACCAGAGATAAGACAAGGGAATGGTCAGAATTGTGACTGAGAAGCACAGAGACAGAGAATAGAGACAGAGACAGAGACAGAGAAAAGAAAGGGGGCAGCATGAGTGCCTTATGTAGACTCTATTGTTTAAGACACCGAGTTTGAGCCAAACCAGCCCATAAAATGTTTATTTATCAAAATACCGGAGAGAAGCTTAGGCCTAGGAAGGATATGGGCATTCAAATCACATTTCAGAATGGTGAACCCTTTGGCCAAGTGAGGATGCAATTAATAACAGGACTAGTTTCATTACACTGTTGGGATGGAGATAACCCTATGAAGGCTGAAAAGACATTCTTCTAAGGCCTGATGCATTTTGCTGCCAGTGTTCTCAAAAAAGAAAATTGTATGGATGAGAATAAAGGCTTAAAAAGAAAAAAGAGCACAAATGTCTCAGATTTCTTTTTCATAAAGGGGTTTACTCTTTTAAAGCCAAATACTTAAGTTCTCTTCTTTCCTATCCTCATTTTATAAAAGGGAACTGAACTATGACCAGTTGTTATCATTTACTGCCAAAAGCAATTTTTGGATCAGAAAATATTATTACACTTTGATCCCAGAAGTTTTAAAAACAGATTAGAGAATGTTCTTCACTTTGAGTCCATGACATGAGACGAATGGAACAAAGTCTCTGCTTGCCTACCCTGAGCATTTGAAATGAGCAGATGAATTAGAAAAAGGCACACATTCCTCCGGGCACATGGGGCACATGCCTTGGAGATTAGAACAGAGACCAGTATTTAGCCACCCCTTGCCACCTCAGCCAGGCGCTTTTGTGTAGTGTGTAATAAACTCTACAGCTGTATACAACAAACCTCTCCCATCCCACCGTTAGAAATGTTATTTTAATAAAGGAGTTAGTTTGATTCCGTGAGTCAGTACTTTCTAGCCCGCTGTGTCTCTGTATCTGATCAACAATCCCCAATTTCCAAACTATCTAAGCTGTCAAAATAATTCACTCCCTGGCAATGACTTTCAATGGTTTGATACTGAACCACTTACCTGAATCCTTCCCTGCCTCAAACTTCAGCCTGGCTAACAACTTCACTGCCCGCTCTACTCTTCTCACCTTGATGCCTGGAGGGGTGCACATGATAACCTCGTTAAGAACTAGGCCTCCCTGCCCAGCTACCCGGCTCTCATGGCCTCGGCTCTGCAGGGGCAGCCCATTAGCTCAGCCAAGTCCCTGAGCTTCTCCTTTACCCAAGAAAGGCATCTTTTATGAGATTCTTCCCACCTACCTCACCCAGCTCTGCAGAGTAGACCCAGAAAGGCTCTCTCTAGGGCTACCAGGAAATAAGTCATAAAATCTTACTGGTATCTTTAAGCGAATTTGTGTTAGCATCTCTGACAAGGTAAAAGCCAGTACTAGTAAATAGGCAGGGTTTGAGTACTGAGAATGAGTTGTATATATAGTAACAGACACCCGTCATGTTAATTAGAATATTTAACACAAAGGCAGGAAATAGTATAAAATAACTTACATAAATAGGTAGATTCTGCCCACTTAGGATAACATTCATAGAGCACTATGACATGTAACTAACTGAGGGGGAAAACAATGCAAAGATGCATGAAAGAATGAGTGTATTTTTCATGCCAAAACTTGGGATACGTGGTCTGACAAGTATATGTCAGTGGAATAGAACAGCAGAAAGTAGAACTCTCCTAAAAGTTAAGGAACATAGTCAATGAAAATATAAGATTATTCAAAATTGCAGAGAGTTGCTAACGTATGGGAGATAGACAGAAATGTTCTAAAGGATAACCAATGGTATGAAGCAGAATAAGAGCAGTTTCCCTGGGTTATGTACATGGCAAAGACCAAAAGGTTTAATAACACCTGAGTCGGCCAGTGTGTTGGAAATGGGCTCTCCTATACATTTTTGATGGGAATTTAAATTAATATAATCTTTATGAAGGGCAATTTGTCCTCCAAAGTAAAATTTTTTAAATTTATATATTGACTCAGTAACTTCCCAGGATTCACATCTTACAGATACAGACCTACTTGTGTGGAATTTTGTATACATAAGGATATCCACTGCAGTAATGTCGGTAACAAAGAACAATTATCCCCACCATCAGGGGACTGGTTAAAAATTACGAGCTGCTATGTAGCCAATAAAAAGAATGAGGAAGCCCTAATGTACTGATATGGAAGAATATCCAAAATCTTTTAAGTGAAAAAGAAAAAACGCAAACTAGAACAGCGTGTCTAACATGCTACCATCAATATACACTCACACAGATACACATACTTCTAACAGGGATACAAAAGAAAGCGGCAATAGTAACTGCCTCTCAGGAAGGCAAAGACCCTTCTTTTCACCACAGTCTTTTGTACTTTGTCTATTTTACACTATGTGCATATATTACCTAATCAAAAGATAAAAACAGTCAAAAAGGCCAGGAATATATATGTATATAGTGCATAGAAAAAAAGAGACAATCTCGGGCAGCAGTGGTCATCAAAGCTTTCCCACAGAAGGCACTGTAGTGAAATCAGCCTGACGGGGAGTGGCTACGTGAGGCTGCAGAGGCTTCCAGGAGGACAGACTGGAGAGGCAGAAAGGAACGAGAGGAAACTATTTTTTCTCTGCAAAGAGAAGGTGGATCAGAAAGAGAGACTAACAGTATACAGACACTGAATGCTACCCCCTTTCCCACACTCCTTCTATAGTACTTCTCTCTGAATAGGTCATGTGTGTGATTATATAATATAATCCATTCAGTTACTGAATGTCTACTATGAGCCAGGAACTATGCTAGATGCTGAGGACATGAAAATTGATGAGACTCAGTCCGTGATCTCAGTAAGCTCTCTATCTGATGAAACTGCAAGTCATAGAGTAGAAGAATTCCATAGAGAAAAACCTGATTAGCATGTATCTAAGAGCAATTATCTATCCATTCTACATCATGCGGTGATAATAATGGTGGTGATGAAAACAACAGCTAACACATATAACATTTATGGTGTGCAAAACACTGTTCTAAGTGACTTTCATATTTAATTCATTTAATCTTCACAACAACCCTATGAAGTGGATATACTCTTAGTATACCATTTTAAAAGACAGAGAAACTGAGGCACAAAGAGTTTTTTTTGTTTTTAACTTATCCATAGTTACACAGTTAGTGAGGGGCTAAACCCAGACTTGAACTCAAAAAGTGTGACTCTAGAACTAAGCTATGAACTACTATTAGCGAACCTGAAAGAATAAGTGCCAATCTCAGAACAATAATATGATCTCACAAATATCTGCATAGGACTTTGCAGTTTACAAAATACTTTCATGTGTTATCTCATTTTCAATATATAATAGCCCTGTGATACATTCTCTTTGAAATGAAAACACATTCCAGCTATTAAAATAAATGAAATAATAAAAGCTACTATAAATTCTCAAAATTCTCATCACTGAAAATAACTGTGGTAGTAGGAAAGTTTCAAAAAATTCTATACGAATTCATCACATTGTAAGGTTCAAGTTAGTATTAGTCAAGCGTCACTGCTTTCATAGGACAAGGCAATGAGACTAGACAATGGGATTTATGTATTTTAAATGACATTTAAACAGTGAAATACTGGCTCTGATTTACTAAAATAATGATTCTTAGACTCTACTGTTAATTATACAGTTATTTTGACCACTTTGGCAACTGGTATATATTTAGATATTGTACTATTCAATTAGCATTAAATGAAATGCATTTTTTAACATGGCGGGATTCTGACTTAGAGGCCTTCAGTCATAACCCCAATAAAATGCATTTTAATCAATCCTCCTCAAAATAGTTTAAATTGTTTAAACAGAACAAACTAGAACAGAAAGTTTGAAAAGCAAATTTACTTGTCAAATTTAGGAAAGGAAATTCCCAATTAATTTCTACCAACTTAGCTCTTAAATAGATCCAGACATGCTTGTAGGAAGTACCAGTCCCCTTTACTCAATGGGGGTTTCCTTACTTTTGTTAATTTTGGATTTCCTTGTCAGCAGGGACACACGATATTTATTTCTACTTTTCCAATCAATATATAAGTAAAGTGAGCACTACTCAGTGAAAATGAAGTGTGCATAGCCCTTATAAAGTAAAATAGATATTCTCTACTCAGTTTTCCAACCAAGGTACACAAATATTGGATGAAAGAAAATTAAGCCTCGGCACAACTGGAGGGAAAAAAAAATTGCCAGCCATCTTGCCAGCACAATGTTTTCTACAGGGTCTTTCTACAGTATTATCGCATGCTCTTTAATATCCGCCACTTTAAAAGGCTCTCTTTAATTAAATAATTACTTTCTTGGGAAAACACAACTCAATCCTAAATTGAATAGGATTCTCACCTCTCCACTTAAATTCTACCTCTTCTTCAAAGTCTTGTTCAAAACTCATTTTCTCTATGAAGCCATCACCCTCTGGTTTCAAAGCTCTCTCCCTTCTCAGGTGTTAATTATATGAATCACATATCCTGGCATTTGATCGTTTGCCTCCTATTCTTTTTCTAACTCGGCGGCACTCAGTTTATATTTCTCTCATGGCACTTATTACTTTGCTTTGAATCACAGTGATTTTAAGTATCTGTTTCTCTGCTCCACTAAAAGGACAAAGTCACAGCCAGCTGTGTGCACTATCTTTGATTAAAGCCCAGTCCTCGACACATCAATAATAAATGCTTGTTGGATTGAATGGATATAAATTTTGCCCATTTTGTAAGAATACAAACTTCTTGAAACAAAAGAATATGCCACATTTCTTTTTTCTCTATTCCTAGATACCTGGCCTAATGCCAGGCACTAAATAGTCATTTTTGAATATAAATTTGTTGAATGTATAATCAACATATGCCACGTAAGTAAACCAGTTGTAATTAAATTTTACTTATGCTAAATTATCTCTTCAGTTGCTTTGATATCTGAATAAACACGTCCCTGATCAAAGGGATGACTCAAAAAAGTGAGGTTACTTCAATTACCCCTTATTTTGAGGGTTGCATATTGAGAAGAGAGGTTAGTAACACACACACACACACACACACACACACACACACACACACACACACAGTGAAAACCTGGCCACAGTACTTTCTGTCTCCTCCCATTAAGAAGCAGTGTCCACTCTCCCATCCCTTGAATCTGGGCTGCCTGGCGATTGCTTTGACTAATAGCCTAGCAAAAGTTACACTGTGCAATTTCCAAGCGGAGACCTCAAGAGATCCTCTGCTTCTGCTCTTATCTCCCTTCTACCACTCTGTGGACAAACCTGAACTAATCTGCGGGAGGGTGAGACTGCATGAAGCAGGGACAAGCTGTGCTGACTGAGGGTGCCCTAGACCAAGAAGCCCCAAGTCAACCAGGCAGCTGGCCGCAGCTGTCTGAGTGAGCCCAGCCAGACCAGCAGCAGAGTCACCTAGATAAGCCCAGTCCAAGTGGCCAATCCACAGTATCAGGATCCAAATGAACGGTTTGTCAAGTCACTAAGTTCTGGGGTGGCTCATTCCACAACTAAAGCTGACTGAGAGCTGGAAACCCAACACCACTTTTTAAAACTGAACGCTTACGTGGTGTCACAATGCCGATTGCTATTCCACAGCAGTTTTGAACTTTAGAGCCAATGCAAATCATTTTTATATGTTTAATTATAATTGAATAAAATATTCCAATTATGATTAAAGCACAATTTCTAACTAAAAAGTAATTGTGAGCTTTTTGATTGATTTTAAAAAATCTATTATCTAATAAATGAATACAACTCATCTCCATCCCCTCATGTACCATGAGAATTTTTTTTTTAAACTACACAATGTGTTTCTTGCTTCAAAATTGGATAAAAATCTTTATTTTTAAACACCCCTATTTTTAAACACCACCCCCTGGGAGGGGCAAAAGAAGCAGTGAAGCAAACTCTTAATCAATACTACCAACAAGAAGGAAAAACACAGAAAATCAAAAGCAATGGCTAATTCTGCCCCCCAATCTTATTAGATTATGGAATTTAGTTTATGAATTTTGAAATACAAAAAATATGAATAATTTTCGGTCTAGGACTGAGAAGTTTGTGCATCCTTGTTAACAGGAAATTCAACTAAAGTAAGAAAATGATACCAAGAAGAGACACTCTTTCTCCCTTTAATGTTTTTGGCCCATGTGCCCCTTGGTCCTCCTCTCAGCCACCCGAGCATCCCTTGCTGGCTCCTCCTTTTCTTCCACTCCTTGACTCTCTTGGACTCCTCCCCCTGCATGGGTCACCTACTCCCACAGCTCCAGCTGTTGCTCAGGAACGTGTGAAGAGCCTCTCTCCTCCTCTCCTTAGCCCCGGTCTAACACCAGCGCTTTCCTCATTTCCAACCATTTGTTGAAGATCTATGCCAAAACCTAGGCCCTTAAACTCAATATACTTGACAATTGAGTCTTCCTCCCCACCTGAAGACCAGCTCTTCCATGAGACATCTTGCTGCTTTTCATGGTATTATCTTTTCCCCAGTTACCCAAACCAGAAACCTCAGAGCCATCTTCAACTCCTTATTCTCTTACGTCTATTATTGTTTTAAACGAGTGGACAAGTCCTAAAGATTTTACTTCCACTACACCTCCTGCGTTCGACGTCTTTTCCAATTGCCCCACTGTAATTCAGAATGTCATCGGGGGCTTCCCTGGTGGCTCAGTGGTTAAGAATCTGCCTGCCGATGCAGGGGACAGGGGTTCGGGCCCTGGTCCGGGAAGATCCCACATGCCGCGGAGCAACTAAGCCCATGCGCCACAACTACTGAGCCTGCGCTCTAGAGCCCATACCACTGAAGCCTGCACTCCGTAACAAGAGAAGCCACCACAATGAGAAGGCCGCGCTCCGCAACAAAGAGTAGCCCCCGCTCACCGCAACTAGAGAAAGCCCGTGCACAGCAATGAAGACCCAACGCAGCCAAAAAAAAAGAAAGAAAAAAGAATGTCATCAGTACCGAACTGGACCACTGTAACAAGACCTCTTCCCACCCCAATTTGCCCTATATACCACAGCCAGACTTATCTTCTTACAGTTTGAATACAATCAGATGGCTCACCTAATGAAAAACTGAATGCGCCTAACCCTAACCCTAACCCATGGCTTACTAATTAAACTATCCTATTTAAGGCAACAAGTAACTCCATAAATCGGCCCCAACTTACCCTTGTAATCTTATGTCCCAGGTACTTATGCTCTAACTGGATTACTTGCTGGTAATCATGTCCTGTGCCTTTTTCCACTTCTGTTCATGGCTTACAGTATTTTCCTACCCAGTAATGGTAATCACAATACATATGCAATATTTATACTGCTTTAAAATTTAATATTATATTATAAAGCATTTTCTTAACGTTTCATTTTTTAGATGAGTGATTTCCTCAAATCTCTTGCTGGGTTCCAAGTTTTCCTACTGAATATCACTGAGAAATATCTTTGTATAAAAGAATTTGCTTTGGGGGGTTATTTTATTAGAATTAATTCCCCAAAGTACAATTACCAGAGAAACGTTTTAAAGAGTCTCACTATATATTCTGTACCTTTAATATTCAGTTGATTATAGTTATCTTAAATTATTATTGTATTATCAAAGCTTAAGCTTGATCCTCTCATAACTACATTGTTGGTATTTATAACCTATAATTTTAACACGCTTCTCCCAACCTTCTGCCCCTTCGGGGCCTCCACCTCTCCTCCAACTTCAAACTCTAGTCTCCAGCTCGTGCAATTACCAGAATTCAGCTGTAGGCCAACGGCCATCATAGCAAAACCAGAATAGCTTATTGTTTCTCAAAGCCTGGAATTCTGAAAACATAATAATATACTTTCTATTTTTAGAGGTGGGGTCCTGGGGGAACTTGCTATTCAAGTCAAATTAGTCAGTCAAGATGAGAAAGTTAATATATTTCAGTCAGTTTGTCTGTGCTGGCATGCACCATCGCCTAAAGCAGTGAACACAGAATATTTTATTTTAAAGGACAGTATGCATACACGTTCAAATATCAGAGTATAAATAGGATATTTCAGTATTGGTTTCCATTTTGCACACTATTTAAACAAAACAATCAGCCTATTTCAAAGCCGCTATAAACTTTACTTCAAATTCCTCTCTTGCCAAATAATCTCACATGCTAACCTTCCTAATCTTTGCTATTAGATATCCCTCTCCAGATTAAAGCTTCTTAAAGGTCTCACATGATACCTGTGCACTTACTCTGCCGTGGGGAAGACTCCAAGAAGTCAGTGATATCTGTATTAAGGTAGAAGGGTAGACTCTGTTGTAACCAAGTGAAGGGAGAGGTGGATCATAAGCAGAATATTCCATGAAGAGATCTAGTAAATGTGAAGGTCTGGAGGTGAAAGAGAACACAATACTTTCTGGGGACTGCAAGTGTTGGGATCAAAGGGCATAGAGGAAAGTGGTGAAAAAGTAGAACAAAACAAAACAAAACAAAACATCCTGGTTGCAAAAAGGGCCTTTATTCTAGGAGGGTTGGGGGAGCCTCTGAAAGACCACATGGTGGACAACCATGGCCAGATCTACACTTTACAACGATCAATCACTCTGGCAGAAACTGACAAGAGGCCAGTCTGGAGCAGGGAGCACGTAGGCTGAGAGTAAAATGGGAAATTGAGCAGTAGTAGCAGTGAGAGCAGAAAGAAATGGAGAAGGGCTTGGTAGAGGGTTCTAGGAATGGGACTAGATAGCACATCTTCTTAACTGGCTGAAAATTCTTACTCATCTCTTTGTAGGAATAATTTTCTGCTTCTACTTTTGGTTAATGTAAAATAAAGCCACTGTCCTCTAAAGCAGAAGGAAAATATACCTAAATAAGCAACTACTATATTTTCTTGACTCTATACTACTATCGAATGTAAGAAGCATCATCAACTTAATGTTTTATGTGTGGGTGGAAAAGTCAATGCTATCACATGAACAGGAGAGATGGAGGTTACTAAGCCTGATGGTTGGGGGAAGGAATTAAAAATTCTTGAGTCTAACTTGTAAGTTTCCTGCTTTATGCAGTTGAAGTCAATGAATAGTATCCCCCCCTAGGGAAAGAGGAAGGAAGTACCTTCTACCAGTAAGCAGCCAATGGTCAAACTGGGCAAGGAAGGTTGCCAGAAAGTCTGGGAACACCTCCAGCCAATTGGCAGCCACACTTTGTACTTAGAGCATGGTTGTTGCCCAGATCTACCAAAGCAACCTTGATGAAAAGGGACACAACACCTTACTCTGTCCTCTCATTCCCAGGACTAGTGTGCATCACAGGATCTGTCATGGAATATCTGTCCCACGGAGGGGAAAAAAGCTTCCATAAACTAAGTTTTAACCCCACTTTGCAATCCTTCAATCATTCCCCAAATATACATGAAGCACTGGTTCCATGCCAGGTGCTGTCCTAGGCGCTGCGGACAGTGCCAATCACCGTGGACAAGTGCTGCTCTGGCTCAGGTGACATTCCAACCAAATGCAAACTGCATGATGAAGACTAAGCACCCCATACTAAAGAAAACTGATTAATTTATCTGACCTGGAAAACTTTATTATTTTATTTTAAAAAATAGACTGATTACATTTATTTTGGAAAGCTCTACTCAGTACCTTTCATCAACCCCCTCCACCCCACTCTCATTTCCTCTCCAGGTTCTTTGAGTCAAGTCCTAGGACCCTGTGATCTCAAGTGACCAGTATCCTTTTTCTCTCACTCCCAAGACATTAATTACTTTTCTCTCACTCCCAAGACATTAATTACTTTCTCTCACTCCCAAGACATTAATTAATTACTTGCCTTCCTGCTGCCTAGCCCAGTGTTCTGCGTAACAGAGGTGCTAGTTCACTAAAAAATATAATCTGAAATAAGTCAGCAGGTGATTAAAAAAAAAAAAAGCTAAATAGCCAGGTTCAAACACAAAGCAGATCCTCTGCAGTTAAACATAGAGTGTACCTGTAAGAGAATCCCTAATATAGTAAAGACTCATGCAGGACACAGTCATAATAGCTGCAGCTCCTTTTCATCTGCTCCATTACGTCCACTCACGATGAATACATTTCACCAGACGCAGCATGGTTCATTATGTGACTAGGGCTGTTCCTGACACTTCACTCCCTGCCTCCCTAACAAGAAAAGGTTGCCAAAACCAATATTGTACTGAAAAATGATTTGTTACCTTATCAACATTTTTCTGTTCACACCCTTGTCAATGATAGAACATTCCTTAACTACTTGACAGCCTATTTTATCCTTCATTACAATCTCTTAACACTTTTACGAAATGACTAAAACACTCTGAGCTTGTTTCCTTGCACTTGAGGATTTATGCCAACTGCTAATGATGTATAAAATGTATAACTTTGGAAATAGAAATTATTAAAGTTATGCCTTTAAGCAAGTTAAAAAAAGATTAGGAAATTAATATTTGGGGAGTATATTACAGTTTATAAAACACTTTCACTTTTCATTTAAAAATATCTGGTTTAATCCCTATACAACTCTGTGGGCTAGGAAGCATTATTATTATTATGTGACCTACACTTTACAGAAATGTAAAATTCTATTGATTTGATCAAAAATACAAACTATTATTTGGTTGAGCCAGAATCTGAATGTATATTTTCTGATTCCAAATTCCAGGATCTTTCTATGGGTTGGACAGTCTCTGCCCTTAACATTGTTATCAGTGGAGCTGATTAAATACATGACTTTAAAAAGTTATCAAGAAAAAAGGATTTCATGACTAATATTAACAAATACAAGGCAAATAACTCTGAAGGACAATTCTTGAATATAACAAAAATATGAAAATATGATCGTTAAGGCTATCAAATTACACATATGAATCGACAACTTCTTTTTAGAGCTATTAAGATGTGTACCGCATTCCACCTAAACTCTGTAAAGTGAGTAGATGCTAACTAGGTGCCAAAGACCAGAATGTAAGCTCCATAAGCACAGGGACTTGTCTATTTCCTTCACTGTTACATTCCCATCACACTCAATAAACACTGGTTGAACGAATGAATGTGAAGTACAACATGGAGTACAAAACTGAGGCTCTGAGATAGAGAATTATAGTTTCCATTCAAACCCAAGACACCAAGTACACTTTAATTTATTAGATAATTGCTGAGTAATTTATATGTGCCTATGTCTATGCTGTGTATTTTTGGATCTTCCCTTTTAGACAACAAGCTACATGAGATCTGGAATTAGAAGTCAGATTTGTGTCCTCTACAATGCCTAGCTAAACAACCTTTGGTAGATCATTTTCAACCTTGATTGTACATCAGCATCGCCTGGAGGACTTAAAAAAAAAATGCCTGGAGTCCCATCAGACACCAGCTAAATCTGTAACTCTGGGGGGTGGTGACTGAGCTCTAATTTTATTTTTAAGGTGCACAGCTGATACTGATATCCAGTGATGGGTAAGTGCCACTACTGCAAACTAATGGTCCTCAAACTCTGGCTTAGTGGAGAATCACCTGGAGGGCTTGTTAAACTTCAGCCCCATCCCCAGAGTTCCCAATTCAGTAGCTCTTGAGTGCACCTGAAAATCTGTGTTTTTAATAAGTTTCCAGGTGATGTTGACGCTGCTGGTGTGGGAACAGACTTTGAGAACCACTGCCACAAACTATGATGATTCTTGAATGAATTAAAGGATAAATGTTCGAGATACATGAATAGAAAAACATGAACGTTATATGAAAAATTTAAATATAAAAAATGAACTTCATGCTCAATATCACTGGTCATTAGAAAAACATAAATTAAATTCACAATGAGATAACATTACATACTTATTAGAATGGCTAAAATTAAAACCAAAGTAACCCAAGTGCTGGTGAGGGGGCACAGCAGCTACAACTCTCATACACTGAGAGAGGAACACAGGAGGGTATCATATTGGAAAACAGTCTGTCAGTTTCTTTTTTAAAGTTTCTAAAACTTTATTAAGTGAGAGCTGAAGTCTAATGAAGATAAGATACAGTAAGTCATCCTTAGATACTTAAAACGTGTTAAAGTAAAATATATTGAGCGAACTTTCAGATACAATTGAAGAAATATTGTCAGTAATCTTTGTGTTAAAAAAAATCCTGGATATAGAGAGAGGTGTTGGGTGACTTTAGATTTACCAATGTCACCATAATATTTTTTCAAAAGGGGATGAAAAAAAAGTTGTGATATTAAATATTGCCAAATTTCACATCAGTCCCCAGGAAAATTCTACAAAGGACTGTGAAAAAGATGATTTAATAAATCACTTAAGAAGCTGATCATCAATATAAACAAACATACAGGCATAAGGAATAAATTCTCATGGACTAACGTAATAAGATAGGATTACTGACTAGATCAAAAGAAACTTACAAATACTGGGAAAGTATCTTAATTTTCAGTAATTCATGTAAGTATTGTAGGGGAGGAAAACTTTTCTTCTTCCCTTCTAGGTTCTTTGACTGGTCTAATAACTAAGTTGACATAAGACAGATTAGCAGGAGAAAAACAAATTTAATTTTGTATGTACGGAATCTATAAAAATAAGACTCAAAGAAGTCACCCAAGCAGGCAGCTTTTATACCTTTTAGACAAGGAAACAATAGATCTGTGAGAAAATGACAAGTAAAAGGGGTTTGGGCTTGGGGTAGCAAGTTAGTGAAGGAGTAACAAGGTGTTTTTACACAACTTTCTTGGCCCTAAATTCCCTATCTCTGGTGAGAAGGATGCCTTCTACCTCTGGTATAGGGAGGGTACCCTTCAAGTGGGAGATGTATTTCCTGCTTCCAGGGAGGGGCAAAGGAAGTCAGCGTGTCCATCTTCCCCTGGTTGTTTCTTAAGTAACTTTAATTTAAAATAATCAATGGAATATTACTCAGCCACAAAAAAAGAACAAAATAATGCCACCTGCAGCAACATGGATGGACCCAGACATCTTCATACTAAGTAAAGCAAGTCAGACAGAGAAAGACAAACATCATACAATACCACTCATATGTGGAATCTAATTTTTAAAAAAATGATACAAATGAACTTATTTACAAAACAGAAACAGTCTGTCAGTTTCTTATAAGTTAAATGCATACTCACCATAGGAGCCAGCAGTCCCATGCCTGGATATTTATCTAAGAGAAATTAAAACTTATATTCACATAAAAGCCTGTACGTGAATGCTTATAACAGCTTTATTCATAATGGCCCCAAGCTGGAAACCACTGAAATGTCCTTCAACTGATGACTGGATAGATGAACAGATGAACTATGGTACATCTATATGATGGAATACTACTCAGCAACGCAACGCAACAACAAACTGTGGACGAAACTCAAATGCATTCTGCTCGGTGAAAAAAAGCCACTTACAAGGCTACACCCTGTATGATTCCATGTATGCAACATTCAGGAAAAGTAAAAACTATATGGAGAAAAGAAAAAAAAAAAAAACAAAGAACAGTGGTTGCCAGGGGCTGGGCTGGGGTGGGTGTCAACTACAGATGGGTACACATTATATACTAATCTAACGACTATAACACGTCAATCTTCCAGCCTCAGGGACTAATAACTTGACAGGACAAGACAATTCTTTTCTTAAGCATTATGTGCATCGTCCCTAGGACATTTACTCCTATTCTCGGTCGGGCTGCTTTCTGGGCACGGATGGCATCACACTCTCTCAAAATAAGTCACCAGGAGAGAAACACCCATAGATCACAGTCTGTTTAAACTTGCTGCTGACTCATTTCTCCCTTGATAAACTCAATCTTTCTTCCCTAATAACTTTAATTATAGTCATCTCTCATTCTAAAGCTTCCCAGTTTCCTCGGAGATGTATTTGTTATCCATGTGACCTCCTGACTGTGAGACACTGGGTAAATATGTCACCTCCAGGATTCAGTCTGCTAAAAACAGAACCTGCATTTTTCACACATTCCTCTCCCGCACGTGGATGTCTCAAAGATTAAAAGGGATGATGTATGTGCACGGGATTATTGCCGTTATGCCTGAAATACATTTCCTGGAATTTGTTCTAAACTTGTGGTGCAATAAATATCCTATTCCTCTCTCCCTAGGCACGGCAACTGTTCACACCGGAAATGGCATTCTTAGGCACTATTTACTGGGATCTGGAAAAGGAGGACTTAGTTTCAAGTCTCACTCTGTAACTTACTTTGTGACCTTGACCAAACCACTTGCCTTCTTTATCTATAAAATGGGCTTCAGCTACTACGTGTTTCTCTAGGGGCTACCTTGAAGGCAATATCAAGCACATACAAAGTACTATATGATGCCTGAGATGAATCCTACTCCCTGATCTCTAAATGGAAGTGACTAAGCAAGAGATTCTCTCTCAGCTAGATGAAACAGATTCCATCAGTGTCATCAGAGGACATCAATGTAGATCTATAATCTGGGAGACCCAAACAAACTCTTCACTACTCAGGAGTCCTAGGACACATCAATTTTTAAAGATGCGTGAAATGCTTGAGTTGAGAGAAGAGAAAAAACATGCAAGTGTTTTCAAGAGTTGGTGTGGTATATAAGGGAAAGAACATGAACTTTGGTGTCACCTAAACCTGGGTTTGAATTTCAGCACTTATGATCTTAGGGAAGTTATATTACCTCTCTTTGCATATTTTCTAATCTACAAAATGGGTACAGTTCTCTTGTAGAGTTGTGAGAAATAAACAATAATGTATATAAAGTATGCAAATACCATACCCCTTGTGAGAAATAATAATGTATATAAAGTATGCAAATTCCATACCCCTTCCATAGGTAGGCCCTCCAACAATGCCTGTACGTTATTCATTAATCCAACAAGCACTGATTAAATACCGTACGTAGTAGGCACTATACAAAACCTGGTTATTACTTCTAATATTACTATTTTCCAAAAGGACCAGGGAAAAATCTAGAGTGAAGGCGGAGCAGATGGGCATCTTTATTGTTTATTACAATGCACACGTAGAAAAGCCGATTTTTCACTACCAAAGAGCTCCCTGATAGCTTAATGCCCTGACTAAAACTCTACCACAACAGAATCAATCTAATTTGAATTAATATTTTTCTTCACTAATTATTTATTTGGTACCTCAAATCTGCTTTAAGATGTAAAAATTCCTAGGAAATAACTTTATGAAACAGAAGAGAGAGGATAGTTACACCTCTTCCTAATACTCTCTCTCTACCCTTGGCATCTCCTGTCTTCTGGTTCCACTGTTTACTAGCTTTGTAACCTTGGGCATATCACTTAATCTCTCTGAAGCTGCTTCATCATTAAGACGGGAATGGTAGCACGTAGCTACCACTTACATAAGTAAAGACCTACAGGAAAGAGAAACCATATGGGGTGGGAAACACAAAGAAAGCAGAAGGGAGGAGAGAGCCACAAAAGAATCAGACTGAATGACTCAAAGAGGAAGAGGGAGAGAGGCAAATACACAGAGAATGAAACATCACCATAGGGATAAATTTCACTCAAGGAGCATGAGTCCTTAGGCCAGCAATGCAATACAGCCTGAAAAAGTCAATCTCTGTTGTGAAACTTACGACTTTTTAGCATTTCTCAGCAATTAATGGTCATCCAGCAAATGAATGGTGATGGTGTCGTCAACATCAAAGAAAAAAATGAAGATGAACTGAGGGCCACAGAGATGATAAAAATGTCTATAGAAGAGCCAGCAAACTTAAATTTGTATAAATTTACTTAAATGTTCTAAGCAATCACACTAAAAGTGAGCATCCATTCCTGAGCATTATGCTGCTATTATCGCATTATGCTGCTATTATAGCATTATGCTATAATATGCTGGTATTAAAATCTATGTATTACTACATATACTATACATTTACACCAACATATCACTATAATGGGTTATAAGCACAAAGTCATGTATGATGTCTTTTCTGAGTAATTTAAAAAATAAAGAATTTTCAAAGACAATAAAAGTTGTTAACCTTTGCTGCTGATTTTAGATCCCAACTCTATACATGCTAATTTTCTTCCTCTTCTTTTCTTCTTTGCTGATGACACAGTATTGAAGGGAAAAGAAGTTTTATCATCAGACTACCTTAACTAGGTTCTGACCCTCTTTTTCTAGTTGAATAATTCTGTTCTGTAAATATTACCTGAGCTCTGATTAGATGAGGAACAAAAGAAACAAAGAGATGAATAAGCAACTGTTCCTGCCTTAAAGGGTCTTGGGCTTTGGTTAACTGCCGGCCAGCAACACACGTTGTTTGGATAGACAGTTATGCTGTACAACAAAGAAATTTACAGGTTGAAGGGGATCAGGATTAAGTCAGGTTGATCAACACCTGGCGTAGTTTAAATGCATCCAACGGATTTCTAGGCACAACCCTTTTCCCTGTTGGCACCACCACCTTTGTTTCTTCCTCATCTCTTTCCTTCCAGGCTTCAAAACTCACACACAACTTCCCCATCTTCAAAGATGCTAATCTTTTCTATACCTCCACTGCTCACCTGCAAGTAGGTTAGGGACTCCCATACCTGGCCCCTCACCATAAAATCTCCACCCGCTTTTCAAGAGAATCCACTGGGTTTCTACTCCACATTCCCAAATGATGTCAAATACACATTCTGGCCTTACCTTGAAGTGTGTTGAAGCAAAACCATCCCTTTCTCTGAAGAAATCATAATCTACTGTTAATTGGCCAAATTAAGGCTGATGTCCCTCGTTAAGTGCATAACAAGGCACTGAAAAATGGTATTATGAGAAGGCAAAATCAAAGATCGCAAACTGAGTTTGCACAGTGTTTTTAAAATTTAGTAACTGAAAAATAATCAGCTAAGCTTCTGGGTTTTCCAAAAGAACCTGAAGATCTGGCAACACTGGGTCCACCCTCACTCATAGCAACAAGGGACTGGCACAGGTGGCAGGGGTCTCCTTTAAATACAGCCTAAGCTCTCAAGTATATGACAGTTCTCCTGAAGACTCTTGTGACTATCAAGGATCCGTGCTATATACATTCCATGTGCCTAGACCTCAAGGAATACAGCAGTAGGCAAAACACGGAAGTGCCTACCCAATGGAACTACACTGCGGCTTTGAATAGATGCTGAAGGAAGGGGTAAGCAACCCATAAAGAACAGTAAAGTAAAGGTATTCTATTGTTCCTAAGAACTCCCTATCTAACGGGTTCCTTGAGGTGAATCCTTTTGTGAAGTGAATGGCCACTCCCTATTTTATCAGTTTTGAGAGCTATAACGAGCATGTTTCAAGTGAAGGTACATAGTTATTTTGTGAACCCATATAAATACAAGATTACAGTGTAAATTCCTGTGAACCCGTATAATTACAAGATTACAGTGTAAATTCCTATGTCTGTATAGATATATCCGGATACAAATATCATTATCACTGAAATTGATTTCTGAGTTTCACTCATGGATTCAAATATCTCTGTATCTTATATTCTGCATATCTCCTATATGACCTAAATATACTGTTAAATTTGTGGTGAACATCTTCAGATTAGCAAATTTGCATTAAAAAAGACATGCTCTTATAACTTTTTTTTTTTTTTTTTTTTTTTTTGCGGTACGTGGGCCTCTCACTGTTGTGGCCTCTCCCATTGCGGAGCACAGGCTCCGGACGCGCAGGCTCAGCGGCCATGGCTCGCAGGCCCAGCCGCTGCACGGCACATGGGATCCTCCCTGACCGGGGCATGAACCTGTGTCTCCTGCATCGGCAGGCAGACTCTCAACTACTGCGCCACCAGGGAAGCCCGCTCTTATAACATTTAAATGTACCATCAAAATTACATTTCATATTAATTTATTTTAATACTAAAGATCTCAGATTCACAGTAAACTCTATTTTGAACACAAAGTGAAGCCCTTAAACTGTAAGGGTTTCTAAGTATGAATTATTGTCAAATGCCCTCAATTTCTGCCTTGATGACCTACACTAAAGCTTCTGATGCCTGCTAATCATATAATGGGTAAATGAATAAAGGACGCCAAAAAGATTACGTGATGACTTGAGAAAGTGTCTGTATAGAGGTGCCTGCACATTCTAATTAAGTTCTCCTGATGTTAAAATTGCAGGAGACCATGAGTTGTAATAGTGTAAACTGTTTAGGTAAAAGAGGCAAGGAAGAGAGAACATTATGTGAACACATTGGTCAGATAAATGAAAATAATTTCATGTAACAAAGTCTGGTTCTGTCTGCCCTAAACCAAGTCATATTGTTTATTTTACAACTTGGGTTAGTAAGAACATGATTACCATTTAGGGAAGTAGTTTTCTGTGAAATTATTCCCTAGCTCATTTATCATCACCACCGCCAAGTATAAAAATTATCTTCAATCACAATCTCGATTTACATGACTCCAAGAATTAGAACTAAGAAAAATGGGTGGCATTGGTAGGGAGACCAGGCTACTTACTTATTAAGTGATTCAAACCCAGGTCTTCTGGCTGCTAAACTCATATTCTTTCCACTATGCTGTACTAGCTCTTTCTCAATAATAAAGTCTAAAGTAAGCTTTCAGAGTTTGCAAAGATCTACTATCTCATTTAATCTTGGTAATAATCCTGTGAAGTTGGGGCAACATAGTATCTCTAATACAGAGGACACTGGGTACCCAGGGATAAAATAATTTATGCATAGAAGATGGACTGAATGCCTGGCAATATCCATAAGATGCAAATAACTACTAAAAAACCTTACTGTGTGCAACTGAAGTATTTGACCTTTAGAGTACGCATATTCTTAAATGAGTACAATGTATCTGTTACCCTTATATTCTAGGGATGGTAAATACCAGATATCTGTACTGCTCCTCTTCTTTTCCACCGTAATCCTCCAGCACACTCTTTTCTGCTAGGCCCGAACCCAGCCTCAGAATCTTTTTGAACACACAGTTCCAGGCAGCCCCTATCAACTGACACAGATAAAATCTGCATTCCTATTCTGACTCTCTCCATTAGGGCCTACATTATATAATATTGTGAAATATATAATATTCTATAACATCTTACGGAAAAACCCAAAGGAACTTTTTGGCCAACCCAATACTTGTTTTTGACATTTTGTCTTTGCTTTTGATTGGATATTTGTTTTCATGGTTCTCACGTTATTTCACATTTGTATATATTGTCTTCTCCAGGTACCGGGACTCTACCTTATTTTGATCTCAGAGCACCAGCTGCAATGATTCATACACAGCAGGCACACAAGGTGTTCTGAATATACCTGAGACAAATGCATGGTATTTATGAAAAAAATCTGAAGTTAAAACAACAACAACAAAACAACAACAACAACAAAAACCTTCCCTTGTTTCTGATTTTAATTTAGGCCAGGAGTTGGTAAACTTTTTCAGTGAAGAGCCAGATAGTAAATATAAGTTCTGTGGGCCAAATGGTCTCTGATGTAACAACTCACCTCTGCCATTAGTGTGTAAAGCACCCATAGACAACATGTAAATGAATGAGTGTCTATATTCCAACAAAAATTTACTTATGAACACTGAAATCTGAATTTTATATAATTTTCACACGTCACACATTATTCTTCTCTTGACATTTTCCCCCAACAATTAAAACATATTAAAAAATAAAAACATTCTTAGCTAGCAGGCCATAGAAAAAGAGGGGGTAGGCTGGATTTGGCCGATGGGCCATAATTTACTGATCCCTGGCCTAAATCTGTGGTTTTCAAAGTGAGAACTTCAAGTGGTCTGCAAGATCCTTTCAGCAAGTCCAACTACCTGTATGTGAAGCCAGATTTTCTTTGTACGCTTCAACCAAAACAGTGTACAACAGACTGACTGCAGGAGCAAATACGAGGATCCAGCTGCCTTCCATTAAGCCAGAAACTGAAGAGATTTGCAAAAATGGAAAACAATGCCAATCTTCTCACTAATTTTTCTTTGTTTGGAAAATATATGAACGTTATGTCATAACGTTCTTTGTATTAACATGTAATGGGCATATGATCGATTTTTTGAAGTGGATTAATATTTTTTAAATTCCTCAGTTTTGATTTCGAATTAGATGCCAACAGCTATAACCCATGGAAACAAAAGCTGTCTGGGGGGCCCTCAGTAAACTGTCAGATGTAAGGGGATCTTGAGACCAGACAGTCTGAGAACCGGCTGCTGAGCTAGAGTGGGGTGAACGGATTCCTGCCGGCAGGGCCGCCTAGGCCGAGTGGGAGCACGTCCTTAGGTCAGGGCACCTGGCAGACGGCCTCATTTCAATCTCCTTCTCGACTTCCCCCACCTGAGAGTTTCCTGGCATTTCTTTCATTAAATCCTGATTTGGTAAAATTTAATCCCATACAATTTATGTCCTCGTAGAATAAATCTGGTGAAAATGTGGGGTGATTTTCATGAAAGAACTCTTCTGCTATGTGCAGACCATAAGAACGCTTTAGCCTTTGTCAAAACAGACAGCTAGATGCAAGTATCTCTCCCTGGCTTGTCTTTTCCAATCTTTAAAAAAAAAAAAATTACTATTCTAATTCTTTGCCTTCAGAATACCTCTCAAAATAAACAGATTCACTGGCCTCTTTATAAATCACAGTCCCTTTGACTTGGCTCCACAAAAACTGTAGGAGCCCGGTGCTAATCAGCATCCTCACTGGTGTTGAATCTAAAGAAAGGAAATCCAGTAGGCATGGTGCAAGTTTAATTGATAGCGTTAATAATAATGCACAAAAAAATCACATTTTGCAAGTAAAGTATACGCATCTTATAGGGCATCTCAAGAGAGTCTTAATATTTTGCTTGTTCTACCATTTGAGACTTTTTAAAAGACTACTGTAGAAGAAATAAAAGGGAAAGCTGTCTTAATTCTAGTGTTATCATATGTAAGGAAACCTTACATAAGGGAGCTCTTCTTTCAATATAAGTTTACTCTGTCGTAAGTTTTAACTGTCTAGACAAATGATGTATATACTGCTGGCCTGGGGAAACCTCTCCCTCACCCCCCATTTTAGAGAGAATTAAAGAAACAGTAACTATAATTCCAATAATAATCATTTTGTTGAATTATATATCCTTAATTATAAAGTGTTTTCACGTGAGCATATGATTCTAAAGATCTTTATAGTTTTCTCTTATGGAATAGTAACTTTGTAAACAATAACAAAGTGGGAAGAAATTTCTATTTTTGGGTATTTGTCCTTTAATCTGTATTATAAAATATCTAAAAAAATCAAGAATTATGATCAGATGGATGCTAAATCTGCCATAATTTGTGATTACTGGCTCCAAGTAGAAAAATAAAATACATTTGGCTATTTTGACCAAGACCAAAACTTCAATTCCCTAGCATCTTAAGACCAGAAAGGCACTAACAAATTATTACCTGTTTGGGGGATTATTACCCATTTGGGGGAACAGTGCAAATTATATTAGGGAGATTTTGGTAGCTGTGTTGTTCAATGAAGAACAAAAAAACGGATTTAAAATGTGGGAAAAAGTGCTTACTGTTTAAATCTACAGTAAAAGCAAAAGTCTCATCATGATTGCAAAACATTCCAAATTGTGAAACTTAAGTTATTTGTAAAATAGACAAAAGTAAAGCAGCTTCCTCAGTCATTTTTTGAGATCTCAGCATCAATTTAAAGAAAATGCTTATATTTAAAAGAAAGCCTATTTCAAAATATGAATCCCTATACTAAGTACAAATATGAACACGAAGTAAATTTATATATCATGCATTTCTGTTCCATGTGTATGCACAAATGAAGGTGATATGAAAACTAAAGTTTTAAAAAAAACTTTATTTGCCTCAATTCTTTAAGGAATAAAAGAGCCTCAAACCTAAAAGAAAGAACAAAGTTGATGCTAATGTAAAAACAATAAAATTACATAAAATTGTTAAGTGGACTATATGGAAAAAGAGCGGGGGAAAAAAGGACATATGTACTTCACTGTATAGAAAATATATATTTCTGCCAACACTGTCTACAAAATTTTTTGGGTACAACTAATAATTTTTTCCACTCTCATTTTTAAATCAAAATTATGTTCATTAAAAACCTGAATATAATAAAGTTTCTTAGGAAGGCAACGAATCCAAAGCTCACATGGAATTTATACTACCACCAAGATAGAGGGATCAGGAGAATTCTGGTCTCATATTTGAGAAGACACTGCTCCTGCTACTCTAAAACAGCAAAACTAGAATCAAGGTATGGTTGTTTTAAAGCTTGGCACAGCAGTTTAAAATGTGAAAAAACACCACCGTTATTTTAATAAAATAGCTTTCAGTTTTATTTTCCCAATTCCCTCCCCAGCAGTGGGACAATAACAGTGTAACTTTCTCTACCTGCTGGGGAGTTTTCTTAGCACTTTGTGGAAACTGTTGGTTTTCAGAAATGGGCAGGCTGATGTGAACCAAAGTTAGACCAAATACAGAATTGCAACAACAATACAAAAGCAATTTAGAAAGAGGATCAAGCCAAGCAGATAAGCGAACTCTATAAGATCAGATTTCTGGGACTGTTCATCCAGTCAGTTCCCTAATTTCAAAAAGCCAAACCAAAGCAAAGCATGCTGACTTACATTGCTTCTTTAGTTCTTTCAGCTGTTGTTTAAATTGTGCAAATTTCTCATTATTTTGAAAGTCTGCGTCAGAATTCTTATTCTGTAAAGCCGAAAACTTCTCCTCCACTAATGATTTTAGATTGGGTATTTCTTCTGGATGCTCTTTTACCTGAGGAAGACAATAAAGTTACTTTAGTTAAAAGTTAACAATGACACAGTCTTGTAACAGTACTTTTCTCTCATTTCATTCAAATAAAAGTACAATGAGGTAGAAAACAGAATTCCCCCCAACAGAGAACCAGAAACGCTGGGACTTGTTCCAGAACAGACTGCTAGTGAACAGCAGAGGGAATCATTCATCCCATCCCATAGTTTCCTTTCTTAAGCTATGCCTTCAATTGCCCTGCTAGCTTGCTGCGTCCAGACAACTGCTGGGGAAAAATTTCACACCAGTGCAACTGTGTCCTCCACCTTCACCAGAACTTGACCATGATGGCTCCTTCCTTTTACTTAGGTCTGTTCAGTCCCCTCTCCTTCCTCCCGAGGGCTCATTCCATCCTTCATTCTCTTCAGCACTCCTCTTCTCTGGCCCCTGGTCCCAGCAGGTGAGTGTGGCTCCCACTTCACAAAACAGGTAAGATTTCAACCTTAAACTTCCACCACCTGCTGCCACAAGGAAAAAGTGCCCCTATTCTGTTCAAGGCTAAACTCTCAATCTTTATTCTTTTTTACCCCTCACAATATTTTATTATAAATTTTTCAAACAGGCAAAAACGTGGAAAGAATTGTGCTTTACCATTCAAAGTCAAAAGACGATCTGCAAGCCCTCTGCTTCGATTAGCTTTTGTCATGGAGGAAAGAATTAGATAATCTTCTTTTGTTCAATTGCTATGCATTTTAATTAGCTGAATCGAAAATGAAAATTAAGCACGAAACCAAAATGCCTAAATCCATATTTAAAGTACAGAGTGTAGGAACTGTCTACTCATTGTACTGATGAAACTCAACCAGTGCTGGATCCACCATCAAAGAGAGGTGTGAAAAAACATGGAGAAGCCTTAATGACAAGTTATACGTAATTAAAAATCTAAACCAAGTCCTGTAAGCCTAAAAAACCAATAAAGCTCAGTTTGGCTAGAGAAGGTAGAAAGACAATTTAATAATGCCTTATATCTCAAGAATAAGAGCTATTATACGCGGTGACTGGCTATCCTCTGCCTCTACACCGGACAGAACAAGTTCAAGATAGCAGCATGAAGAGGTCAGAGTAGATAGATACAGAAAATAAATTATGAGTTTTTAGAAAAGAATTATGGGCTCTCTTTCTGGATTTATAAAATAAAGTCAACTCACATCCACCTGAGATGTTAAGGGGGACATCACAGGCAGGCATACAGGTGAACCTTCTCAAGGTCTTCGATCAGTATGAAATTATTATTTAAGCTGCAATGGTCAGAGAAGATCTGATCTGAGCAGATTATCAACAAATGCAGATGTTCTCTTCCAACAAAGTCTCTAACCCACTCAGCATACTTCATTTCCTTCGTTCAACTACACCACAGCTGAGGAGCTGGGCAGAAGAGTGCAGGGTTGAGGGATGGAGAGGGTAGGCATTTTGAGGTTGACAACACAGCAACCTGAAGTATGACTAGGAAAACCTGAACACACCAAATTTAGTGATTCAGAGTACTTCCTCCCCCCACAGCAGAACCTCGAGAGAACTGCTCTAAAGTACATAAAATTCACTGCGGCAAATATCTTCTCTGGAAACTTGATGCTGCAGCTGGCATAGCTATCCATTGCAAAGAGAACTTACTGTACTCTAGCTATCAAAATGAGAGCCTGGAAAATACTAAGCTCACTACCTGTTTAAATCAATGCAATAAATGGGGATTAAACTATATTTTTAATGGTTTCCTGCTTCGTTTGTATCTTTAAGATAAATAGATACATAATCCCAAAAGGGGAAAGAAAAAAGCCATTCTTTGAGTAGTTAGTTGATCATAAGTGTTACCTAGCCTGGAAAAGGTAAGGATGGCCCTCTTCTCCTAGGACAAATGTAAAATACCTCAAAGAAATTTGAGATGGGAGGAGAGGATCTATTAGATCCTCAGTCCATCGCTTTCCTACAGATAAAGTTCCTAGATACAAGACACAAAACCTCAGTTTTAAGTCACTGGGTGTATTAGTTTGGTAGGGCTGTCATAACAAAGTACCACAGACCAGGTGACTTAGACAACAGAAATTTATTTTCTCATAGTTCTGGAGGCTAGAAATCTGAGACCAAGGTGACAGCAGGGTTGGCTTCTTCTGAGGTTTCTTTCCTTGGCTTGCAGATGGCCAGCTTCTCCCTGTGACACGGTCTTCCCTCTGTATCCAAATATTCTCTTCTTAAAAGGACCAGTCATTGGATTAAAATGAGACACCCCCATGACCTCATTTTAACTTTCATTATCTCTTTAAAGACCCTATGTCCAAACACATCCTGAGATATTAAGGGTTAGGACTTCAACATAATGAATGTTGGCGGAACACAGTTCAGTTCATACACTGGGCTAAAGAATTTTGAAAACAGAATTTTAAAAATAGCTTATAACATCTTATGGAAAAACCCAAATGAACTTTTTGGCCAACCCAACAGATTGTTAATCTTTACACCATTATAATTTTTAAATGATAGACACTACTGAGAAGTAAACTTATTGGACACCATACTTAGAGAAAGAATTTAATACTGCCCTGGGGAGAGAAAAGGTCATGTTTTTAAGTACTACCTACTTACCCAGTGAGTGCCCTCTCCATGCTAAGCTTTGTAGCTAAACAGGAGAGAGGACCAGAAAAGTTGGTTGGGAGTAGGGTGGTGAACAGCTTTGGGAGCCAGGCTATGCACATGAGGCCTGACCTGATAGGCAGCAGGGAAAGACACTAAAATATTCTAAGGAATAAAGTAATAATACAATGAGAAATTTCTTTCTTTCTTTTTTTTAATGACGGCTGTAGTTAAAGCATAGAGGATGCACTAAGATAGGAAGGGAGAAAGAAGTTATTGGACTATGTTAACTAATGGTAGAGGGGCAGGCAACTTGACCAAACTGTAACACTATTTTTGAAGCAGAATCGCTGAGTCATTTTGTGAGAGGAAGACAAGAAACTGATAATGACCTCAAGATTTTTAACATTTAATATGGGCAACTAATTAAATTTAAAATGAGAGCATGTGAAAAAAGAGAAGAGAAATGCAAAAGGACCTCTTAAGGAAAAAAAAAAAAAAGAGCAAAGAAGAAAACCAGGAGTAAGGCATGCCAAGAAGAAAGGAAAAGAGAAAATTCCTTAAGAGACGCTTGTCCTTTGGAAAAAATGATGCAAGAGAGCTTAAGTAAGATAAGGGCTAAAAAAGAAACCACTGGATTTAATTACCAGGTACTTGGTACACTGCACTGGAACTATTTATCTGTTTCAACCTACTAGCTTGCAAAGCTTCTCTCGGGCAAGGATTATTTCACTGGTGCCCAGTGTACTATCTGTTGTACAGTAGGTGCTCAAATGACCTTGATGAACTAGTGAATTACAGGGACACCAAATTCTACTGTAGTGACATGAGAAGAGGGACTAACGGAGTTACGTGTGAGCAAGTGAACAAAGTCTGGCAGCAAAGGAAGGAGAAAGAGATGGGAAGCAGATCTTGGGAAAAACACAGCAAAAGACACTTGTTTATTTGTACAGAGGTCAACAGTAGCTTGGAGTGAAGCTGACATGATGGAGGAGAAAGAACATGTACCTCAGGATCAGGCAGGTCTGGGTCCCTAAGTTGTGGATTTGGGGACAGTCCTTCTAGGCCTTGGGTTTCTCTCACTTCATTAGGAATCAGGAACACCCGTGTCAGTGCCATGGAGACTTAATTACACCATGTTTGTGTTTAACTCGGTACACAGTAGACATTAAATTTTCTTACTCTTTCCTTCCAACTTTAGCATAGAGCTTTCAACATGTTTGTGGACTGAGAAGCAGCCAGTGGGGAAACACAAATCAGAAACACTAAGAGAAAGCAAGTAACAGATTTCATTTGAGAAAATCCTTCAAGTACTAGGGCAAAAACTAGAGAGGGGAGAAGACCAGCTGCGAAAGCACAACAATAGTCTTTACCAGAGCTCATAAATGCCCACAAGGCTGGACACGCAAGGATCTGAGGAAACCCCCAAGAAGTGTAGGACAACAGGCAGTGGTGAGGACCATGTCAAAGTAGCCGGCAACAGCCCCAGGTGAGAGGAAGCCGCTGCACAGCTCCGGGTCACTGCTGCCACGTGAGAGAGCATGCCCAGGTTTCTAAAGAAAAGTTACAAATCTAGATTTCTGTGACACCTATTTTTTTTTTTTTTGGTCTCTAAAACAATGTATAGTCCAAACAATACATCAGCCTGAAGCCAGGAGTTTGAAACCTCTGTTTAGCGCAAACAAGATATTTTGGACATAAAAAGCAAAGTACTATTGTGATCCACAATCTTTGGAGGTTTAGTGCAATTCCCAGACTTCTACTTTAGGAATGAAATATGGTCCTTTCAAATAGGACAGAGAAGAATGGGAAGGATGGGTGTGGGGAAGAAAGGGGAAAGTAAGGATTCCATTCTGACATGCTAATCCCAAGTATTAATGAATAACTTGGGCTCTAGGCTTGAGATTAAAAATTAGGCTCTTTGCTAACTGAATGACCTTAGAAAAGTTACTAAATGCATCTAACCTTAATTTCCTCACTTGTAGATAGAAAATAATGACAGTATTTCCCTCACAGTGTTGTGGAGAGGAAGAGATGGGATGAAACAATACAGCACTGATGAGCTATCTGTCACAGAGAACAGTCAATGAGGAGTAAGTGTTATTGTTGTGTTTATAATTATATATATCTCCAGGGTGGCTGGATATCCAGGCCCGCAGCTCTGTGGACTGACATGAACACCCACGTGGAGAAATCAGGGTATGGATTTTAATGGGAACCATGGAAATGAATGGGATTACCAAGGAGATGAAATAAACAGAAACAAAATAAAAGTAAAGAGAGAACTCTGGAGAATATCACATTTATGGGATAGCTAGAAGAGTCTAGAAAGAAAAAGTGTAAGAGTTAAGAAGACAACCAAAAGAAAGTGTCCCAAAAGTCTAGGACATTTCAAGATCTGCCAAATGCTGCACTGAAGTCAAGCTAAATAAGGATTGAGAAGTGTCCGTTGGACTCTATGATTGGCTCACTGAGGACTTTAGCAAGAGCCCAGATGCACACGCACAAAGTGCTGACTCCAAAATATGCAGATTTTTGTTGAATGAATTGTTTCAAAAACATGGAGCAGTGATAGGACAGAACACACAGATCGCCAAATGTTCCAGAGACTCTCCAACTAACTGCTCAGTTTGAGCTCAAAATCACTGTGAATGTTTAGCTGCATTTAACAGGAACCCAACACCCCTGTGACTGCAGTATTTCTCTGACGTCAGCAAAGGAAGGCAAATCACAGAGCTGACTGTAACAATGAAGTCAGACCTGTGGTGGCTCTGTCCCTATGAACAGAGGCTCAATGTTTTAGGAAAAGAAATAATGGTAGGAACTAATGGCAAACTTGGTCCTTACCCATACTGAAACTATGTATTATTTTCAACATGCTTTAAAATAAAATTTTTAATAATTATATGATGATAATACACTTCATTTCTTTCAAACAATATTGTACACATATGCAATTACTCAAAGTGTATTATTTTATTGCCACAGGGCAAAGTCAAGGTCTCCTCCTCCAGTTATCATTATTGCCTGATAGCTATTATTTCACTGGGAGGGGAGATCACAGGAGCTAAGGATATTAAATGGGCTGAGTCATTCATACACTTTTGAATCATGTGAGAATCTAGTATAAAATTAGTCACTCTTGTAACTGAACCAAGACTCAGATGGATTTACTCTCTCCAGAACAGCCACTGTTAGATGTTTAGCTCCCAAAATAACATATACCTGATGATTTACATTTTGGAAATCACACAGCCTTTAGAAGTTTATTATAGGTACATAAAAGAGAGAAGCACTATGCTTCGTACGTTAAGTATTCCAAGTTCTAATTCATAGTCAGTCTGATCTAAGGCTATGGGACCTACTTTCATGGGAATCCAGAGAGAATTGCCTCAGCTGGTCCTAGAACATTCATTCAACAAATATTTAGAGCCCCAACTGGGTACCAGGCATTATGCTAAGCACTGAGACATTTATGGAGGTTGGCCCACACTTACGACACACCACCAACCCAACTGGTCATACACAGGGTAAATTTATATAGGCCAACACTGTCTCCACCTTTATATAGCAAAAAAACTTGGAAAAGTTTTCAATGAAAGACATGTCCAGGCTAAGAATCATTATGCTTTCACTGACTATAACCTAATTGCAATGGAAACACATTATATTTTCTACAGAGTTTACTACACTGCCTTTGCCCTGTTAAAAAAAAAAATACATATATCACACACGCTAATGATGACCAGCATGGATTATACCCTTCATCTCATGCCCGTTTCTGTTGTCAGTTGCACAATCTGCACTGAACTCTGTTGGACCCAGTTATTTGTAGTTGAGTGAGTTTCCTAGTGCCATTATATAGTTTGACTTCTGACAAAAACAGCAAAGAGGGAACACTTCCTCGTTGAACATTATGACACACTGAATGCACTTCTCAGTTTGCCAAGGTGTTGTAATACACCATTACTGGGCAGCGGCCAACCAGACATGGAAACATCTTTCCTCTTTCAAGCCTTTCAGAAAAAAATTGAAAACGAATAAACTTAAACCTGTGAGAAAGTGCCATTGGTCTAGTTCTAATGGACCAGTCCTATTGGAATAGACAGTTGTCTAACAGATGGCAGTTGAATGAGGCAACCTGCCATCTATGTGCATCTGTTACTAAACATTTATGCCGTTGAAAATTACTCCAATAATTTCTCATGGCACCAATCCCACTATAAGATTATGACCAACAGGAGTCGCATATTTATACAGTACAGTAACAGGATTCCCATATTGGGGAGGGTGGGCTGGGGGCAAAGGAACCAAACTTCTGATTTGTCTCTCTGGGCTTTGTTGCTGTTGTTGTTTGCTCTTTCTTTTTTTCTTTCTTTCCTTCTCTGGGCAGAATTCATAGAAATATGCATTATTTATTTATTTATTCATTTATTCATCCATTTAATAAATATTTACCAAATGCCTACCACATGCAGGCATTGTGCTAGGCATTGGAGATTCAACAGTAAACAGCCTAACCTGGTCCCTGTTGGTCTCATGGGGTTTGGGGTATAGTGGAGTAAAACAGTACTATTCAAAGAGTCAAACAAATACACTATCACCAGCTGTGAGAAGTGCTGTGAAGGAAACGTATTAGATGGTAGGAGAGCATGTAACCACAGAAATATAGAGGACATCATTTCATAGGCAATCTTTTTAGGCACTGCTCTATTTAAACACAGGTCATGCTGAGGGGAGGGTGAGATGAGGATTTTTTATTGTTGTTATTAACAAGCACTTTGCAATTGCACAAAATCTTTCATCTGAGTGGTTCAAAGCCTTATATACCCAAGTGTCATTATCCCAATTTGACAGATGTGAGGAACGGGCAGCTCACAGGTTAAGCGTCTTGCCCAAGGTCATACTGAGTCAGTGACAGATGGCTGCAACTAATTCAAACCCCCTTTCTTTCTTTTTTTCCCTGGGGACTTGCACATTTGGGACCTGTCTAGAGTGGGGGGAGCGAGGGAGGGGGAGGGGCAGAGGACTGTTTGAAGAGAATGAAAGAATGAATAGGGGCAGTCAAGCTCTAAGCGGGGGCCCTGAATTAGCTAACTGATTTTACCACATTTCCTTACAAACAATAGTGCAGTCACAGGGGACTGGTTCCAGGAGACCCCACATATACCAAGATCTAAGGATGCTCAAGTCCCTTAGATAAAATGGTACAGCATGGTCGGTCCTCCCATTTTGCAGGTTTCCTTTCCGTAGATTTAACCAACTGCAGATGGAAATTTTGATCCACGGTTGATTGAATCCAGGTTGCGAAACCAGTGAATACAGAGAACCAACTGTGTATTTATTGAAAAAGATCTGTGTGTAAGTGGACTCTTGCATTTCCAACCCCTGCTGTTCAAAGGTCAACTGTACATTTCCTGAATGCTTACTATGACTGGCACCTGCTAAGCTTGACATCATCATCTCAGTTGATAATCCCAACACCCCTTGGAAGTTTGTTAGAAATTGTGTTAGAAACTCCCTTTCAACTTAACTTTGCTTTGCATGTGCCTCCAAGTACCAACTCAGAATGAACTTTTATACCTCATCTTAATTTTATGAAAACATACTTGACTTCAGGCAGATATCCTCAACCTTCAGTGGTCATTTGTTAGCTCTCACATGAAAAGATACTTATTCTGAAATTTGGAATTGCCTTTCCTGTCCACCAAGCCTCTGTCATCTACAGAATTACTCAATGCCTTATTTATCATTATGGTATCTCACTCAAGATTTGAGAATAAAAAGTACAGCAATGGGTTGATGCTAATAGGATATACTGGTCTCACCAAGTACCCCATTATCCAGAAAGATGATCTCCTAAAATGCTAAATCATCTACTGAAGATTCAGTTCCAGTGCTGCCTGGGAGACAGCGCCTCATGAGGTTAATGTCCCACAGGATGCCTGTAACCAGTGAATAATATGTGACATTGTTTCTCTGATAGTCAGAACACATGGACCTAGGAACCAAGGGATGAAACTAGAATGAGTTGTAAATCTTCTCCCCCTCATCACACCTAATGACCAACTTGCATTTTTTCTCCCATGGCTGCAACTCGAGTTCTGCTGGTCTAATAGTCTTAGTACTCAAGAGAAGAATGATTTCACCAAGGGACTCAACAATGCCTTCACTGATTAGGAAACTTAAACAGCAACCTAGCAATTTTGAGCTTCTCATGACACTGACTAGACAGACACAAAGTGAGGTTACAGAACTGGTTGGGGCACTGAATCTGAATTATCAAGGGTAAACAGGATTGCTGCTACAGAGTGAGGAAAAGGAGGTGTGCATCTGGAACCTGGACTGTCTCCTGGTTTTGCCATGTCTAGTGGTAAAAAATAATGAAAGTCCGTAACAACTCCATACAGGTAGAACCATCAAGAACACAGATATCCCAGGAATGAAAGCCTAGGTGTTATAGCCAGATAAAAACCTACCTCATTCAGGAGTTGGTTGACGGTGAACATGAAATGGGTATTGGAGAAGGGAGTTAAAATGCCAACTATGGTTCAGGACCAATAGGAAAAGCTAAGTATCCCGTCATATTTCTTCCTTGGTCTGACATGTACATATTTATGTTTTTAACTAATTTCTCCCTTTCCTTTCCTCCTAACATTTTATAAAAAGTAAGCTGGTGGCTCACTAGTTACAGAGTACCATAATGGAACAGTATGGACATAAAGGAGTAAGTGTGGCCCAAATATCCTAGACTTGGAAACAGTAACTTAAGACGTTACATCTTTCCCCCTTTGGGGGGAAGACAGAGCATATTTTTCACTTTTATGAGAGAGGGCTGCAATATGTTAGTAGGAAGCATTTTCTTGTTGCACAGTTTGCAAGATTAATAAGTCTGGAAGGAAATTGTATACAGAGGCGGAGCAGCCATACTGGTCTAGAATCTTTTGAACCTTTCCTCTGTTTGGGCAATTTCCCACCTTATGAGTGATAACCTCACTGGGGCGGGAACCAGAAATGCACTTTCTCAGCTTCCCTGCAACAAGAACACAGACATGTCAACTTGGCCCTTGGCCTGTGGGACTTCAATTCTTGAGAATGACATGAAGGAGGTGCCTTGGAACCAGATTACCTAAGGATTTAACCTTTAAATCCCAGCTCTGCCTCATACAAGCTGTGAAATCTTGGGCAACCTCTCAGAAACTTGACCTCCCCCTCTATAACTCTACCAAAGTCTTTGCATTTCACGAATGCTAAATGGATTAATGCACTTAAAGAATTTAGAGCTTTGAAACGCAAATACGGTAGCCACTAGCCACATGTGGTTATTCAAACCTAAATTAATTAAAATTAAATAAAATTTAGTTCCTCACACTGTCACATTCCAAGGGCTCAAAAGCCACACGTAGCTAGTGGCTACCTTTTTACAGTGCAGATATAGAACATTTCCATTACCGCAGAAAGTTCTACTGACAAGTGTTGACTTATAGAATACTTCCTGGCACTCAGTAAGCACTCAAATGATAATTGCTCCTATTATTAATAACTAGTATTGCTATCATTATTATTATTTTACATTACATCCCCAGAACTTATTTATCTTACACCTGAAAGTCTGAGCACTTCTGAGCACTTTCACCCAATCCCCCTCCTTCATCCCCTCCCCTCGCCTCTGGCAACCACACTATCATTATTATCACAATAGCAAGTTTAAGATACAGCTGAATTTAAAATCTAACGGATAACCAATTAAACGTGGTCTTCTAATAAGAATTAGCGGAGTATCAGTAGCAACAACTGCTCTCAATTTATAGTTTATTATGGGCAAGGTACTGAGCTAAGCACTCCACAGGGATATTTTATTTAATCTTCCCCAAACAAACAAACAAACAAACAACCTGAGTGGTAAGAACATCCCTATGTTACAGATTGGGAAACTGAGGAAAGGAGTGGTGTAACTACAAGCACTGGAAATGCTCATCAGTATGGGATCTGGGACTCGCTGGATTGGCATGTCTGCAAAACTACTAAATCCATGACAACTTCTTCTTAGACTTCACTACAGAGTTACTGAGTGCCCACTAGGGGTCATGCACTGCGTTAGATGCTGGGAATACAGTGGTAAACAGAGACCAAGGCTCTGCCCTCACAGACTTTTAGTTCTAGTTGAGAAAAACAGTCAGAAAAGATATAATTAGCTGGATGGTAATAAGTGTTGTCGAGAACAGTTAAACAGGGTGGGGTAGGTGAGTTCCTGTATGATGGATGGTTAGGGAAGGCTTCACTGAAAAGATGACACTGGAACAGAGACCTGAAGAAAATTAAAAAGGGCAGGGTGGAGTGGTAGGAGATGAGGTCAGAAGTGAAGATGGAGTAAGGGGGCCAGGCCAGGGAGGCCAACGTGGGGCCTTTAGCCTCTAGGCTAAGAGAGATGGGAAGGTTTTGAGCAGAGGAGTGAGAAGACCTGGTTTTCTTTTTTATAGGATCACTCTGGCTATTATGATGAGAATAGATTTTAGGGGAGGAAGGGCAGAAGCAGGAGACCAGTTAGAAGCAGACCAGTTAGTAGGCTACTGCATTCACCTAGGCAAAAGGAGACAACGGCCCACATTAGGGTAGCAAGACGTAGCAAGTAGCAAGAGGTGGTCAGATTCTAACTATATTTTGAAGGTAGAAACAATAGGCTTTATTGATGAACTGGATATGGGCTGTGACACATTAAGGAACTTAGGACAACTCTGGGTTTGGCCTCTCTAGATGAAATGGTACAGTTGCCATTTCCTGAGATGGGGAAGTCTGGAGGAACAGCTGGTTTGGGAAGGTTAAAAGTGAAATGCCTATGGGAATGAAATGAAGTGGGAATGAAAAGAAGACAGCTGTATATCTGAGACATGGTTTTGGAGAGACGATAGGGTTATAGTTACAAACGCTATGAAAAACGACTAAGTGTATGGTGTTATGAGAGCACAAGATACATTTGGCGAACAGAGACCGGGTGATGTCAGGGAGGGCTGTTGAAAAAGAGCTAGACTAAGTTTATGAAGGGCAGGAAGGAGTTACCTATTTGAAAGTGAGAGAAGAGCACTCCCAGCAGAAAGAATAATGTGTACTAAGCCCAGAAGCAAGAGAACATGCCAAGAACTAGCGTAAAAGAATGGTAAAAAATGAGGCTACCAAGTTAAGCAGGGTTACAGACCAGGTAAAGACGTCTGAATTTAATCCTGAAAGTAATAAGGAATAAGTGAAGAGGGCAGAGTTGTGAAAAAGGCAGGCAAAATAATCAGATTTCCAATTTAGAAACAGTTTTTGGGCTACTAGCTAGAAAACATACTAGAAGAAAGCAAAACTTCATGCAGCAAACTATTCATGGGAGAGTGGAGATTGTGAAAATGGGGATGAGGCAGGCAACCTCATTTGAGAATCAGTAAAATCTGGTGATGGAATGCGAGCTATGAGGAGCTAGGAGAAGGGAGGATAATAACCAGGTTTCTGATGTGGGCAACTGTGGGGGAGGATATCGCCATTTCCTCAGTTACAGAATCTCAGAAGAAAATCAAGGGGAAAACTCTCTGAGTTGCTGAATTTAAGAAGCACACTGAAGCGAGAGATCAAATAGATGATTGAATTCATGTGTGTGATTCTCAGACTCATGCTCTGGAATGGAAATAAGGATTTGGGACTCGGCAGCACAAAGACAGTAATTCAAGTTAAAAGCTCAAGAAGAGAGCGCAAAGAAGACAAAAGAGTCAAAGAACAGGTAGGAATACCAAGATTTTATGGCTGGAGAGGTGAAGTAGGGTCCACCGGCAGACTCTGGAGAAGTGGCCGGAAGCAAGAAGAAAAGTCAGACGTGTGTTGTCATGAAAGTTAAGGGAACATAACAATTCGAACAGGAGGGAGTCCTCCATAGTAGCAAAGTCAAATAAGGGAATGACTGAACAATGTCCTCTGGATTTTTCACCAGGTTTGTAACCTAGGGCCATTCCCTCAACTCATTCAGCCTCAGCTTCCTCATCTACACAAGACAAGAATGTTATGGTACCCACCGTTCCCAGCTGTTGTGAGGATACATGGTGATGCATACAAGGTACCTAGTACAGTGTTAAACACACTAGGCACTTAAAAGAAAAAAAAGCTCTATTCTCAGTGCACCACGTCTTATGTGATGTCAGACAGGCAGGGCAAGGTAACAAGGAGACAGGGGGTTGAAAGCTTGAAGCCACATGGAACCAATGGCCTCGGAGTGCACTGTGCATTTTGAAAAACAGGAACGGGGAGAAAAGAACTACAGTCTTTTTCCTTTTCTTCCTCTCCTCTCCCAATGTTTCCTTTCTCTGCACTAAATGCAGTTTATAAATGCAGAAATTCCTGAGAGCCTGTCAAAGGGACCTTTTAAGCATACCTTAGTATTTACACAAAGAACTGTGTTCAGTGTCGATATTTACCACAATTGTCATGAGTTTGTGACACAGACGTTATATTCTTAAGAAGGGTGGCTTAAACTCAGGAGCAGTCCCCAAATAAATAAACGAATAAATGCTCTGTAGAAACTAAATCTATCGATTAGTGATTTCAAAATTTCTTCCAACAGTTTTTGACACGATAAGCCAGGTAATGTTTATCAAATGAAATATTCTAAGTACATGATTAAGGAGACCTTTGGACAACCAAACTGACTTTCAGGTTAGTTTCGACACTGACAAAATGATAGTCAAGGAGAAGTTTCCCAGATGGCGTATACTTTACTGTCAAGGATTAAGGTTCTACCCTTTCTTGCTCTCACCTCCTCAAGGACATGGAACTGGGAAAACGGTCCCAATGTTTGCTTCTCTAATGGGAAAAACATGTGCTTTACAAAAATGAATTTCACTGATTTTTTTTTCATATCTAAACTATTCCCACCCTTCTAGCATAATTCCTTTCAAAACCTCTTTGCTTTAGGACTGACTTAGCAATTCTCTCAATGCAGCTCTCAATGCACAAAGCCTGTATTATATAGTCCCTCCCCTACCTGCTTATTTTCTGTTACATCCATCAAAATCAAGGCTCCTAAGGAAAGTCCTAACTACTGGGGATCTTGATTTTCTTATACTCATTTAGATAAACTTTTCCATTCAGCTCAGCAGTGGTTGGTGATACTGAAGCTTATTTTGCTTTAGAATCTGAACAATGAAAGAAGTATCTCTTGCTCCAGTCTGTGTGTGTGTGAGTGTGTGTGGAGGGGAGATGATAGGGGAAGGGATATACACACTTGGTGCTCTCTCTCCTGAAGAAAGCAAAAGACCTGGGAGGAGAACGGGGCAGCAGTGCTCCGTTTCGTGGAGCATTCGAGACCAGAAGACCAGCCTTTGGCACCTGGGCCATTGAGGAGTACCCAACCCATCACACGCTCACTGACGTGAGGACAAGAAGAACTTCTCTCTCACGTTCCATGTCTTTCCTGGGTCCTCCAGTAACTCCCTCCATGAACTAGAGGATCTGAATAACCAAAGGAACAAATTCACCATTTCTGTTGTAACCAAAGAGAAATGCTAATTGTTTTCTTCCCTCTGTTCTTGCCAAGTTTCCATCAGAAAACCCATTTAATGTAACTATAGGGCCTGAAAAAGAAAGAAGCAAAATATCTATTTTTGCTTATATCTATTTGCTTACATCTATTTTGCTTATAACTATCTATATCTAAATGTAAAAATATCTATTTTTACATTTTTTAAAAATCCATAAGTTATCTTCTAACATTCTGATAAACAGTAAGTTTGATTTCAAATCCCTTGTCTTTGTATCATACCACATATCCATAGCACAGAATGAGGGCAATCCAAGGATACAAGGCCGGATCCTTCTCTCAGTTATCACATCTCACCCGACACAGTAAAGACTGTGGAATTACTAATAATCCAGCGGTTTATTAATGCTCCTTATCCTTTATCTACTCCATTCATTCCCATCTAGCCACCTATCAAATTCTCTGATGTTGCCTTCTCTATAATTCATATGGCTTCCTTTCATTTGAAATTATTTCCCACTACTAAAGCTATCAAACTGATTTTCACCTTCCATTTTGTCACCTATGAGAAAAATTTCCTGAGTAAATGAAAATGAATTCTCTCCATCTTATCTAATCAAAAGCCACTGTACCACAAGAAAAAAATAAACAGGTGCTTCATAGTACATAGAACACTTGTGAGAATAATTTATATAATTTGATTCTCACTGCCAGAGAGAGTAAATAATTTCCTTGAATGGAACACCGAATAGATAACAAAGCTAAAACTACAGGGTGGCCACCAAGTCTGAAGGCAGAGACAATACGATTTCGTAGTGGGCTATAATATTATATCATTAAGCCATTTATTGCATATTCACCTATGTTTCCAGACTTGGTGGCCACCCTGTGAAACCCAGATCTTCTAGGCATAACCTGTTTTCCTTGATTCCCTGCACGTTACCCTGAAGCACTAAAGAAGGCAGCAGCCAAAGGGAAATACCATCTTTAAATTGGATGGTATTTAAAAATTTATAAACCAGGTTTCATAGTCTGTTCTCCAACTTAAATTCACAAACACATTGTGCACGGAGATTAAAAGAAGCAATTAATATTCTCTCAATGCCTACTATATAAAACCTCACTTCCTGTGAGGGCACGCGTAGTTAAGAACTTTACCTACAGTATCACACTTAATCCTCGCAGTAGTCCCGTGAGGTATCATTATCCTCTTTTTACAAATAAGGAAGCTGAATGTTCTAAGAGGACAGGTCACTAGCACAGTGTCACACAGCTAGGCAGTGGAGGAGCAAGGATGAAGCTACGTCTTCTAATTCCAGCTGCAGTATTATTTCCACTACCCCAGTGAAACATCCTTTACATGTTCCATGACATGCCACTTACTGACCATTTCACTGCCTTCTTCCACAGAGAGACTTCTTCCTCCCTGCTCCTAAAAACTAATCATCAGCAAATCTGTAGTCTAAGCTGGCAAGAAGAAAAAAGTTCCTCAACAATGCCTGGCACATAGCAAGCACTAGAGAAATGTTAGCTAGGCTTACTATTATTATGGAAAGACTGACTATTCCATCTTTTAATATAACAGTTCCATATAACAATATTCTTTTCCTCAAGCAGTTCTTTAATATTAACAGAATCCCTCCCTATGCATGTCAAATCAGTGTGAAGAGTCTTTTTCACTGACTAAAATTTTACCTTTGGGAAATTTACAGTTAGATATGTATAAGATCATAAGCATATTTTATAACCAAGACTACACAAAAACACTTTCTCCCAACTAAAACTACAATTCAAAGTGAATTCAACGAACTACATCTTTTATATATATATATATATATATATATTTTTTTTTTTTAAAGATTTTGTTTTTCTTTGATGTGGACCATTTTAAAAGTCTTTATTGAATTTGCTGCAATATTGCTTCTGTTTTATGTTTTGGTTTTTTGGCCCTGAGTCATGTGGGATCTTAGCTCCCTGGCCAGGGATTGAACCTGCACCCCCTGCATTGGAAGGCAAAGTCTTAACCACTGGACTGCCAGGGAAGTTCCACTACATCTGTCTTGAGGTATGGAGATGTCATGAAGAGAGCCTTGAATGACATATCAAAAAACCAAGATTCAATCTCACCTCTTAAGACTAAGCATGTGACCTGCGTATGACCCTTAACCTTCCTGAGGCTCAGAGTCCATCATCCACCTTACCTAACTTGGAAGGTTACTGTGATCATTAAAGAGGTCAGGGATCCCAGAAGGCTCCTCATCCCTTACCCAGGGCAAAGAAAGTTGGCTTCAGATTCTTTTAGTCAAAGGGCCAGGGGACTGAAGTAGAGACCGATATTTCCAAATCTGGTTTAAGTAAACCATCAACAGCCTGTAGGCAAATATCAAGTAACTGGGGAAGCCAGAGGAGAAGTGAATTCATTATCATCCAATAGGCTAGGTCCTCCAGAACATCTGAAACACCAAATTGAAACCAATACCACAAACGGGCTTTGTTACAGTTTATAGAAATTGGATCACAATGAACTATTTATGATTATATCATTTTTTTAAAAATTGGCTAGCCTGGAAACCTAGCCACTGAATGTTATTTCTATTGGAAACTGTATTTCATGATTCAATTCAGAAATCCAAACACTGGGAATGTATCTTATTTCTTTCCAGTTCCAAGAGCTAACAGAGACTCCCTTCTGATCCTCTTTGGCATATTCAGGCAGTCTCTTTCACTCTTTGGGCCTGTGGCCATTCAGATATGAGATGTCAGATGGGGACAGTCAGGACATCATAACCATATACCACCTTTCACTTTTTTTTGGGGGGGCAGTATCACAACACATTCCTATTTATAATCTGATTTTATCTACAATTGCCCAGTGAGGTATGTAGGGCAAATAGCATCATTCCTCATTTTAGAAATGAGGAAGCTGAAGCACAGAAGTTTCTGCGACTTGTCCAAGGTCATAGCCTGGCAGAACAAGGATTAGAAGTCAGATCTTTATTTCCCAGCCCAACGCTCTTATCAATGAAACATCAACTGTTGAGAAAAGGGAGAAAGGAAGTGAAGGTGATTATGATTTACTGAGACTTTTTGTCTAATTTCGTCTGACATTGTGAATTTTCATTAATTTCCTTCTTCATTGTTGCCTGATGAGTTAGTCACTAAAACCATAAGATCAGAAAGTATAAATTGTTTTATATTATTTCCTCATTGTTACAGATAGATGTTCAAGTTTAAGTGTTTCATAATAAAGTGACTCAGAGACTAAGCAAGCCCAATCTACATTAGTCACTTGTTGAACTGTTACATGAGATTTCTGCAAAACTCTTGGGGCCAGGGGGCGGGGGGGGGGGGGGGGGGGCAGAAATAAGCATTTACCAAAAGGATGACTAAATTAAGGACAAAAGGTGAGTGTAAAACTTACACATTTTTTCCTTCCAGTTTAAGCTGTGGCATGAGAAAATAAACATGAGGAAACAAAACACAAGTCACCTACTACCATTTATTCTGAATTTAGGAGGTTTAGAAGAGTTCACCGGTTTAAATCAGCATGTGGTGGACATTCTCGAGACAAGAGAAAGAAGTTAAAAGTTAACAGGACAGAACAATGAGCCTTTGCCTTTATATAGCACTTCTACCTCTCAAGTGCTTTCACATAGGTTATCTCATTTCTTAATCAAGAACTTGCTCTGTCATAGGTAGGTGCAGATATTACTAGGTCATTTTGCAAACGTGCTTAAGGTCAACACAGCTTTTCAGTAGATAGGTGTAGAAAAAAACACAATAATTAAACTGAACAGTAACACCAAACAATTTACTATTGTAATGGGATCATACACCCTTTACCTTACAAAGCCAAAACATTTTCATTCCACATTCTGGCAGAGCAATACTATTACTATTATAGAAAATGTGGCATGACATATTCTAATTTCATCTATATTATTTATAGGTGCTTTAAGTAATATGTTAAGTATTTCTTCTAAGAAAAAATTGAGCATATGATATTTTTGCTTAGGCTTTTTAAAACACTGTGTAACTATACCTCATGAGCCATATTTAATTTCTGATTTTGTAAGAGGGATGCTCTGAATACACCCAGCATTTAGTCCATTTAGAGCTCTGATTTAGCATTTCATGTGGTTTTACTGGCTTCTGTGTCATGGTAGGGGCTAAAATAAACCTCAGGGTGACAGAGAGTAACCTGATGGGTGGAGAGGGTTTGCTCCTCACTACCAGTAACATTCCAAGAATCACAAATAGATGAGACAACTGGAAGGCATTGAAGCATGTGAGACCCCTGCGTGTCAGCCAAGGAGAAAGTAAAAAGCAAGCAAGTCAGGACGTCTGGAAATCAGTCACGTGATGCAATCGTATTAAACTATTCCTGGTTACTGTTTTAAATTTTAAGTAACAATGACTTGGTCTTTCTAAATATCATTTTCTTTTTTAATTAATTAATTAATTAATTTTGGGGGGGGGCTGTGCTGGGTCTTCGTTGCTGTGCGCGGGCTTTCTCTAGTTGCAGCGAGTGGGGTCTATTCTTCGTTGTGCAGCATGCGGGCTCAGTAGTTGCAGCACGTGAGCTCAGTAGTTGCAGCACGTGGGCTCCGTAGCTGTGGCACGTGGGCTTTGTCGCTCCACAGCATGTGGGATCTTCCCAGACCAGGGATCGAACCCGTGTCCCCTGCATTGCCAGGTGGATTCTTAACCACTGGACGACCAGGGAAGTCCAAAATATCATTTTCTATTAGAAGATAATTGAATGATTATTTTAAGATGAAATAAAGGAGAGAAGAAATAAATTGATTTGGTGAGGACAGCACATAAGGATTTTCACTATTTTAAAGAATCCTATATTATGTAACACAAATTTCCCTTAAAAAAAAAAAAGAGGATGGGACTTCCCTGGTGGCGCAGTGGTTAAGAATCCGTCTGCCAATGCAAGGGACATGGGTTTGATCCCTGGTCCAGGAAAACCCCACATGCCGCGGAGCAGCTAAGCCCCTGCGCCACAACTACTGAGCCTGCGCTCTAGAGACCGCGAGCCACAACTACTGAAGCCCGCGCACCTAGAGCCCGTGCTCCGCAACAAGAGAAGCCACTGCAATGAGAAGCCTGCGCCCCGCAAGGAAGAGTAACTCCCGTTCGCCACAGCTAGAGAAAGCCTGCGCGCGCAGCAATGAAGACCCAGGGCAGCCAAAAATAAAAATAAATTAGGGGGAAAAAAAGCCCAAAAAGAAATGAAATTTCAGAAAGTTCAAGTGGTTAAAAATATCAGGCTGGCCATGACACAAAAGAATGAAAGTCACTATTGCTAGAAGCTTGATGCTTTAAGGGAGAAACAGAATGAAAAGAAATCCTCACCATTCCCTCAATGACAGTTCACTGGGCACTGGCTCCACTTCAGAATGAAAGAGCTTTCCTTACCAGGACAACTGCAAACTCACACAGGGCTTGAAAAATGAAATTCATTTACAGTCTCTCCATTTATACAATTTCTTTTCTTTCATTTGTCAACGATTCATACAGATTACACAATTGAAACAGAGCTGACAACTTGCATATGATACATCAGAGGGATAAATCCAACACATTTTTCTCTCCCAATATTTGTTCAAATGGGTGCTACTAATAAAAAAATATTATTTAAAGATGGAAATGTAAGTGAAGAAATATTTCTCTCTGTGCACTTGGGTATATATAATTATGCTATTTATTGAACTATCTTGCTTACATCTTTAAGTAATTTTTGTTTACTTTAGAAAACATCAAATGTTATTCGTGAATTACCAAAGTTTTCACTTAGTTGTCTGGTCTGTATCTCTAGTGTGGCTCCCCCTCCATTGCCATTAACTAGCATATGTTTGTTTTTTTTTTGCGGTACGCGGGCCTCTCCCTGTTGTGGCCTCTCCCATTGTGGAGCACAGGCTCCGGATGCGCAGGCTCAGCAGCCATGGCTCACGGGCCCAGCCGCTCCGTGGCATGTGGGATCTTCCCGGATCGGGACACAAACCTGCATCCCCTGCATCGGCAGGCAGACTCTCAACCACTGCACCACCAGGGAAGCCCTAACTAGCACATGTTAAAGGGAGCAATCTCTTTCTCATTGCTGCAGACAGAAGTAGACTTATTGATCAGGGGACTTCACATCCAACTGGCCAAATGCCATGCATCTCACTGGCCTGCTCCCCCATATTCTGCCCAATCCTTTTGGCTTACAACAGTATGAGCACCAACTTCCCCCCAACATCCTCTCTGCCCCCATTACCAGAAGACTCCTTCTAAGGAAAGAAGCCCTTCCTTCAACCTCTCAAGGACATAATCATCTCTGCTCTTTCCCAACGGTTTCCTGCAGCCTACTCTACTGTCTAAATTTTAACTCAAATTTCCTCTTCAGATACTATTTAAATTTGATCAAAGGAAATGACTTCTCCTTTACAGAACTCTCTGGGCAACTTTATAAACGAGTCTTGACAGAACTGTTTTAGGTGCTTTCATGCTATCACTTTTCATCGTTTCCAGAACTCTCTGACCTATATTCTATCACCCCCACTTTAAGAAGAAATTGAGGCTCAGAGTTAGAGGGTAGAAAAGCCGAAATTTAAGCAAAGGCTCTTCTCCCTTACTCTGAATTTCTTAAGCATGTTTTTATTGTCTGTGTCAAACTATTTCACTGTTAGTACTATTTTGTAGCTATTTTATAAACACATGTCAAGAGGCTTTTGTCCCTTCATTAGACTAAGCATACTATTGGCACTAACTGAACAGTTTAATTATGAGATTAATAAACAAGCAACTGCTTTCAACTCCACACTCTGCAAATGCATTCATTTTACAGTGAATCTTAACATTTGGTGATCCATTCCGTAGTTCAAACTATTTTCCCATCTCTCTTCTGCAGTTAGCCTACACTCTTTCACTGCCCATGAGCACCACTGCTAGATAGTGGGGAATGGCCAACATCTCAAGATCTTTAATACTTATCAAGTATGGTGAAAAGTTTGACATGGAAGGAGGCTCAAGTGATTATCTAAAATAAGGGTTTGATGCTACATACGGACTATGCCCAACGTCAGAAATAAGCAGGAGTTTGCTATATTAAAGAACATTCACATCATTTAAATAATTCAAGTGGGACTTCCCTGGCGGTCCAGTGGTTAAGACTCCGAGCTCCCACTGCAGGGGGCGTGGGTTCGATCCCTGGTCAGGTAACTAAGATCCCACATGCCGCGTGGCACAGCCAAAAAAAAAAAAAAAAAAAAAAATTCAAGGAGTTACCTGCCAGGATCGCCCAGTACCACTGAGGCCAAGGTGTTCAATAAGCATTGAGAGTTGTGCTGAACCAGGTCTTTCAAAGTCTGTATGCTTTTTTCTGTCCACACTGCTGCTGTGTCCTTTCTACCTAAACTATCCCCTCCTCTCTTCATTTCCTTGAAAACTTTTCCTTCTCTCCACTTTCCTGAACCAATACCCCACACCGGGGGTCTTGTTTGCTTCAAAGAGACATAGCCAAGCAACCACTGAATGTTTTAAAAAACTTTTCTTTCCTCTCTTTCACTGTTGGAATAACATATAGTCTTTTCAGAGGCCTGGCCCTTTCCTGATCTTCTGCATAGAAACATCTTGTAGGTCTATTTTAGGTAGGGGGTTTGATATACTCCCCAGTTCCCTGGATGTCACAAAAACTCTACCACAAACTGCTGAATCCATCTTTTAGCCTCTTCTGTAAGGTACAGGGATTGAGACTACAGAAGCGTTTTCCAAACTGGGTTCTGTAGAGTTCCAGTCCTTCCCCCAAAGAGGTTTTCAAGTAAGGTTAGGAAATTACTAAATATTCCTCCTTTGGAGAATCACAATGCATAAAAGCATATTAAGGGCTTTGGAGTCTTTAAGGAAATTCTTTTAATCAAGCACTCCCCAAACTTATTTGACCACAAAATCCTTTTTTCCTATTATACTTACTCACATCGTGATTAATTAGTATTACAGAGCAAACTTCTGAAAATGCTGCATTAGAGGCACATTAAGACCCAGTAGAGTGTAAACGTTTTTATAATTATGAATAAAATCCAACACTTAGTACCTACAAAACACGAAGATGGATTTCTATAAACTACCCATGATAAGAAGTCTTAATATGGCACAAGACCAGAATGTTCACCTATTAGTAGCTACTTCACTTGGTAACCTAAGAGATTTATATCTGGATTCTTTCCTATAGAGACAACTCAATTAGTGAAATACTATATCCAGACCTAACTCTCTCTGTTAGCATTAGAAAAAATGCTACCAAACACAACCTTAATTTCGGAATAACTACAGAGGGAGTTCTAAAGGAACGGAATAGAAATTAATTACCAGTAATCATACATTCCAGGGCCAAGAGGCTGAAGAGTGAATACCTACATCAACTTTTTTCCCCCCTGGTTAATTTCCACATCTGGGCAATATTTCTACAGATGAAAAGGCTTATATGTGGAGCATCTGTTAACTTTGACAGGAAAGGTGTTAAGAGACCACACACCACCATGGAGGGCAGGCAGTGGAGAAGAGGGGGATTCCACAGTACTTTCCCACTTGGCTCCAAGAGATTCTCACTAATTCCACTGTCCTCTCTCACCTTCTTGCTATTCTGCTGACAACAGTCATTTCTCTCATGCTCAGGAATCTTCTGTCCTCAACTGTCATAATCCCAAACAAATTTACCCTCCTTTCTCTTTTGTCAATGATTCACAATGTGAGATGCATTCTTAGATGCAGTCAGAAGATGGTGATAGCCAATAAATCACATCCTTTGCCCTGGAACTTTCTTCCGATACTATAAATTTTTAGCTTTCTAAGTGAGAAATGCTCCCCAAATCTGGTATAACTAAAATAGTAACTCCCAACTTACAAGATAGCTCATAAGATTTCATGTTAAAGCAGAAGATGTTAAGGTAACTTTAAAATAAGACTTACAAAAGGCAAAGCTTACCAGTTGGTGAAGGGTGAAGGGTGAAGAGGCATAGGGAAGCGATATTAAAAATATTCTAAACTAGTTGCATAATGTCAAGGCTGAGGTAAGCTATACCTTTGACCCACCTTGTTCTTTTATTATATCTGAGATTGTGTTGGTTTCAACAACTTACGTGAGGTATATTTCCACTCTGCTAACTCTCAACACGCTACTTTTAAAATGCAGACTAAATGTTCAGGTTAGCTTAGCAAGTAAAAGTCACAGTACACAGGACATATCCATGAACAGATTTATAAGAAACAACACAATAAACCGATCCAGCAACTAACTGCCCCTGTTAGGTTAAGAAGAAAAATATCCTCCCTCCCTACGCTTTTGGTAGGAACTGTTATAAAAAACGGATTTAAAAAAACGCAACAGGGACTTCCCTGGTAGCACAGTGATTAAGAATCCGCCTGCCAATGCAGGGGACACGGGTTCGAGCCCTGGTCCGGGAAGATCCCACATGCCGAGGAGCAACTAAGCCCGTGCGCCACCTACTGAGCCTGTGCTCTAGAGCCCGTGAGCCACAACTACTAAGCCCGCGTGCCACAACTAGTGAAGCCCACGCGCCTAGAGCCCGTGCTCTGCAACAAGAGAAGCCACCACAATGAGAAGCCCACGTACCGCAATGAAGAGCAGCCCCCGCTCACCGCAACTGGAGAAAGCCTATGCAGCAACAAAGACCCAACGCAGCCAAAAATAAAAATAAATAAATTTATTTAAAAAAACACACACGCACACAACAAATATGTGGCAGCAATCTGATTCAAATGCTTCCAAATCTTAGATAATCTCTAAGATGCATGTAGCCCAAAACAGAGTAATAGAGGAAGGTGAAGAAAATACAACACTCTGGATTTTCCATAAAGTAAGATGCTAAGGTAGCACCTACTAAAAGAACCATATACAGGTAAAATGTGACAATTCTTTTAAGATTTGAAGTTTGTTGCAGTAAAATTGCACTATTAAGTATCATGATAAAGAAAATGCAAAGTATAATGTGAATCCTAAGCTTTAGTTATTTTTGCTAAACTCTAGGACTAGGCTGCTCATCAAAAAGCACAGGAAATATATATTTTACCACTGACTGCTAATATTATCTGCAACTAATCTGAACCTGTTAGGTCATTTGTCATTTAGCTTCAGGGGGCCCATCCTTTCTCACTATGAGAATTAACACTATAAAAAGTTGCAAAGACCACCCCAACGATAGTGGTGGACGCTTTATCATCTCTTATTTGAAAAAACACATACCTGAGAATAGATTTGAAGATTCCTTGAATTAAGCTGGTGCCCACCCTCTGGAATCTGAAGCCCACGATGGACTCCATGTTTAGTTTAAAACCACCACATAAATCCAGAACCAGAAATACACAGTATTACCACTGTTTATTCAATACATGATAAAGAGTCTCACTTCAAGAGGGATAACCCATTTGACCAGTGAACTGGCTTGAGAAGCAGAATACTGGTAATGAAATTATTCTTAAATCAACTACTGCCATAACTTGCTTTAATAAGCCCAGTTCCTGGCACATGGTAGCCGCTCACATCTGTGGATGAATGAATCCTCGACCAACCTTAGGTAGGTTACTCAACTACTCTATAGACTTTAAACTTTCTATGTATAAAAATCGGCTTTCTCTGGCTTAATTTTCTCAAATTAAGCCTTTGGATTGATCAAGGCACTCTGAAACTCTGACACTGAGGAAAAAAAAAAGACGCTTCCATTTCATGCAAAAGTCACATAGACAGGGAAGTTATATATCATGATCCCCATGTTGAGGCTCATTTGACTTTCATCTTAGATTCAATATCACTTCATCAGGAAGGAGTCCCCTAACCACCAACCCACTCCCCCCTCCCAGCTGATATGCCCCCTGAGTTATTAACTCCTTGAAAACTTTATTTTCCCTTTGTAGTACACAGCACAACAATCATTAAATAACATCTGTATTGTTCTTTGTTAAATGTTTGTCTCCCTCTCTAGGCTTCAGACATTCTGAAGGTGAGATCATATGGGCTTTGCTGATTGACCTCCTCTTTCTTGCACCTAGAAGTAACCTGGCACATGGATGTTTAGAAAATATTTGTTCAGTGAATGTTTGAGAACAAAAAGCCAGCCAATGGTGCCCCTTCAAGATACTCAAATAATAAAAGCTTAGAAATCAAGGAAGGGAACGTTAGGTCATCAAAAGCTAATGTTCAGAACATCACTCTGTTCTCAACATGAAACTGAGAGAAGTTTTTCCTCAGCAGTAACAGCAATAAAAGAAGTAAGTGTATCATAGCATATCTATGTGCCATTTTATACCTCTCAAAACACTTTCATCACGTGTGGTCTCATGACTGAAAGTCTCCAAAGAGTTCATACAGAAATTCTGTTTACGGTTCTACATGTTTTAAAGAGTTGTGACAGGTATATAACCCACTTATCCTGGAAGTTTTTATAAATAACTTATAGACTGTCTGGGAATTTTTTTTCCCCCCTTAGGTGCTCACTGCATGATATTCCCTCTACAAAACAGCTGGGACAAAGTCCCATTTTTTTTTTTTTTTAAGTTTCAGAGCGCTGAAATAAATACTGATTCCAAATAAAGTCTTCAGCTCTATTCTTCAGCTCTAGCAGCTCTATTTTCTTAAAGGACAAAGAAAGGCAATCTGAGAGCTTCTGTTGGATGCCAAAGGGACTTCCCAGGGATTGTTGGTAAATTGAACCACATCTAAGGTTCCAAAGTAAACTTCTAAAGCCTTTTCAGCGGTGTATAACCTTCAGAATTCTGTGAAGGTGAGAGCAGGAGCGAGATCTTTATTTAAATGATAAACTTTAATGCTCTTTGATGATGACAAATTTTTTTTTAACTTTCTATGACTATATGAAAATTCATAAACAGAAAGACCACGGGGTGGATGAGAATCTTGGCAAATGATACAGGAATGGAAGTACTGCAGCTCTTAAAAGTCTATGACAGAGCAGAAGTGAAACGAGATTCAACAGGGGCTCCTATTTTCTGTATTCTTTCCTAATAATCTGACTTAAAACAATTTCTTTGTTTTAGAGATCATAAAGACCTCATACTGTAAACTTTACCAGCTTATAGCTAATCCTATATGATTCCTGAATTCCAAGGGAGGACAGGTCAAAGCCAATAAAAGTTTTATTTCAAAGCCCTGAAATAAAGTGAGCAAAGTACTCGTTAAGAAAGATCCAGTTCCACCTTCCTCAGGAGTATGTTTGGAAATCTGGGTTTGTAATAACATAGTATCTTTATCTCCATCAAATTTTATGAATGTCAAAGTGTTTGATACACAATATCTAATCTGATTCACATAATAATCTTGTGAAATAGGCAGGCCAAGAACCTTATAGATGAAGAACACGAGATTCCAAGAGGTTAAGTTTCTTGACCCAGGATCATAACTTAGAAAATGGAAGCACCAGGGTTGGAAGAATTTCTGATCCCTAGACCACTGCTATTTCTATAGCACAGAACAGCTATACCATTCTGGACTCTCTGAATCTGCTGTTCATTCTTTATTCCTCATCAAAACAGGCAATAAGATAGCAATGTCCATAAATGTCCATACTATGTAAAGAGTACACAGTATATAAAGAGGGTAAAATATTCCCCTTAAAATAATGGTCACATCCCCACTATGTCTCTATATGGTTTTAGGTCTTAGAAATCTTATTAAACTAGGATTTGCTATTCTTGGTCTCATATCAAGCTTATATAGAGAGCACAACTTTGCATGAGAAAAAAACGCAATAAACATGTGTTCTCTTATTAAAGACCAGGGACCTTCCCGACAAGCATTAGAATCACTAAATCCAAGTTACTCCATACTCTAGCGTAAGGTTAGAGCTGAAAAGCTGGATAAAACTCCAATTATATTCTTTCCTGATTAGTAGGGTGGGTGTAATGGGATGAGGCCTCAGGATGAAAGAAATGCTATTAACTACTGAATGTGCATGAGGGTGAGGGTTGCTTTTTCTTTTTTTATGACTCAGTTTTTTGAAGGGGGAAAAGTCCAATTCTTCACGTAAAAATACCTTACATATCTGTGAATCCTAGGGTTTAATAGAAAAAAAATCCACATTAAGTTCTTCAACTTCCAAAATCTGTTTTCTTATCTATAATGTACATCGTGCTGTTATATTTGCAAAACATCAAGGTTAAAGATAGAAAAGCCTATCAAATAACCTCCATAGAATGTAAGCGTCAAGGCAGGATTGATCTATACAATAAGCCTAACTCTGATCTTTGGTAACAAACACACTTTATTCTATAAAGTCAGCCTTGTTCTTTTAAGGCAGTGGTTTTCAACATTGGATACATAACAGAATGGGTTTTTAAAAAATACTGGTGCCCCAATCCTTCTCCAGATCAATGAAATCAGAATCTCTTTAGTGTAGGGTAGGGACTGGCTGTTTCTAGGGGTCAGCTGGAGTTGAAAACCTCTGGTCTAAGTGCTTTGCTATCTAGTTTAAGAATCTAACATGACATCATTTTCATATTTTCCTATGGAAGGAATATTCACAGTCCCAAGACAGTCACAATGGTTAGAAACACCAGAAATGTACAAGTTGAATGAGTGTATTACTTGGATATAAGCAGACATTCTTAAGTTAGTCACAACTGCTACACTTAATAAATATTAACCATTAAAAAAAAAACAGAAAAAAAATTTTAAAGAAAGAAAAGAACAGAAAAACTGCATATAACCATGAACATATATACCCATTTAACTATAGCTTAAGTATTAAACCATATTCAAAAATTTATCTCCCACTGAATAGTAGCCAATCTTGTAAAGCATTTTATTTTTGGAATTTTCCCATAGATATAAGTAAGAAAAAGCAAATAAAGAAACCAGAAGTACAAGACATCCTATTACACAGGTATATGAAATCAGTTCAAAGGGGAGTTTCCACTGCTCAGAGGACAAAGCACTTCTCAGAAACATTACTGCAATCATACTGCTCATTTCTTGCTCAACACAGTACTGCTGAAAAGGATGTTGCTATGTTCCCACCTTAACTGCCTTATGTGTTGTTCCTGTGACATGCTGGAGCCAACAAAGACAAGTTTGGCTTCTGGAAAAACCAAAAGGCCACGCTTCTCTATTTGTAACCTTGCTCTAAAACCTCTCCCTATTATCTGATTCTATGAATTTTGCAATAGCTGCATATTCGTTAAAGCTGGAGAATGAGTAACTAAACCTGGTCTAAATTGTATGCTTAAGCAAATATAACAATAAAAACAAGTCCTACGCAATTTGTAGCATTTTATAAAAAACTACTCACATTCGAAGGAGGCTTAGACTAAAAAATTCGAGACCAGAAAATGCAAGGAAATCTAAAACAGATGTAATATCCTAATTAAACCTAGGTGGCCTATCTGGGAAAATATTTAAGATTCCTATTCTGTGAACTTCCTGATTAAGAAGAGATTAATAGCTACTACAGTAAGGATAAGAAATTATTAAAGGTTAGAAAAGAATTTTGATTTGTGTTTCTAAGTCAGTGAGCTGTAACCAAATATAACTAGGTGAGTGGTATAAACTTACATGGTTTATTGTAGATTGAACAGCCTTTAAATAATGGTTTAGTTCCCGATCCATCATTGCAAATTCAACCATTGCCTTATCCATACTGTATTCACTACTCACTTCAGCTGAAAAAGAAAGGAAAGCAATGATCATTTTCCATTTAAAATGCCGTATTTGGGGCTTCCCTGGTGGCGCAGTGGTTGAGAGTCTGCCTGCTAGTGCGGGACACACGGATTCGAGCCCTGGTCTGGGAGGATCCCACATGCCGCGGAGCAACCAGGCCCGTGAGCCACAACTACTGAGCCTGCGCGTCTGGAGCCTGTGCTCTGCAACGAGAGGCCGCGATAGTGAGAGGCCCGCGCAATGCGATGAAGAGCGGCCCCCGCTTGCCACAACTAGAGAAAGCCCTCGCACAGAAACGAAGACCCAACACAGCAAAAATTTAAATAAATTAATAAACTCCTACCCCCCAACAACAACAACAACAAAAAAATGCCGTATTTGGAAAAAGCTGTACCAACATAATTTATCAATCAATGGTCTATCTAAATGATTTTGTAAAGGTATTGCATATTTTAAAAAATGCCTTCAATATATGGCTGCTTCATTCAAAATTCGAAGAAGACACCCAGTAGAAAAAGTCTCAAAGGTGGAAATGTAGACTCAGACTCAGGAGTTCCAGGCTGTGCCACCTACCTGGACAATCTTAAATCAACCACTACACTTTTCTCAGCCTCAGTTCCCTCATCCATTGAAGCAGCCCACTTATATATCTGCACATGAACCTTGTAGTATTGTTAAAAATCAAATAAGGAAGATTTCCACTTCTAGTAATGGTAGGTTGGGTTATGTGGACCAATCCTCCTACTGAAGACAATTAAAATGACTGGAGGGCTTCTCTGGTGGCTCAGTGGTTAAGAATCCGCCTGCCAATGCAGGGGACACAGGTTCGGGACCTAGTCGGGGAAGATCCCACATGCCGCAGAGAAACTAAGCCTGTGCACCACAACTACTGAGCCTGCGCTCTAGAGCTTGTGAGCCACAACTACTGAGCCCATGTGCCACAACTACTGAAGCCCGTGCACCTAGAGCCCGTGCTCTGCAACAAGAGAAGCCACAACAATGAGAAGCCGGTGCACGGCAGTGAGGAGTAGCCCCCCGCTCACCACAACTAGAGAAAGCCCGCACGCAGCAACCAAGACCCAACACAGCCAGAAATAAATGAATAAATAAATTTATAAAAATAAATAAATAAGTAAAATGATTGGATAAAACAGGAAAAAGAGTAATCTCCTTAAAAACAAAAGGGTGACAAGATAGTAAGAAACAACCAGGGCAAAATTAGGGAAAACCAAAAAAGAGAAGCTGAACACAGGAAATCAAAGTTGCATACCCTCCCCCAGTAAACTGGGTCCCCACTCATCAGAATAAAGATGAACCGTAAGTAATCCCACTCTGCTCCTCCAGGCTGCAGGGAGGTTGGCCTTGGCCACTGAGCAGAACAGAGGGAAGAGGGAGAGAGAAAACAAACATGTTTCTGAAAAACTGTATCAACAAGCCACAGCCTGGGTTTGCAGCCTGGGTTCCCCTCACCTGAGTGGTGCTGGGAACCTGAGCTCTGATGTTGGTAGGAGGTGGTCTCACAATGAAAGTACCCACACGTACTCCCCTCTGGAAAAGACACTTGTATCTGAGGCCTCAAATAACCCTACAAATAATTGTTAAGGATAATGAGTAGATTACAGGGGACAAAAAATAAAAACAAAACAAAAACCTTACAAGGAAAAACACAAGAAAACACGCCAAAAAGAGTAAAAATCAGCAGAAACAGATTCCCAAATGTTTCAGATATCAGTCAGAGCATGAAACAACTATACTTACTATATTTAAAAATTAGAAGACCCTCAGGAAACAGGAGACTATAGAAAGCAACTAGTAGATTGGAAAAGCAAGATAATATTCTTCAAAGTGATTTTAAACTTTTTTTTTTTAAGCTCTAGACACACAATTTAATAATAGATCGGGAAAAGATAGAGAACACAGGATAATAAAAACGTTAACATTAAAAAAGCTGAAAGAAATGAAAATAAAACTGGAGTCCTTAAATCATATTAGGGGATGCACACACTCAAAGACTCCTCATTCAAATAACTTGGCTCAGACAAATGGCAGTATTTCTTGTCCACTCTGAAGAACAGTACAACAGTTCATCTCTAAGTCATGAAATAATATAAAACCCACTTACATTTGGCTTTTAAAAAATGATTTTCCTGGACTTCTAAATTATGCTTTAGTTTTACAGTAGTCAATTATAAACACACTCCATAAAATATCTTCTGGGTTAACACGCTTCTGGTAGAATATCTCTTGGCTGTTAACACCCAGACTTCACAGAACATACATATCCCTCAATATAAGCTTTTTTTTTTTTTTTTGAGGAGTGGGAAGGGGCAATGTTTATATAAGAAAAATTTGTATTTACATTCCCCAAATTAAATACATTTTTAACAAAGTGGTATATGAGAAAGCTCTCAAGTCATATTCCATAAAAAATTGTTAGACTGTTTGAAAATCTCCAAACATCAATGAAAGAGACATGTTGCTTAGCTGTTGCTGGTACCAACGTGTATCTATTGCCATATATACAACAAATGTTTGTTAAAAATCCTATTAATTGCTTGATGATCAGGAAGAGAATTTTAAACAATTTATATCCTAATAATGATGGGTTGTGACTTATACAGGCATTTTACTGTATATAGTTACATTTAAGTAAATTGGTTAGGGGTTTGGGGTTGGCCTGTAATTTAATTTTTTCCCATTTAAAATAATGAAAAAAAGAAAAAAAAAGAAGAAAGAAAGAAAAATAGGCCCCTGGTTTCACACAAACCTTATCTAGTTAAAGGAAATGATGATGTGTGTGTGTGTGTTTTTTTCCTTTTCTTAGTGGAATCAGTATATTTTATGTGTAATAGATTCTGATACTGGGACCATTGAAAAAGTGGGTCAAGCTGGTAACCTGAGCAGAGACTAACAGCATAAACTGCTTTATCAAAAGTGCAATAATTAGTGGCAACTTCAACCTAAACAGAAACTCACTAAAGGATGTATCAGCAGCAAAAGTCTTTCAAGTATGAGAAATAAAAATGTGTCAGGGGCTTAAATCAGTAGGAATTGACATAATGTTGGCAACCCCCCTCTGGAATTAAATGAGTTAATTTTTTAAAGCACTTAGAAATATGCCTTCGACATTAAAGTTTTCAGAGTAAGCAGGATGATGATTCTCATTATCAAGGTCCATAGACATAGCCAGACTTGAACCAGATAACAATTTCAAATACAAGGCCAAGGAGACCTTCCCTGCAAAGGAGAACGTGAGCGATGGCTGCCAGTATTTGATGGCAGGAAGCCTAAGGGAAGTACCTGAGGAGGCCAACTGTGGACATGCAGCCTCAGCTAAGGCTCCAGGGCCCAAGAATGTTGGGACAAGCTAAAGAACCTAAGTGATGAATAGTGCAGCCTGAGGCGACAAAGGGAAAACACCAGAAGAGAGCAGGAAGCTACTCCTGAGAAGAACCGAGAACCACGCCACACCACACCTGGAAGTGATGCTCAGTCAGATAACTTCAGGCTCAAGTCAATGTTTTCATCTGCTGGGGAGAAGGGTTTGGAGAGACTAGAGACGGAAGACAAGAGACTCCCACAATGGCATCTGGAAGAGAGGTCATGAGAACATCCGTATCAAGTAGTTGTTAACCCCTGTCTCCCTTATTATTACAATAAAGCCTCTTTCTAAGTATGTTATTTGTGTTCATGTTTCAGAAATACCAGGCAAAGGAAGGCACAGGGAATGTGTCCTGTTCCACTAAAGAACTGAGGTGGGGAAAGAGCATAGTGTTGCATGAAAAAGGCTAACTAAAGCCCTGAAGAACTCAGGAGGAAAAGGGATAAACACATCAACAGGGAGCTGGCTGTTGACTAAAAAGTGGCTGGGGCGTTGGGAGTGCAGAGAGACTGACCAGCTAGAGGTTCCCTGCTCCTTTATTCCACAGTATATAATCCCACTACCAAAATTCTCCCACTCTCACAGGGAAAGCCCTTCCTAAAAATCCAAACCAACCAAATCCTACACATCCTTCAAGGGCTGAGCTCAGGTCCTACCTGCTTTTAAACTCTGCCAGCCTAGAAGGATCTCACTTAATTTATCTTAACAACTATACTTGATACTTTGGCACTTTGAACCATAAACAATCTTGTTTCCTTATATGAATTTGTCTCATTTTTCCAAACAGACTTTAATCCATTTGAGGGCAAGAATGATGGATCCAACAAAGAACTATAGGAACTCTTCCTTCAATATTCTTATATGGCCATCATATAATAAATTTGAAAATTAAACTTTCACCAAACTAAAAATTGTCCTGCCTCTGATATTCAATTGAATTAAAATGCAAAGAAGACATGTAATATAAACTTATTTGCCTATTCTATTTTCAGTGTGATTTTTCCACAGGAAAAAGGTTGGCACCAGCGCTGAGTGTGGGGGGAAGATTACAAAAATGATGTTAAAATTCACAGAATGACAATCTCAGAGAGGCAAATATTACTGTAGCACACCTCTGCAAGCCAAAAAGTAACTGCAATGATAAAATATATATACATAATAATAATAGCTGTACCTAACAATTGGTAAGCACTTTATTATGAGCCAAGACTACTTAGCGTACTGTGTTTACATTAAACCTCACAGCAGCATTAAGAGAAAGGTAGTTTTAGCTCCACTTTATATATGAGAAAACCGAAGCACCAAGCAGTTGAAGTCACCTGCTCAAGGACACAACGGTAGTGAGTGGCTGAGCTAGGCCTCCAACTCAGACCTTCTAGCTGCAAAGTATGTACACTAGCCTCCTGTGCTAAAAGGTGCTTAAACGTGAGAAGGACAAGCACCTCCAACTCCTCCATGGATATCCAGGGAACAAACCCTTGGGGTGGGGGGGACTGGGGGGCAAGTCATGGCCCTGAGCTTCATCTCAGCTCCCGGTGGTCTGTTCCAAGTAGGACACTGGCCAACGCCACTCAGATGTGATTGGGCCCGGTCCGATCACATTTGGGAAAAGCTTTCCCAAATTCCTTAGTAGAGGAAACCGATAACAAAAAGAAAATGATCTTCCCCTTTTAGAAGATTGCTAAGTTTTAACACTGGTGAAGAGAGTGATCTTTCCCATCAGCAAGGCTAACTGGAGGCGCTATAAAAGTAACCAAGTCACCCACTGAATGCTAGGAGAATGACTAAGTCAGCTCTAGCACCTGGCAAGTCAACCTGTACCAGGCCAAGAGCACCAGCAACAACAGAGATGGAAGTAGCAGCCATGCAAGGGCAGCAACAGAGAACTGTTTCAGGGGAAGGGAAGAGCCCTGGAAGGCTTCACATGCAGAGGTACTTCTGAGTGGAGCCCAGTGTCAAAACCATTTCTATTACCCGTGTCTTTGACTGTCCTCCCCTGGCCAAGCAGGGTCTGGGAGTCTAGGAATATTCTCCTTTCTTCAATGTGCCATTCAAGGAGCATTAATTTATTATAATCAACCCTTGCTTGTGTTAATCAAATGAACCTAAGTGATACACTTGAACATTCATTTACAAGCCAATAAATATGTGGGGAGGTCTCCTGGGGAGAGCTCGGAGACTCGGTGGGACCGATGTGACACATCTGGCACACCGATTAAGAAACTGCTCCAAGAAGTTAGTTCAATAACTCGCTGAAATATGTCCCCCTAACCCCTGCCCCAGCAAATTAAGTCCAGAGGGCACAGATAATCTTTGATTTGTATTAAACAATTATAACTCCTTCTGTAAGGACGCCAGTAGCGTGGCAAACGTGCCTTGTCTGTACCAGTGACCCTGCTCAGCGCTATCCCAAACACCATGCGCTGCTAACAGGACCTGAAGAACTTACAAAGTGTCATTTAGACCAGGAAGGGCCACAGAATTAAACCCATTCTTTAAGGATGGCTTCTGTTTCATTTTGTTTTTTCCTGTTCATTGGCAAGCCCTAGAAAACTAAAGAGTGATAATCGCTGAAAGAGGACCTCTTTTATACTGAAGTGCTCTGATATTTATCTAACATAAGAAGTATCTGAATGGATGCAGATGGCCTGCATATGATCCTCCTAAAGTCAAACAAACCTGTAATTATGCAATCTAGGCAGCCACGCTGATCATTAGACATGTCACCTGTTATTCAATGTCAGAACGCACTAACAGCAATATGAGAACTATTACTATTCTTTCATTTTGAAGTGCTGAATAAGGCATTAAAGGTACATGTTACATAAAGAACATTAAGCAGAAATGGGTGATTTAGTGTTGCAATCAAATTCAACTTAAAATTCATGAGACTTCAATGAGAGGAAGATAATGGCTGAGGCAGGAACACTTATGAAAGCAAAACAATTACATGGAAACTAGCAATCAATGCGGGTTGTCTCAAAAGTGAAAGACGTGCAAAATGAGGGAGAAGAGGGAGGTCTGAGAGAGGAGAGCAAGGGAGGAGACTAGCTATTTTCACAGATGTAGGCAGACTCAGGTGAGACAAATTTCAGGTCCCCTGTGGCTAACCAAGGTATCAATAGGTAGTAAGCCTTTAACAATATGGTAATTCTTATGTAGCACAGTTCAGACTCATGAGAGTTTATCCAGGGTGAGTTCCAAGATTGTCTAGTGTCTATTCCCACCTTATTAGCTCCACATAATGCCACTTTCTTGGCTACTGGTTAAAAAATGGGGATAAAGAAGATTCTTTATCTTGGCTTCCCCAAGTCCAGATGGGCATGGTCAACAGACCAGTCAAGCTTTTCTTCCATACCAGCAACCAGTTCAGCAAGAATGGAAGGTAACTGATGCCACTAAGAGATGCAGCTTCTTGACCAACTATTCTAAGTAAGGCCCCTCCCAAGCCACAGCTGTCCTGGGGAGCAGCCTAAGCCATGCACTGGAGAGAAATAAATTCTCTTCCCTGAGGCCTAGCCCTAAGGTTTGGGAAGCACAGTTGAAGCAGGTCTGGGAGCACACAGGACCCAGAGCCAAATAAGTTCCCTCAACGTCCTTCAAGTCTTCAGCAGAACTGCCTTCAGTGAAACAAACATGAAGATGAAGACACCTGTCCTCCTCCTTCCCCTAGCATGTCCATCCCAGCTTTATCTCTAGGCTCCCTCTCTACACTACTGGATGTCTTTTTCCTTTGCCCTGCTGTTGCCTATGATTTCAGCCACAGGGTCGTTTTCCAGAATTCTCCCTAAGCTCCAGAATAGGACCAGACGCTTCACGCCTTCTTGGTCCATAAGCCCTCTTTACCTTTACAACGAGGACACGTGTGCAGGTGTATGTGTTCAGGCGGCACACCCTCAAGACAAATTTCATCTACTTATTCTTTCCAACTTTCTGTCCCTGATTCAACTGCAGTTTTGCCCATGGTCAAGTTGTTTCCTGAGATTTTGTCCTAACCAAACAAAAACCGCAGAAGCAGGTGTTTTTTATTCTACAAAGTCATACACAGGCATGTCTGAACAGGAACAATACCAATCATATATAGTTGAATAAATTCAACTCCATGCATTTTATTAGTAATATACCAAACCTTTCAGACAAAGCAGTCATTTAGTGTTCTTCTGGGGTTGTGACTCCAATTCCACATGAATCACACACTCAGAAGGATCTGATAAATTCTCAGTGCCATAAAGTATATGTGTCCGTTTTGGAAAGGAGGAAGGAAGGAGAGGAGGCCAGGAATCGCCTGATTTATGTTTTAAATTTCCTAGAATAGGTGGCACATAGGGAGATTTTTACTTTCTGAAACAGGGAATAAATATTTCCTAATCTCTTCAAATTAAAACTTGATTCTTCTATATTTTATAAGCAAGAAATTTCTTCTTTTTGGATGAACTCAAATAAATGGCAGTATAAAGCATATTGCCTCTCCCTCCTTCTGTGGAAAAAAAACCCCTTCCACTTTTAAAATATAGCTCCAACTATCTCAAGCAATATATATTACACACACACCTTCCTCTATGAGTGGGTGTGTGTATGTTTTTCCTGGCAGCCTAGTATTAAGCAATCATTATATATTCATCAGAAGTCAAATTTAATGACTTATTCACTGCTTGAGCAATATTTAATAGAAACTTGCTTACTTCTCACTACCCCGTACTTTAGTCCCCATTATTCCTCCACACAGATATTAGTGTGGTAAAATTAAAATTGAATCCACATTATATAACTGCCTCCCACCAGAAATAATAGTGAAAAGTGTAACAGTTTATGACACAAACTAGGAAGCAACTGGCTCTTTTATAAGCTCAGTGAATATGGGGGAAATCTTTGTGAAATATTGACCTTTATAATCATCTTTACCCCCTATACAATTTTCTTATCATAGTCATACAGAAGAGGGAAGTTGTATAATACAATAACTCAAAAAGCCAGCTCTGGAGTCCATTTACATTCAAATCTACGTTATGTTACTTGCTAGCTGTGTAGTCTTTGGCACGTAACTTGGAGTCTCAGTTTCCTCTTCTGTATAATGGGTGCAATAACAGTATCTAACTCACAACATGACTAAGTGAGAAAATGTAGCTAAAATGATCAGCACAGGGCCTGGCCCACAGTATGCACTGACAAAATGTTATCTGCCATTACAATTATTACAGAATGGATAACTACTCTGCAAATGTAGTTAGTCTAAATGCTGAAAGCACTTTGCCCATAGAACCAAAAAGAATCAAGTGAAGATCATCTCTTTAACTCTCTCAGCTGTTTCTACTAACTAGAGACCAAAGCATGAAGTTAAACTCACAAGACTGCAACGCTCTATGAGAAGCTTTGTCAACAATCCGCTATCCTACCCACCCACACACTACTGTCCAGAAACTCACTTACCTAGCAAATGCTTACTGAGCACTTACTACAGGCCAGGCAGAGGGGGAAATGCTTAGAAGCAAGTAGGAGTAGCTAAGCCTGCCCACAGAAGGTTTAACAGGTTTAACAAGTGAGGGGGTGAATGTGTCTGGAAAGGTAGTGTGCATTAGTTGTTTACCGGCTTGTGCAGAGGCTAAATAAATGCCCTCAGTCCTCTCCACCTAGGCTGATTTACAGTTTAAATGGTCAAACAAAAACCCTGGGAATGAACAGAGAAGGCATAGATTAAATCTTCACTGCACACTGACTACGCACGATGAACTCACTACTCATCCTTTGTCGCAACAGCGTGAAGTCGGTATTAGTAAACATCATTTCAAGATAAGGAAACCGATGCTCACTAGGGCTAAATCATTTGTCCCAAGTCACACAGTTAGTAAGTGGTAGACTTAGGAATTGCCCTCAGGTCTGGCCTGAAGCATGGAAGGCATGTGCAGTAGTGTCTGAACTACCACATAGAAATAAGTAAAACGTACTTCATGCAACAGTCATGGAATAATGAATAATCGGTTCTCTGGCTAAAGAAATTCTCCTAAACATTACCTTCTTTTAAGAGTGAGAGAAAGTGAAGGAGAGACTGACTGACTGACTTAAACAATTCTACCCCAAAGCAATGGAGACCATCTTTCATTATATAGATAGATATTTCCTTAGAATGTGTATAAACCACCATAGTAAAGGTATAACTCAAAATATTGCTTGAAGTAAATTCTATGAAGAATTAAACTTATAGGGCTTCCCTGGTGGCACAGTGGTTGAGAATCTGCCTGCCAACGCAGGAGACACAGGTTCGAGCCCTGGTCTGGGAAGATCCCACATGCAGCGGAGCAGCTGGGCCCGTGAGCCACAACTACTGAGCCTGCTCGTCTGGAGCCTGTGCTCCGCAACAAGAGAGGCCGCGATAGCGAGAGGCCTGCGCACCGCGATGAAGAGTGGCCCTCGCTTGCCACAACTAGAGAAAGCCCTCGCACAGAAACGAAGACCCAACACAGCCATAAATAAATAAATAAAATTTAAAAAAAAAAAAAAGAATTAAACTTAGAACTCAATCTCTGGATACAATCTAGTCTCTATCAGTCACCAACAGCACTACGAATCTCAGGCTATGGGCATCAATCATTGTAAAACATATCCACAGACCTCTTTTGGCTAGCTATTACAAGCCCCTCGAATCTTCAAGGTCAAGTCTGTCTTTTACATGATGTAAATCCTTTTCTATACCCTTCCTGTCCATTTGTTCCTATCTAATCCCTGGCAGACTGGAAAGAAACAGTGAATTCAAGGCAGCAAGCAGTATTTACAGCAGCATTCCAGCCAACATATTTAATTTCAATGACAGCCATTTCTCTCTGGTTTTCAAATCCTTGACTATGCCCATGTTTTAGTTACAGTGGGAGGGCTGAAGGCCCAGGAGGCTTAAGAAACAAAGCCTGGCTTTGACTTCTGGTTCAACATCAAAGCTCTGGCATGAATTTATGGCAGCAAAGACCAAAGGAAGTAAGGCTTAAACCTCATGTGAACATTGAAAACATTTAATGAGAATGTAGGTAAAGCACCCAACAGGATGTCTTAAACATAGTGGACCCTAAATAAAAGAATGCTATTTTACTGTTAACTATGTGTACTTTGCAATATTCCCCAATACAAACCTATTTCACTTAAGCTAGTATCTATTAAAAAAAATAAAAAACGCAGTGAGGCAAGAAAAAGACAAACTGCCCAATGAAAAACTTAGCAAAGAGATATAAGCGTAAATTCTCTGAAAAGCTTATTCAAATGGTCTAGTATCTATTGAATTATGGAGTCATCGAGTCACTTCACTTTTGCAAAGTAATAGGGCATTTAGTTAAGAAAGTAATTAAGCACATGGTTGAAAAATTCAAACAGAACAATAATGTGGTGTCTCCAATCCCCAAATTCTCTCTCCAGAGACAATCATTGTTATGAGGTGCCTGGGAATGCAATCCCATGGAAATATTCTACATATAAGGCATTCTCTCTTAAAAGGTCTACAGAAATTAAGATACTTACAGAAACAGAGAAATAAGAAATTTAAAATGGCCATACTTGGAGAAAGACAAATCTCACAATGCCTGACACTGAAAATCATATCAGTATTCTCTCTGTGCCCTAGTCGCCAGTAAATGTGCCTGAATAGAAAGAACCATGAGTGGCTGCTTCAGTTTAGTCAAAGTATGCTTTGATATTTAGTCAAAATATCCATTCTAAAATAACATAAAGGCAAAGAAAAACAGCTGGGAAAAGAACACAAACATTAAATACAAGAAAAGAGTAATGCTAAACAAAGAATACAATGAGTGTTAATGGGGGAACTTCCATTCACTCATTGAACAAATACCTACGAAACACAGACCATGTGCCTGGCGCTGTGTTGGGTGCCCTGGAGAGAGCAGTGAACAAGATAAACACTGTACCTTCCCTCAAGGAACTCTTACAAATTTCCACTCTACACAAAAATTTCTAAAAAGCCCTGATATAACTATGTGGCCTTTGTTTGGCTCTTGGTATTATGGGAAAGCTTATTCCCCTGCTGAGCGGTTCTAATTATTAGAGTTGGTCCAAAGAGAGAGCTGATTCAGGGCCTCCCTAGAATAATTCTAGGCAATGACAACAATAAATCTGAATTGCTCTTTCACACACATTCACTCATTTATACCTCATAACCTCCGTGTAGAGTTATTTTACTTTCTGTTTTCTACGGTTGAGGAAATTGAGGCTCAGAGAAGTTAAGTGATGCCACTGAAGTCATGCCTCAATGTCAGTAGAACTTGAACCCCAGTCCTCAACTCCAGAGCTACAGAAGAGCCACCTGCTGGGCCACAGAGTCAACTTTTCCAGCTCACAGTCCTTCGAAGATATGAAGGACTATTGAAGGTGGCTATTAAATACCTCCTACTCTTCGAGTCTTTGCTTCATCAGAATAAATAATGATCATCAAGTTCCTTCAAGTTCCTGCCTTCATTTAAACACGCTTCATGTACCAGTGTCTCTTTTTAAAGATGGACTCCGGAATAAAAAAAACGATAATTACAGCCACAGGCTAACCAATTAAGACTATGATAATACTATTATTATATGTGTACCACTGTGATCCTGGGTTGACCTTGTCAATTAAAAACAAAACAAAAAACTCAACAGGAACTGCTATTAAGCCAGACCTCTCCCTTCCTATATTAGTACCACTGAATTTTTCAATTAAAGATTCAAAACTTAAGATTGTCAAATTTCATGTTTCTGAAAGCTGTTACTCCATTTTATTCAGGAGGTGGAGGTCTTTCTGAATTTCAAAATGTCATCTAAATATCAGGTAGCCTCCCCTATTTTCTGTGATCCATAAATTTGACAACCTTACCTTAGTTTTTTTCCCAAGAAGTTAAATAAAATAATAGCTAACATTTACTGAGCATTTACTATGTGTCAGACATTATGCTAAGCAATTTACATGCATCATTTCATTCAATCCTTGCAATAACTGTGGATAAGACACTGTCATTCCTTTGATGGAAGGAAAAAAATGGGCTCAGAGAGGTTAAGTACCTTGAAGCAACATCATACAAGTAACAAGCTGCAGAGGGAAGATGCAAATCAGGGTCGATTAAATAACGGAGTCCATTCCTCTAACTGCAGTTATCATCAGTAATCATCATCCTTTTGGCATAACCCATTTCCACGTCATAAGACTTTGCCGAATGCCTTCCTAAGATCTATGCAGAAAGCATCCCTACTGTATCAGGGCAGTCGCTCTGGTCAAAAACAAACAAACAAACAAAACCAAACAACAACAACAAAACAGGGGATGGGGGAGTGGAGAGAAACTAGGATGATCAAGAACAAAAACATCAAGTAAGTTCATAAAATGAGATGGCTACTCAAAATAAGGTTAATGAATAGCAACTACCTTAGACCAGCATATCACTGTACTCATTTCAAATAAATTTAAACCAAGAAAAAAATTACAAATGGGGTCAGCCTACTTTTAAATAGAAAGTTAATTAAGGAACACTTTAATTAAACAGAAATTAAGTCCTCAAAAACTATAAATTTAAGTTCAAGGAGATATGATAAGAAGTTTATTAGATCATAAGACCTATGGTGACAGGGACTGTAATCTCTGTCATTTACCTAACTCTCAAGTGTTGGTCTAAATGAGAAGTATTTCGTCTGAGAAACGTTTCTTTAAGAGTGGAAGGGCCACAATCACAAGAGGGAACAACTGTATTCCACATTCCTATCTGTTGGAGGATAATTGCTATGTTAATTATTTTTGGGAGGTAACATATATTTGATTTCATGAAAACAATGGCAAATCAATCTTAAATCACTGACAGCTCCAGAAAATAAGTCTATCATAATTTACTACAAGCATTATAGTAACTGTCCCATCTAATCAGCATTTTTCCTTATGTTTGTACCTCTGCGTAGTACAAGATCCTGAAAAGATGTCTCAGAGATTTTATAAGGTCATTCTTATTTTTCTCATTACTTATCTCATCATTTCTAAGATGTTTTATTTTCACTTTGCCTGACTTAAATCAGTAGTGACTCCAAATACTGTTTCTGTCTTGCCTTCTTTAAAAGCCTACAGATGTAGAAAACAAATGTATGGACACCAAGGGGGGAAAGTCACAGAAGTGGTGGTGGCGGGATGAACTGGGAGATTGGGATTGACATGTATACACTCACGTGTATAAAATGGATAACTAATAAGAACCTGCTTAAAAAAAAAAAAAAGAACCTGTTGTATAAAAAAATAAATAAAGTTCAAGAGTTCAAAAAAAAAGCCTCTTTATCAAAGAAATAATAATCTATAAACACCTAAACTGACTAGAAATGTCTCAGAGAACTCTTTGCTGGATGAAGTAAACTACTTCTGTAATGGGAATTATCTCCCACTACTGTATCGGTTTCTGGATGACAATTACAATGAACTGCAAAGTAAGAAATAAAGAACTATTAATATTAAATGAGTAACTAAGTGGCTCTGGAACGCTGCAGTAGTATTTATAAAATGGGAGGGTCCAATCAATCACATCCCACATACAGGCACTCAGTCTCTGCATCCAAACTCAAATAAACCACATACAAGACCTAATCCCTGAAGTCATCTTGACTCCTCTCTTTAGCACATAATACATTTAACTGGTTCCCTAGTTTGATCAATTCTGCCTGCTCAAGTCAACTATTATCTCCTTTCCAACTACAGCTGCCTTAATTTCAATCTTTATTGTTTCTTTCTCATATTATTGGTTTGCTTCCTTAATGATTTCCTTTTCCAATATCTTTTCCCCTCTAATCCTTTTCCCATATGGTTAACAAATTCTCAAGTACAAGTGACGTTACTCTTGTTTATCAAAAGTCTACCATAGTACTTCCACTTCTGGCCAAGATAGAATAACGGGAACCAAATTTATTCTCCTGCCTGAAACACCCAAAAAATTCAAAATAAAAACAAATGAGGGGCTTCCCTGGTGGCGCAGTGGTTGAGAGTCCGCCTGACGATGCAGGGGACACGGGTTCATGCCCCGGTCCGGGAAGATCCCACATGCCACGGACCAGCTGGGGCCATGAGCCATGGCCGCTGAGCCTGCGCGTCCAGAGCCTGTGCTCCGCAATGGGAGAGGCCGCAACAGTGAGAGGCCCGTGTACCACAAACAAACAAACAAACAAAACAACAAAAAAAAGAAAAGTGGTTTGCAAGACAACAGACTTATGCAAGGAAGAAGGAAGGAGAGTGATTGGAACCATATGAGATGAGACCTATAGTTGGCCCATCTTACTATCTTGAGGGAGTTTCCAGGCTGCAGGGCACACAATATCAAAATCTCTGCAGACCTTTTGTAGAAATTGACAAACTAATTCTAAAATCTATATGGAAATGCAAAGGACCTAGAATAGCCAAAAGAACCTTGAAAACGACAAAGTTGGAGGACTAACACTATCCAATTTCCAGACTTGTTATAAAGCTTTAGTAATCCAGGTAGCATGGTATTGGGATAAAGACTGACCAACAGAATAAAACAGAGTCCAGAAGTACAAACATACAACATATATGGACAACCGATCTGACAAAGAAGCAAATGCAATTTAGTGGAGAAAGGATAGTCTTTTCAACAAATGATGCAGGGACAACTGGCTATCATATGCAAAAAGAAAAAAACCAGGAAAAGAAACTTTGATCTATACCCCCTACCTTACACCACATACAAAAATTTAGTCAGAATGGATCACAGACTTAAATGTAAAACTATAAACCTTCTAGAAAAATTATAAAGAAAATCTTTGGGAACTTGGGTTAGGCAAAGATTTCTTAGATACAAAACCAAAAGCATAATCCATACGACAGCAAATTGATAAACTGGATGCCATCAAAACGTAAAACTTCTGCTCTTCAAAATAATCTGTTAAGAGCTCAGACTGTGAGAAGGTATCACAAATCATATATCTGATAAAGAACTGTATTCAGAATACAAAAAGAACTCTCAAAACTCAAAAAAAATAATAAAATAAAAAACAGCTCCAAACAACTGGAAACAAGATTTGAATAGACGCTTCACCAGAGATGAACGCCAAATAAACACACGAAAAGGTACTTAACAGTATCAGTCACCCGGGAAATGCAAATTAAAACACTGTAAGATACCACTGCGTATCTAACAGAATGGCTAAAGAGTACCCAGACCAAGTGTTGGTGAGCATATGGAATGACTAAAGTATTCCCTTAATATACTCCACACACAGATTCCTAATTTTCAGACAACTGTATTACCAAAAAAGTACATTTAACCATATAATTTAAACCACATTTAATATAATTTCATCATAGTGACTCAGAAGGGACCTCATAACATTATGTCTCTCAGTGTCATCGTTATGGTTTTACTAGTAAAATATAGAAACATGAATCAACAGAAATCTTTTACGTAACAGATATCGAAGAGACCAGCTTTTAGTCTGTAATTACCTCACTGGAGTATGATTGCTTTTTATTGTAAATCATTTTCTTGACTTCAGTGTTCTCAAAGAGTGGTTGCCTGACATCAGCATCAGCATCTCCCCGGAACTTGTCAGAAATGCAAACTCTCAGGTCTGACACCAGACAACTGAATTGGAAACTCTGAGGAGGGGACCAGCAATCTGTATTTTAACAAGCCCTCCAGGTGATGCTGAAGCCTGGTAAAATTTGAGATGCATTGTTCTAACGTTTTTTTGTTTTGTTTTTTGCGGTACGCGGGCCTCTCACTGCTGCAGCGTCTCCCGTTGCGGAGCACAGGCTCCAGACGCACAGGCCCAGTGGCCATGGCCCACGGGCCCAGCCCCTCCGTGGCATGTGGGATCCTCCTGGACTGGGGCACGAACCTGTGTCCCTTGCATTGGCAGGCGGACTCTCAACCACTGCGCCACCAGGGAAGCCTTGTTTTAAAGTTAAAATGATAAATTGCTTTTCTCTGAGATTCTTTCTGAATTCAAAGAATTTTTAAGACAAAAAAGGAAACGTTACTTCAAATCCATGTTTTCAACAAATCTATAAGTCAGCCAGCTGTTTTCCTATTTTTATACTCCTGAATTATTTTTGGCCCTTTATTAAGCTAGAAGACTAGAACTGAATGTAAGATCCCATAAATAATGCATTCTACAAAAGCCTTTGTTTTAAAACAAACTTTTCGGGCTTCCCTGGTGACGCAGTGGTTGAGGGTCCGCCTGCCGATGCAGGGGACGTGGGTTCGTGCCCCAGTCCGGGGGGATCCCGCGTGCCGCGTAGCGGCTTGGCCCGTGAGCCATGGCCGCTGCGCCTGCGCGTCCGGAGCCTGTGCTCCGCGGCGGGAGAGGCCACGGCGGTGAGGGGCCCGCGTACCGCAAAAAACTTTTCTACTTAAATATCGCAGTCATTTATTCACATCTATTTTTCCAACTGCATCCAACATTCCTTGCAAATTTACAAGATTTGCTTCTAATTTCAGACACGAATTGTCACCCCCAGTGAACACCTGTGCAACTTTTAATTAGGTTCATCTAAATGGAATGTACTTGAAAAATAATCCTAGTTATAAAATTTTTAATTGTTTCATAAAGATACTCAAGAAACAGAATGAAAGTGGATATGGTCTTGAACTGAATCAGGACAACTGGGGCTGTCGATAATTTGCTCAGAGACTTTGAGTTAATAATTTCATCTTTCTGGGTCTCAGTTCCCTCACTATAAGAGAGAGTTGATGACCTTAAGGTCCATTTCAGGTCTAAGAATCTATACATCTGTGATCTTACTCTTATCCTCTGTGTACTGTACTTTTACATTCATGTGACACTGTCAAATTATTTTAAGTATTTTTAAACAGTTTTAAAATTGTTTTAGGATACATGCCTCTTCTCAGGATTCAGGAATATAACTCTAACACTGAATATAAACAGTAAAATATGAACACATGCAAACTTTTAGTTGTTGAAGCACCAAAATGGTAGTGTGACTTTAACAGTCTCTTATTCTTTCTTAGATGGGTTAATTTATCTCTGAAACTATGGGGATGGCTGGCATGAACTCCTAAAAGCAGAGATTTCAAACATCATTAACAACATGGACTCTGGAGGCAGAATGCCTGGGTATGAATTCTGAATCTACCACTTAAGAATTATTTGTCATCTTGAGGAGGGTATTCAAACTTCCTAAACCTTAATTTTATCAATCTTCTGTTAAGAGGATAATAATAGTATCTTCTCCATACAACTTAAATGAGCTAATCTTCTGAAAGCACTTAGCACAGAATGAACACTCAATAAGCATTAGGTATTTGTATTAACATTACTTGCGAAGTTGGCTCTCTGATCAGAAGGCATGAGAACTCATGTGCAATTCACTTTGTAAACACAAGTATACAGCTACTTTGTGCAAGGCATCTCACCCTCACTACAGGAGGAGAGGTTCTCAAACTTCAGGATGTATCAGAATTGCTTGGGATACTTTTTTAAAATACAGATTCCCGTGCTCTGCTTTCAGAAGCTCCAATTCTGCAATTTTAAATAAGCATCCCAGTTGTTTCTAAGACAGGCTGCTGAGGACTACAGTTTGAGAAACATTTCTGTACGGGTTTCAAAGAGAAAGAATGTCTCCCTTCAAGTACTTAAATCTCCAAGCATTCTTTCCATTTCAGAACTCACAGCAGCTACCACAGTGCTGCTCCTGTTGGCTGTGTACCACATACACCTAATATGGTCCTTTCATGTAGATTCCATTTGCCATCACTTTAAGTTCCAATATCTGTGTCCTGATTCAATGACATAACATAACTCTTTACCTTGTATTTGAGATCTGCCTAATCCTCTAAACCCCACCACCTCCAAACCTGTGACTATTGATGGCTCCTGATATACAGGCTATTCCTGACCTCTGAACACGGTAGACTCATTAACCCTGGATGCTGACCTACAAACGTGACTACGGTCTCATTCATAGCCCTGGTCTCAGAATAACACTTCCAACACTACTGTCAGCAAACATGTCTTCAGTATAGCACACATTTTCAGACAGAGACTGCAGTGTCAAAACCTATATGAATTTAACTCACAAAACCTTAATGCATACAAAAACAACAAGAAAGCAACAATCAGGGATCAGAAGCATCCTGGGATGGAATGTAGACTATGACAAAGGAATTTAACTGTATTACAAATGTTTGACATAATAAGCTCACTGAAGGAAGTGGGGGGAAAAAGGAGCTGACCCACGTAACCTTGAACGGTGTTTTGACTGAAAACTGTTAACGCTAAAGACAAGAAGAACTGTACATAAGCATTGTATGCTAGCTGATGAAGCTGTCCATCATGGAGGTATGGGTTAATAATCCTGAAACTGCTTTACATGTATATTGGGGTAAACAAATAAGTAAACGGATGGTGGGTAGTGGGAACCAGATCTCTTAACATCGAAGAAGGAAGTTACAGATAAACAAGGGAAGAATACTACTACAATTTAAGCACGTGGTACCAGGTTAGAGTTGAAGACGTCAGTATGAACACATGGTTACCTTAATATAAATGCAGATGGATAGATACAGAAATAATGACAGTTATGTGTGTACACATGTGTTAGTATCCATACATATACTTCCTAACTCTGCTGCTGAAAGGACCTAGAAGCAGTGACATTCTGGTAGCAACAAGCACACCCAGAGCCCAGATCTTAGTTTCTAAATACCATTTTCCGATATAAGGAACCAGAACTCCTTGGAGAAACAGCTGATTTGGGGGCTGGGACAGGGAAAATACAATTCTCTATAAAAGAATTCCAAATAATTTATGTTGCTATTTGTCCCTCTAGGAGGTGGAGCTTAACTCTCCCCGCTTGAGTGTGGGTAGAGTTAGACTTGCTTCCAAAAAACAGTATGTAGAAGGAGAAAAAAAAAAAGTAACTTTGCAGTAAAGAAACCTGATAAACACTACTGGGGCCAGGTGATGAAGGTCAGTATCACCAGTAAATCATGTTGATGACATGTATCCCCTGGTATCATGTGATGAGAAGGGCACTAGACTTCTGTGGTCTTCTTGCCAAAAACACATAACCCAGATCTAATCATAACAAACCCAAATTGAGGGACATTCTACAGAAAATCTAACCAGGATTCCTCAAAATTGTCAAGGTTATAAAAACCAAGAAAAAATGAAAAAAAGAAACAGATGAAGAAGTGACTAAGGAGATGGTGACTAAATGCAAATGGTGACTAAATGCAATATGATAGCCAGGACTGGATCCTGGACAATGTCTTGAAAAAAGACTTAGTGAAATCCACAAAGTCTGGAATTTCCTATTTGGTTTAGTCAATAGTAATGTACCAATGTTGTTTCTTAGTTCTGACAAACATACCATGGAAATGTAAGATCTTAACAACTGGAAGACCTGGGTGAGTGTATATGGGAACTCTCTGCGCTATCTGCAACTTTTCGTAAACCTAAAATTATTCCAAAATAAAAAGTTTATTTAGAGAGAGCGAGCATGTACACACAAAATGAGGTGAAAGAGAGACTGCCCAAAGAGGTGAAGCTACACTTAGAAAAGTCTACATGATTAAAAAAATAATTCTTAACTGTTGTTATTTGGTATAAAGAATTTACTTGCATATAATTAAGGCATTAGCTAGATAACATTATTACTGCAACTTTCTCTCTTGGTATTCAGAATCCCAGCGAAACACATACACACACACACAGGCGGAATCTTTTCTCAACACCATCTTCAAAATAAAAAGATTAAACAGACTCAGGTTGCACTGTGGCAAGCAAACTGAAGCAGGAATCAAGAAGCAAATCTGTCAACTAGTTCAACTATCTTAGACATGTTATTTCATCTCTCTGGGCCTCAGTTTCCTGATCTGTAATAGAAGTAGGTTAAAAAAGATGTTTAAGGATCCTTTCCAGGCAAAGATACAACAACCTCCTTGAAACCAAATCCTGCTAGATTTGCTCCTAACCCTCCAGTAGCTCCTCCTCAATCTCATCTGTTCGCACCAACCCCCCCAGAATGCTGGCCCAGGCCCTCTTTTCAGTTAACATATTCTCAGAAACAAATATATATTTCATAGCTTCAAATCCCACATGTAGGCTATTTCCAAATCCTACCTTTACTTTGAACTCAAAGACCAACTGCTTATTGGTCATCTCTACTCGGGAGACATGTCTAAAACTGACTTCATTTCCCCCCCAAAATTTGTCTTCCAGTTCCCATTTGTCAGAGGCAGAATAACAGCCCCCCAAAGATGTCCATTTCCTAATCCCCAGAACCTGTCAGTATGTATGTTACGTGCAAAGAGAGAATTAAGGTTACTAATCAACTGACCTTGAGATGGGGAGATACATTATCTTGGGTTACTCTGGGTGCACCTAATATAATCACAGGGGTCTCTATTAGTGAAAGAGAAAAGCAGGAGAGTCAATGTCACAGTGATGTGGGATGAGAAAGACCTGACTGGCCATTGCTGACCTGGAAGATGGAAGGAGTATGAGCAGCCTCTAGAAACTGAGAGAGACGAGAAAATGACTCTGCCCTACAGCCTCCGCAAAGGAACACAGCCCTTCTGACAGCTGGATTTTAGCCCAGGGAGACCCATTGCAGACTTCTAACCTCCAGCTCTGTAAGATAATACATTTGTGTTGTTTTAAGCCACTAAGTTTGTGGTAAGTTGTTCCCACAGCAATAGCAAAATAATGGCCACCAGGCTAGAAAACTGGGCCTTTCTTTTCTTTTCTTTTTTTTTTGCGGTACACGGGCCTCTCACTGTTGTGGCCTCTCCCGTTGCGGAGCAACAGGCTCCGGACACGCAGGCTCAGCGGCCATGGCTCACGGGCCCAGCCGCTCCGCGGCATGTGGGATCTTCCCGGACCGGGGCACGAACCCATGTCCCCTGCATCAGCAGGCGGACTCTCAACTGCTGCGCCACCAGGGAAGCCCAAACCGGGCCTTTCTTAACGGGGATGCTTCAGTCAGAAATTTGAGTATCATTGTTGACTCCTTCCTTTCCCTTAATCTCCATATTCAGTAGATCACTGAATTTCATCAATCATCCCTCCTTTGTCTCTCATGAATCTGCCCAGACCCCATGCCACCTTCCTAGTCCAAGTCACTACTATCTAATGCCTGGGACCCCAACAGCCTCCTGACTGGTTGGTCTACCTCTAGGCTCATTCCTAGGAAGCCATTTCCCACATTATAGCCAGAGAATTAATGCAAAATACAAATTATCTTATTCCGATTTTAAAAACTTTTTAACAGCTTCTCACTGCCCGAAAGATAGAAGTCCAAACTCTAATTTGACTTATGAGAGCCTTCTACCCCTGTTCTGGCCCTCTCCTATTCTCTCCAGCCTCTGCTCAGTACACAAATGCCAGGTCTATTTTAGTCACTGCTATATTGGCAACACCTAGCACAGGAAGTATTAATCCTTTCGGCCCTCACATGAACGCTACCCCCTAACTGATATGTAGAGTTTATTTTCTCTATCCATAAATTGAGGCTGGTCCTGTGACTGTTTTGACTTATTAGACACAGTAGAAGTGATGTTCTGGAACTTCTGAGCCCACATCTTAACAGGTCTGGCAGCTTCTGCTTCCTTCCCCTGGGAACAGCTACTGTGCTGGAAGAAACCCAAACCATGTGGAGAGGCTACGTGAAGGAGAACCCTAAGGCTCTGGTCAATAACTCCAGTTGAGCATCCAGCTAACAGTCAGAACCAACTGCCAGCCATGTAAGGGAGCCAACCCTGCAAATTCTAACCCAGTCGAGCCCCCAAATGGCTGCCATCTTAACTGACCTCACATGGAGCAGAAGAACCTCCCAGCCCAGTTCAGTCAACCCACTGAATCATGAGACAGTAACAAAAGAAAGTTTACAGTTTTAACACATTAAGTTTCAAGGTAGCTTGTTTTACAGCAATAAGGGCATATGCCAATGTGGGTTTAAACTCTACTCCTGGTACCAATTTCATCTCTTGCTCCTTAACAAACTACCCCAGTAAGCTCCATCTCTTGATATGAGGAATAGCATGCAATCACAAGCATGGGAAGACTTGCTGGGGGCCATCATTGGAGAGTAGTTATACAGCACATGAGAAATACTCAATACCTCTAATAAATGTATGAGTGCCTGTCCTATCTCTTAAAACCTCATTTCTTTTCCAGATCCAGAGTTAAAATGTACTCTTAATGAAAAAGAGAAGTTAAATCAGTCACCTGTTAAACTCTAACTGATAATTCAAATCTGGGCAAATGTATTTTTTGAAGGTTCTTTTGAGAAATCTATTCCCGTGGTGCTCAATTGCGACCAATTAAAAGCATTAAATATAGAACAAAAGTATAATAAAATCCCTATTCACACGGCAGTCATCTGTTCCACTTGTGCTATAACTGTACTAAAATGTGAGGGACAGATTATGTGAAGGATTTTGATTATGGTTTTTTTGTTTTTTTTTTTTTTTTTGCGGTACGCGGGCCTCTCACTGTTGTGGCCTCTCCCGTTGCGGAGCACAGGCTCCGGACGCGCAGGCTCAGCGGCCATGGCTCACGGGCCCAGCCACTCCGTGGCACGTGGGATCTTCCCGGACCGGGGCACGAACCCGTGTCCCCTGCATCGGCAGGCGGACTCTCAACCACTGCGCCACCAGGGAAGCCCTTGATTATGTTTTGAGATGTTCCCCCACCGGTGATATTGCCAAGAATGGTAAGGATGAGATGTAAAAACAATATCATTGGAGTGAAAATGCAAACATTCATTAAATACCTGAATGAGAGGAATATTAATGGAACATACAATCAGTTAACCAAAAAATAAAACAGTAAAGAAAAGAAAGTGCTTCACAGTTGAGCATGTGAAACATCTCTTAGACCTGCATGGTAATCTCTGACAGCCCTCTGGGTCTATGAGAAGCCTTCTGGGTATTATAGGAATTTGGTATGTGAATCTGGTAGGATTCGTTACCGGACTAGTATTGGTATTTCGCTTCCCAATTAGTAAGTATCTAAACACAAGTGCATAGTGCTCTTTGGAAAGATAAGGCAGATATAGGGCAATTCTTTCAAATTCAACAAACTCCAAAACTACCTAAGGACTCTGGAAGTCTCCATTCTAAGAGAGTAGAGGGCACTAACAAAAACTGCATCCTCTATGTAACAGTTTACATAACCTTTCTTTGTAACTAGTTTAAATGTCTATTTTAGTCTGTCCCAAAGGAGCTCTGATCCTTTTTGCTTGAAATTAAATCCCATACTAATTTTTCTGAAACTAGAACACATTTCTGCTTCCGAAATCATCATAGATGTCACTTTTTTCCTACTAAGAAGGTAATGCCCATACTCCCTCTCCCCCTCCCGCTCACAAACACACTTGGCCCTCACTCAACACACACTCTCAGTGCCATTCTCCATCCCAATAGGAAGGTATATACTTTAAAGTCATTTTTTCACTTATTCTCTTTATAGTTGAAGTACGTGTTTACAGGCTGACCAGCCAAGGTGAGAAGTAGATCCGGCATATGACAAAGCATATAAACTGTTTTGAACTAGGAAAAGGAGATATTGGCCATATTTTACACACACAAAAAAGGAAGCTCAAAGAAATGAAGTAACTGGTTCAAACTTATACAGCTAGTAGATAACAGAACTTGCATTTTTAACTCAGGGCTATTTGTACAATATTAAATTTGTACAATACTAACTTTATACAATACTAATTCTCAACCAAGAGCTCCAAAGTATCCACCTTTCTACTCTGCAAAGGGCCCAAATAACTACAAAAACCCACATTTTTTGGTTGTTATTTGTATTGGTCAAAAAGTAATTGACCCCAAACTAACACAACATTGTAAATCAACTACACCTCAATTAAAAAAAAAAAGATCTAATAAAAATAGCTCTTTGGACTCTTTGGAGACTGAATTAAAACTATAGCTGATAGTAATAAATAAATAAATAAAAATAATAGTATGTGTTTAATAAAAAAAGGTAATTGACCAATAAAATGTGAGTGTTACGTGCCAAGCATTGTGGAGAGCACTTTAAACATATTATTCAATTCTCACGTCAACCCTAAATAAGGTGGGAATAAGGGAGATGTTTGTGGGCACATAATTAAACATTCATTAGATATTAGTTCCTATTTTACAATATTATCCCCTATTTTACAGATGAGGAAACCAAAACCTAAAGTCACTATGTTATTAACTAGCATAGCCGAGCCTGAACCCAGTTTACTTGATTCCAGAACTGGTCCTTAAAGTCTGCCTAGCCAACCAAAGTATTTTGCTGCCCATTAGGGAAAAAAGGGAAAGAAGAAAGGAACCTGGCAGTAACCAAGGCCTTATTACTATATTGTGAGATGTACGACATCTTCTCGATGTGATAGTACTAAAGCTATAACACATGGTGGTAAAAATCTTAGAAAGGCCCAAACTGAAGATAATCTTCAATCTGAACTACTTGCATCTCCCTGAATCTGCCAGGCATTGGGAAACAATTCTTCACGGGTCTCACACATCTCTGAACATCTTGCAGAAGCATGCACTGCCCTTTTGTTCCAGCCTATCTTTTCAAGGATGTTTGCATAATGAACAAAGCTTTGGAAGACTAGATAGTGTCTCCCTCCAAAGCAAAGGGCAGTGTAATAAAGATAATGTCTTCCTCCAGAGCAAAAGTCAGGCAGGTTTACTGCCCATTATAAAAATCTGGGTTCCCCAAGCTCAAGGTTCCTCAGCTCCAACCCAAGCCCACCACAGTATCGCCCTGGGCTCTTCCATACCACCCCTGTAAGGACTCGGATTGGGAGTGAACCTACAGGACCATAATACTCACATGGCTTGATGTACAACAAGAAAGGCCTTTGTCTCTTACCTAGGAGTCTCCTGTCTTCCGCCAGCATCCATGAAACTGTGGCAGGCTAACTTGATAGCGTCCATGTAGGGTAAAAACCCCAGATCCTTCACAGATCTTGATACCAAGTTCTTTGGACTACTTCTCACCTTTGCTTTCCTCAGAGATACCCTCTCCCATTCTATAGGAGACACTATTCATCTTTTGGTCATCATCTTCGGCATGAAATTTCTCCTAAAGGTCCTCAGCTAGAATCTACTATTAACTCCATCATGCCCCCATTGATTCCTGCACACAGGTTTCTATCACAGCCCTTTTAAAGCTTTATTCCACTTGCTTATTTGTGTGCTGTGCCAGTTAATCAATTTATTGCCTCTCAGCTCAAAATTTATCTTTTTTTAAATTTTTTTATTTTTTTTATTTTTTTATTTGAAGTGGGCCTCTCACTGTTGTGGCCTCTCCCGTTGTGGAGCACAGGCTCCGGACGCGCAGGCTCAGCGGCCATGGCTCATGCGCCCAGCTGCTCCGCGGCATGTGGGATCTTCCCAGACTGGGGCACGAACCCGTGTCCGCTGCATCGGCAGGCAGACTCTCAACCACTGCGCCACCAGGGAAGCCCAAAATTTATCTTTTTATACATGCTCTGTGATAATGAATGAAATTGCTTTAAGCATTTCTCCTTACAGTGAGCGTAATGTTAACCTTTCTCAATAGAGGGTGCTGCAAGGACACTGCAGGAGGAAGGGAGTCCTCCAGAGAACATTACACTTAATGATGAAAGACTTTTCTTTTGCCCTAAGATTAGGAACAAGATAAGGATGTCTGTTCCTGCCACTTGTATTCAGTAAATAACTTACTGCAGGTTCTAGCGTCAGGCAAGAAAAAGAAATAAAAAGCTAATAGATTGGAAAGGAAAAAATAAAACTATCTCTATTCACAGATGACGTGACCTTGCATGAAGAAAATCCTAAGGAATCCACTAAAAAAAATACACACACACACGCACACACACACGCACACACGAGTTCAGCAAGGTTGCAGGATACAAGCTCGATTTTATACACTTGTAATGAATATGAAAATGAAATTAAGAAAGTAATTCCATTTACAATTGCATCAAAAAGAATAAAATGTTTTAGAATAAATTAACAGAAGAAATGTACAACTAATATTCTGAAAACACTGTTGAAAGAACTTAAATAAGATCTAAATAAATGCAATCTCATCAGAATCCCAGCTGGCTTCTTTTTAGAAACGGACAGGCTGATCCTAAAATTCATACAGAATTACAAGAGACCCCAAAGACCCAAAACAATTTTTAAAAAGAACAGCAAGGTTGGAGGACTACACTTCTCAACTTCAAAACTTACTACAAAGCAACAGCTACAAGACAGTGTGGTACAGGCATAAGGATAGGCATACAGAATTCTATCAATGGAATACAATTAATGGAGAGTCCAAAAATAAACTTGTGTGTCAATGGTCATCTGATTTTCAACAAGGAGGTACCAAGACTATTCAGTGGGGAAGGAATGGTGCTGGGACAACTGCATAGCCACATGCAAAAGAATGAAATTGGACCACTAACTTAAACCATATACAAAATTAATTCAAAATGATCTAAATATAATAGCTAGAGCTATAAAACTCCTAGGAAAAAATTAGCAATAAATTTGCATGACGTTAGATTTGGCAATGGATTCTTAGGTATGACACCAAAAACACGGGGAACAAAGGAAAAACAGATGACTGGACTTCCTCAAATAAAAAACTTCTATGCTTCAAAGAACACTATCAAGAAAGTAAAAAGACAACTCACAGAAGGCGAAAAAATTACAAATCATATATTTGATAATGGACTTGTATCTAGAATATATAAAGACTCTTATAACTCAAAAACAGAAATAACTCAATTCGAAAATGGGCAAAGGATCTGCATAGACATTTCTCCAAAGAAGATACACAAATGTCCAGTAAGCACATGAAGAGAAGCTTCACATCACTGTCCATTAGGGAAATGCAAATCAAAACCACAATGAGATTCCAATTTGTACACAAATGTTCAGAGTAGCATTTCTTAATAACATCCGAATAATAATTTATTAATAATAACAATCCAGTGTCTATCAACTGATGAATGCATATACAAAATGTGGTATATCCAAAGAGTGGAATATTATTTAGCCATAAAAAATGCAACAATTAACTGGGAGGGATTAAAAAGCTAGGTTACTTATCATAAGTAAAATCCCATCAAGGGATATAATGAAATAGTAATGGATTCATTTTTAATCAACTTCATTATGGCAGATGGTGCTAGAATGCAGGGGAAGGGCAGATCCAAATGTCAATGAAGCTTCCTCTCAACTTCTGTCTAGGCGTAAGTGCCGACTTTAAAAGGTCTTCAAAGAAATTCATGCAAGGAATGCCTCTTGCAACTTGGTCACATGCAAAAGTGAAGCAAGAAGCACATCCGTTTGGAGCTTGCCCCAAGGGCCTCTAGTTCTTCTCCAAACTGGGTTCATAACTCCCACCCACAGAGGGAAAGGCAGTGCCTGAAGCAGAACCCAGGGATAAGCAAATTAGCATTTCCAAGGTCAACTGCTGACAGGCCTAATTGATTACAGCAACCAGTATATTCTGGCTGAAGTTAAGAGGCTTAGCCTCTCTAGCTTGCTCAACACTAGCAAGAAACTAATTTACCACATCAGTTACAAAATATGGAAGTACTGTAGGTATGGAGTCAAATTGGGATGCGACATTTCAAGAAGAGGCAAATATTAATAGGATCTGGAGAAGTAAGTGATTTTAAGGGGGTTAAACAATTTTGGGAAAAACCTAAAATACCAATCATGCCAGCGGTAAAGGACTGACAAGTACAAAAAAAAAAAGGAAAAGAAATCAATAGATAGTATTATCTTGTTTTACCAACTGGTTCAAAGTTTCAATGTGAATATTCACCAAAACTGCTAAAAAGCTGCAAAACTAAATGATTTAACTACCATTACAATTTTTTGCCCTCCTCTGATAGTCACTGAAAAGTGAAACGCCCTCTGCCATTTCCCACGTGTAGCTATTAAGCATATGAAATGAGGCTAGTCCGGACTGAGAACAGAATGTAAGTATAAAAATAACTCAATTTTCATAACGATTACAAGTCGAGGTAATATTTTAGACACATTAGATTAAATAATATATTACTAAAATTAATTCCTCTTCTTTTTTCTCACATTTTGTAATAAGGATAGTGGAAAATTTTAAATTATGCATGCGGCTCACATTATATTTTTATTGGACAGTGCTGCTACATACAAATAACACATTACATTTATACAGAACACATTTTTTTTTTTTTTTTGGCAGGGGGTTGCGCGGGCCTCTCACTGTTGTGGCCTCTCCCATTGCGGAGCACAGGCTCCGGACGTGCAGGCTCCGCGGCATGTGGGATCTTCCCCGGCCGGGGCACAAACCCGTGTCCCCTACTTCGGCAGGCGGACTCTCAACCACTGCGCCACCAGGGAAGCCCCCAGAACACACACTTAATTTCAGGTATGAAGTACAGAAAGAGAGAGAAATAGGTCTGGATAATAAAAAAATCTTCTCTAGAATAATCACATTGGTTTCACCTGTTAATCACCAACCTAATAAAAGTTCCTTTCTGCTTAGGGAAAGACAAACTTTTATTTCTTTTAAAAAGGATCTAATGTTTCAAAAACGATCCTAAAGCCTGTTCTACTTCTGCCATGAATTGTCATCTTTGCCTAGAATTAAACTAGTCTTAATTCTTTTCAATGATCAAAGATATATGATAAAGTGCTAGTCTAATTTTAAAATCTGTTCGAGTGACTCCACTTCAGTTTCTCCCGTAGTAGTCATTTTCATACCTATTAGGTCACTGAAACCTAACCCATGCCTCTGCTCCAAAAGTTTAAAAAAAAAAAAAAGAAAAGAAATGAAAAAGAAAAAATAGAATCAACACAAATATTATTCACAAGCATCTAGAAAAACCCTGGCAGTATTTAGGTACTATACGTCTTCTGTTTTAAAAACTAAAATATGACTCATTTACTATTTCAAAAAGGGACATCCCAATGTGGATGGGAGCTTAGCAAGCAGGAGAGTACAGCAAGCAATTATTTCCACACATTCCATCATGTGCAGAAACCAAGCCAACCTTCAGGTTTTTACAGTCTGGGGAAGAAAGAAAATCTGGAGGCGTTGGAATAGTTGGAAATTTACGGAGTGAGAGTGCACCATAACAGGAGGTGAGGTGAGGTGAGGTGAGGAGGTGAGGCCAACAACAGCTCAAACTTTCCTCTCCGTAGCTCTCAAAAAGGCAACTACTCAACTTTCTGACTAAGGAAGTCAATAGGAGAGGAAAATACATTTCACACTTTTTAATATCCCAAAATTGTGCCCCATACATTTGGCCCACTGACAGAATTTAAAGTGGTTTTTAAATGTTATCAACAACAAAAATCAAGATCACTAACTCAGAATAATAAATAATAAATATGAGATGTATCTTTCTATTTTGTGACAGGGCCTGCATCTATTGCTGGTAAATGAACTGAGTAACCGGGATAACTAGAAATAAAGCTAGTGGAAATGAGCGGTCTAGTCCTCATTCCTGGAAGAGCTGATCGTAAAATGTTGTGATCCTAATAGCCCTACAGTTTTTCTGGTCTGATAGAAACAGCACAATTTTTGTATTTTTAGATATATGGAATAATTCAGGCTCCAAGCTACTAGATTCCAATAATGTAGTGACTGTACTTCTTACACAATTCTGAACCCCGCAATCAACACACACAGATCAGTAAGGCCCCAGTGGCTACCTCATAAGAAGTGTTTTGGTGCCACCTAGTGGCATAGGTTTCTCCTGTCAAAGGCGAAATGATTAGACCAGGGTTCTCAAAGTGTGGTCCCTGAACCAGTAGCATCAGCCACCAGAGAACTCATTAGAAGTGCAAATTTTTGGCCTCATTCTAGATCTACTGAAACTTTAGCAGTGGGGCCCGGCAATCTGTTTCAACAAGCCCTCTAAGTGGTTCCCTCCCATGTTTAAGAACCACTGGATTAATCAGTCCTTACACAAAAATTAAGTGCAAAGTCTTTAAAACTTAGGTTCATCAATGAACAAAAGTGCTCAATTTCTAATTTCTAAAGACCAAACACATTAACAAAACAAAAATACAATAAAAAAGCAAAAAGCCCTGTGAAACAAAGAAAAGGCATTTATTGGTATCAGGATATTAGGTTATGGCATCTTAAGGGGGCTCACCTGAAAAGGGGGAACACATGAAAAGCCAAGGAGGTAGAACACTGGTGATTTTTAAATTGAGTCACCTACCCTAATGATTCCTGTGCAACTATGTTATAAAGTCATCAAGAGAAAAGAGAAAAATCTTTTTCTTGATTCCTTGCTAAACTGTTTATTTTCTATTTAGGTCTTAGAGGAGAACTTGGTTACTTTAAATAACAACTTAAACTGAGGTTGAGTAAGAAAAGTCCCATAATGCACCTAGATGTTTGCAGGCCTCTCACTGTTGTGGCCTCTCCCATTGTGGAGCACAGGCTCCGGACGCACGGGCTCAGCAGCCATGGCTCATGGGCCCAGCCGCTCTGTGGCACGTGGGATTTTCCTGGACCGGGGCTCGAACCCACGTCCCCTGCATCGGCAGGCGGACTCTCAACCACTGCGCCACCAGGGAAGCCCAAAAAAACCCTTTTAATAAATATCTATTTATTCATAATTAAAAAGTTATATGCTTGAAGTAAGAAAACTGGGTCATGAGATATATGCCCCGTATGGCCACTGGTCCACACAGTCACAATTAAGTATATACCATCCCTTACTCCATGGCTTAAACGGCAAACTTACCAGTTAAGAGAAAAAAATCAACTCTGAGAGGCTAACCATGCAAAACCAAGCCTCCAATATGACAGGTAACATCACAGACATTAATATCGGCGGCATAAAATATAAAGAATTTTCAAAGACTTGCTCTATTGATTAATTTTGATTTTGTCCTTTCAAGATATAAATTTAGATATCCACAGAGACCAACTATTTAATTCTAACATTTTAAGAGCAAATGCCCACAATAGGATGAGTTTCTGACAAAACTCTTCTTTCCTTTTTCTCTTCAAACCTTCCCTCTACCCACAAGTGAGTTCATAAAAATATGTCACAGAAAGATGGGTCAAAAGCAAAATGTAAATAATAGTAATTTTTTAAACACGAGAAAAAAATCTTGGAACTGATTTGTTACAAAGAACTTTCCTCGTTGTCACTATCATTGCAAAGACGAATCTGTGCTGAGCCACTGCATGGGGCTAAGTGCCATACTACTTTGCCAGTTCAAATGCTCAACTGTTCACTAATTAATATTTTGAATTTAAAATTTTCTCATTTGTAAAAAAAGATGTAAAACCTCATATAATTGCAATAAGAAGTAGAGAAAATATACCCAAAAAAATGCCTCTTACATCACAGCTAGAAAGGCTTACTGCCATCAACTGAGGGCCATCAAAAAGAGAAAGGGGCGCCAGATTAATCTAGGTCAAGGAGCTGAAATCAGGCCAAACTGGTTTCAAATTCAAATTCCCTGGCTGCCACTTCGGTGTGTGCCCTATGGTAAGTTACTTCAATTCAGTGAGCCTCATTTTCCCATCTGTAGAGTGAGGATAAGGCTACCTCTTTCAGTGATTTTCACCGCACGCACCTTTATTTAATAGTATCTGCCTACAGTCAGCTCTGGCGGCTCTCTTTTCCTCACCCACTTCAACACTTTGAGAAAAGCTTACATCAGAAGGTGAGGCATGTTCCCAGGTCAAGACTAAACAATACGATTATGGTAGTGATACATTTAATAGCAACATCTCACACATATTTCGAAGACACAAGTCAACAGTACCAGGAATCTCACCAGCTGAGGAAAAGGCTGACCTTGAAGTTCCCCCAGCATTCAGGCTTTGTAACCTTTGGAGTCTTTTACCAACCGTATCTACCAAATGCAAATATGTTCCAATGTGAGAAATGCCCTGTGGCATGGTGGTAACCTGAAAGACCAGCTCTCCAGTTGATGAGAACAGCTTGATTTGTGGCATTTGCCCATTTCTGTGAGTGGGGTTAATTCTCCTACTATGGCTGCTTCAACCCAACACCCAAATTCCTTAATTACTTGACTGATTGATTGACTGATTCATCAATAAGCATTTGCAGACGACCTAAAATGTATAAAGCCCTCTGCCAGGCTCTGAAGGTGGGGTATGAGGATGACTATAGATGAATCCTACCCTCAAGGACCTTACAGACCAGACAGGGAAATACAATAAACACAAAAAAGAAATATAAAATATAAGGAGAACATGAAGAACCTCTGAAAACAGGGAAAAATCCCTAACTTCCAGCAAGCAGTACATACAATAAAAGTTCAGGTATTATTTACCTAAAGAACCCCTAGTATTGCCTATGCTTTCTACTAGGCAAATTTCAAAACCTCTCTGGGTGAAAAACAATATTTTCCTTTTACCAGAGTTAATGAATATGTATGTGCATATGTGTATATCACAGTTCGTCTGCCTCAGCACTGCTGACATTTTAGGCTGGACGTTGCCCAGGGGCTGTCCTATGCATTGTAGGATATTTAGCGACACCTAAACACCTAGAGGCTGGTAGAGACCAGTAGCACACTCACCACCTGCCTCTAAGTTGTGACAACCAGAAATGTCTCCAGACGTTGCCAAAGGTGCCCTGAGGGCAAAACCACCCACTACTGTATATACACTATGCATATACGGCTATACAGATGGGGTCTATACAGGGATGGAGTGGATATATGGATCCATGGATATGAACCTGTGTGCATATATAAATGAGCTAGATACTCAATTCGAGGAAATTTTTATATTAATTTGCCTACTAGGTTTTAAATATATTCATTCACTTCTTGAGTGCCTTCTATATACCAAGTGCTGATAGAGGCAACAGCAGGGGCGAGGGCGGGGGAATTAGAGGCACCTGGCAAAAATCCCTGCAGTCACGGTGCTTACGTACAGGGCAGACAGGCAACAAACCAAATAACTATACCAATGATACAGTATGTGAGAAGGTGGGGTGACGTTAAGTAGTAGGGGGAAAAATCAAGCAGGGCAAAGGGTTAGAGATTCTGAGAAGAGGACATGTTGCCCTTCTAAATTTCAAGCACCTAATCGTGCCAGACAAAACACATGCTCAGATTTTCAGATCCTGTGCTCACAGGCAACTTCCTGAGCACAATTTGAAAGCAAGTCTAAATTTTATTAATGTTAAGAAGAGAGGGAATGTACTCATTTTGTACTCATAACCAGTAAGGGAGCAGAATGGAGGGCTGTCACACACCCCCACTTCCTCATTCCTATTCTCTGCCCAACCCTAGAGGCTGACAAACCTCACTCATTCTGAAAAGCTCCCATTCCTTGAAGTAAGAACCAGTGAGTAAAAGCATCAGAGATACCTAACTGCTAAGGTTCCTTTCAGCCTCAAAATGGCATTAATGGATTATCAATATGAATACTGCTGATGACAAAGAAGAGGGATTGAGGAAAAGGAACAGGAAATTTTATTCTGGTAAATCTTTTTGTGGGCCTTAATAGATGTTACAAGGCTGTTTTCTCACTTTATTGCACTGCCCTAATATATACATCATTGTGAAAATTTTCCCTGTGATTCTTTTTGTTAGCATATTTCAATCTCCTCCAAAAACGTATTTCATCAGAAGTTCTTTTCACTTGATTAACTGTAGAGTCTACAAATAATGCCACTACAATGAACAAACACACACAGTCCTGGTGTGACATAATAGGAAGAAATATATATTTGGTCTCTGCCCCTAAAACCCTTGGAATCATCAAAGTGATCAAAGTCTTTTTGTATTCTAATGAGATGACTGGTGGCTAGGGGTTATCTGGATAGCCTCAAGATGGGGGCTGGTTGCCATGGAAGCCAACCACATGATTAGAGGGCTGGAGATTGACTCAATCACTAGTGGCCAATGATTTAATTGCGCGTGCGTGGGTACTGAATGACGCCTCCATAAAAACCCAAAGGGGCAGGGTTCAGAGAGCTTCCAGGTCGGTGAACACGTGGAGGTGCTGGCAGAGAGGCAAGCTTGGAGAGGGCATGGAAGCTCGCGCCCCTTCCCACTTACCTTGCCCTTTGCATCTCTTCCATCCGGCTGTTCCTGTGATGTAGCTTTTTATAATAAATCGGTAATCTAGTAGATAAACTGTTTCCCTGAGTTCTGTGAGCTGCTCTAGCAAATTATAGAACCCAAGGGCAGTGGGGGCAGTCTTATGGGACTGAGCGCTTAACCTGTGAGATCTGACACTAACTCCAGGTAAATAGTATCAGAATTGAATTGAATTGTAGGACACCCAGTTGGAGAATTGGAAAATTGCTTGGAGTGGGAAGTGGAGCTAGAAGTGTCACAAGCGCTGTGAGTAGCAGAGTAGAAACAGAGCAGCTTTTCCTTACACCTGGGAAATATGAAGATATAGGCAAAACAACTGAGCTTTTAGAGAGAGCTGGATTTTTACTACTCTGTAGGCAATGCCTTTATACTTTTAACACTACAGATACCATAATTTTCAATGGCCTTCATTTATTTAAGTTATAATAACATTTTGCTTTTATAATTGACTCCAGCTTTAAAAGCTATATAAGAAATACAAACATTGGCTTCTTATGGTTGTTATTTTTATTGTCTTTGTGGCCACCACCCCACTATTATTACTTTCTTCTAATTACTGCTTCTACTCAATAACATAATTATGGAATAAAGTATAAGAGCAAGGCCAAAAAGAAACCTTCCCACTTTAACTAGAGTCCTGGCTATAAGAAGCAGTTCTCTAGATGGAGAAATTTATTACAGCATAATGAAAATCCATAATGTGGATCTTCCTAAGAAAAGAAGTCTTGAGAATGTGAGGTCAGTACGTGCTGGCTTCTCAAACCATTAAGTAATTTTCAAAATAAATTTAACATAAAAGATTTAAGTAAAATAATTACTCCTTTTTCATAAAATTAGGTGATGGGTGATAGGGTTATGGGTGTTCATAATTTTCTTTTTCTTTTTCTCTCTATCCCTCAAATTTTTAGATTTTTAGAATGCCTTATATCAGGGGAAAAACTAGAATATTACCCACCGAAGCCTCCAGATTCAGAAGTATGCACTCAACTGAATGCTTAAGGTTTGCAAATCTGAAAGTTCAGTTATTCATGAGAAGCACAAATTTCTAAGGCCATGTAATTTTTAACTCTGATGGCTGTTCTTTATTCATCATTAACTCTAAAGTAACTGTCACAAAGTGAAAGCTCTGTTTATTGCCTAGGTGGAGACCAAGGTGAGAAAAAAAGGAATCCGGTTTAAAAAGATGATGATTCTTAATGAGAATACAAATTCTGGATACATGAAAGAACAGACTATCATTCAATCAATTCACTGTATCACTTCTATCAATCAGGACTGCAACTGGCTGCAACGGAGAGGACACCTGACAGCCATCACTTAACCAAAAAGGAACTGATATTCCTAACATTACAGCAAGTCCAGAAATAGACAGACTAGGGTCAGTACAATGACCCCAAAAGTTCCCAGCTTCTTCCTTCCACGACCAGACTCAACTCTGCCTTTACAAGTAGAAGACACTAAAGTCCAGGGAACGTGTGAATGTCCAAGGGAAGTCATTGAGAACTTCACTAGCAGAATAGGACAAAAGCTGATGGGCTGTTTAAGAAAAAGCATGCAACCTCATTTCGGAATTCAAAAGGGAGAAGGAAAGGAAGAAGAAGAGGGACAAAAAAGAAAAATCAGATAATGTTAACCTCAACAAAATAACCAAAATTTTCTGAGCTAAATACCACTAAATGTTATTTCAATATTATCCAATTGCTGCAAATGCCATTAGACAAACACAATCAATTTTCAATAAAGTGTAATTGTTAAGGGCAGAAACTGCAGTCAAGTCCCTTATGCTCAAATCTCAACTCCCACCACTTACTTAGTAACTGTGTGACCTTTGGAGAGCACTTAACTTCGCTAGGCCTCAGTGGCTCATGTACCCAGTGGGGATAACAACAGTCCTTACTTTGAAGGATTAGTTAGGACCAAGTGAGATATCACTTGTGAAAACAGCACAGTGCCTGCACACATTTGACGTGTGTAACCAATCAAGCTATTATCATCTTTTGATCATTATGGCCATCATTATCATCACCGTACCTCAGAATAGTTCAACAAACATCCAATTACCTGCCTGACCATAATAACTGAAGTCTCTCTGCTCTGTTTCTTTCAGCAAGTCACAGAAAGAAAAGCAATATAGAGAGTAAAATCCAGAAGCCCTCCAACAGTTTTCTCATCTACTGGACCCTTGGGCAATTTAAATAGACATCCTTTTACTCTTTTCTTCCAAACGTTCCTCACAAATATTCAGCAAGAATCTGATAAGAACTGTCAATCCTCAGGCACATACATTTTCCATGGAATCGCAGAATGTTAACCAAACCTCTGAAGGCCACCTGAAGACACACCCTGACACAGAGGCAGGACGAGAGGACGCAACCCTGAGGTACACTAACATTTTAGGGAAGGGCCATTCCTCAAATTTACTTGACTAAACTTAAAGGGCTTATGAAAATTCAGTTGCTTAAAGATGATGTTGATACCTACAGCTCTGATAAATTAGGTCAGTACATTCTGCTTAAGAAGACAGAAAAGTACATAATAAACTTTAAAATCTGAAAAATAAGCTCTGGTTATCTGAAAAATCTCCTAACGTAACAAATTTCATTTCCCAGTTAGTTCAAATAAAGAATTACTAGAATACCAATAAATTCAGAGAAAAACTAATAGATAGGGTGGCAGCAAGAGTCTAATTGCCCAGACACCATAAGCTGTAACGTAACACGAGGAAAGGTGATAATTTCAAATATGCTAGAAAGTTGAATAGGGACAAGCACCTGTATAGGAATATGCAACCAACAGGAAACAAAACGAAACACATCACCACCCAAGTTCTCGGCAGCAGGAATCCCCTCCACGAATAATTTAATAATATAGTGACAAGAGAATTACAGTGCAAAGTGAGAAAATGATCCCCAAGTGATTGTTACCACCTATTTTGTCAAAATTCATTCTAATTTGTGATGAAACTGGGCAACCCGAAAGGTCAACAGAAAGTGTGTCTAATCTTATAAGGCTAAGAAGAAAAGGGAGTATTTCTGCTCTGAAGATAGTTGATGGACTTTCCCACTTGCTCTTCTGCACTTTAATTTCTCCCAGTCCATGGACTATTGCCCAAGAAAATAGTCAACTCAAATGCAAACCAAATGACTAAATGATAGCTAACATTTACTGAGCACTTATTAAGTATTAATGACTGCTCTATGTAATTTGTAAGTATTATCTCATTTAATCCCCACAATAATGCCATTTACAAATCAGAAATCTAAAACAGAGGTTACAAAACTTGTCCAAGGACACAAAAATAATAAGTGATGGAGCTGGGACAAGAACCCAGGCATTCTGTACACAAAGCTCTGCACTCTTACATTACACTATCCTGCCTATATCTCAATGTAGGGGCATAATATAAGACACAAAGCACACAAATCGAATCCTCTTCACCTCAACTATAATATCTTAGCTGAACTTACTTTTTCCACCTGAGCTACTGAAATAACTTCATTAGCTACTTGAGGTATCTCCATCCTCCGCAGCATCCTCAGTATTGCCATGAGGTTATCTTTCTAGACCTGGATCTTGCCACATTCCTCCTCTACTTTAAACCATCCAATAATAAAGTCCTAACTTCTTTCAGGACCTTAATGTTCAATGTTTAGGCCCTCAGTGTTCACTTAATGTTTGAACAGCATGTATATGTCTTGCTTCCCAGCTAAACTGTAAACAACCTGAAGGAAGAAACCTTTATTAATCATTGTAGTGTTGGCTAACATGAATTACTGATTTAGCTGCACGCAAACCAAAAGCCTTAAATAGACTCCAAACTCATCCACCTTTGCTCCCCTCTTCACATCACAGGCCCTTCTTCTAAGCTCTGACCCTTAAATTTCTAATTGCTGCCTATACTTTTTGATAGTTATTGAATAAACACTACACTAACAGCACTTTGCATATACTATCTTATTAACCCCAACAACCTTATAAAATGGGCATTTTTATCTCTATTTCACAGATAAAAAATTAGAAGTTCAAAGAAATTACCTATCTTTGAGCAAGTTATAGAACTAAAGCTGGAACTGGGACTAGAGACCGTATCAGGCTGATTCCAAATCCTGCAATTAAGTAGCAATATGGGCTCTGTCTCCTAAAAGTCTTTCATCTACTGTTAGAGGCTGAGTTACTTTCAAATTTACTTAAATACCAGGTGTTTTTCTACTCTCTGGGTCCTCAGACGGCACCTCAGTCGGGCGTCACAAGAAAACTGCTCTCCTAACAAGCTCTTGCTCTATTACTCCAGTGGGGGTCACCCTAGGCATCCTCTCTGTAGGGAGTTTCTCCTGTCACCAAAGTCTTGCTCATAAGCACTCCAATTCAGGTTCATAAGCAGTTCTCAGGAGGTGGTCCCCAAGACCCTTCCACAAGGTCCACAGGGTCAAAACTATTTTTATAATAATTGTCAGACCTGCAACAGAGGAGTTGCGACAGAGACCACATGGCCCACAAAACTGAAAACATTTGCTATCTGACCCCTCATGGAAAAACTTTGCCAATCCCTGCTTTAGAGCATGAATCTTTCAAAAAACGATGCTTATATTTCTTTTTAAATGAAACAGATGCTGCATTTTGCATCAAAATATACTTATTTTAAAAAAATAAAACAAAAACAAACAAAAATGAACTCGGTATCAAACATACTAAGAAGCCTTCAAAGCAAATCCTGAAAAAAACTGACTACAATCCTCCAGGAGGTTACGTACCAGCCCTTCTCTCTTATGATTTAAGATCTTATTATGAGTTTACCCAGGACTACCTACCAAAGCCGAATATCCAACACCATCAAAAAGAGACTACAAATCAGGCTGGACAGGGGTAAGACCCTTAGAGGCCACCCACTAAAGATGATGGGTGACTTCTGCTGCCAGCTGTGAATGAATATCTAGTATGGAACTGGCCTTTCTGCCATGAGTGACTATAAGGCTGGACAAAATATATGAAGCAACGGCTTTCAGGCAGTGGGACAATAGGCAGAGCAGAACTGGGATGCCTGCGAAAAGGAAAGCAAGTGAGGTAAGTCCTCCAATTGCCCTCTTGCTTGCAAAATGGAGGAGGAATCCAAGAGGAGCACAGCAGTCTTAAAGGACTGAGAAGAGAGAGACTGGAGTTCAGGGAGGATGAGTAGCAGGCGTTTTGCAAGACAGAAGGGGGCATGCAGGGAAAGCCCGTGAGGGATCTGCACAGAGATCCCCTTGAGTCTGATGCTGAATCCTAAGCTGCTGAGGAACAACTGCTGGGAGCTGTGAAGTGAACAATTCCCAGAATTTACGCAGGACTGGAAGGCATTCAGATTCCATCCAGCAGAGTAGAGCTTTTTCGTTGAACTCTCTGGGCAATCAACAGAGACTCCACAAAGAGCAAGCTTTGTAACAAGGCTAAAGTAGCCCTAAAGTAAAGCTACACTAGACCTGCCCTAAGGAAGTTTAACAACAAGCCTGGGATGGATCAGCCTAATCCACAAATTACTTAGCTGCCAACCAAAACAAAGGTCAATACTCTTTAAAAGAAGATGACAAAATCCCCAAACTCAACAACATAATACACACAAGTGGCAACAGAGATGCCAGAATTAGCAGACAGGATATTAAAGTAGCTATTATAAATACGCTCCATGTGCTCAAGCGTACAGAGGAAAACATGAGCGTAATGAGGAGAGAAATAAGATTCCATTTAATTCTTTTTCATGTCTTCTAGAGCTGAAAAATACAGTCTCTGAAATTAAAAATTCCCTGGATAGATTTAGTCAATTAGACACTTGAGAAGACAGGACTAATGAACTTGAAGACACAGCAAAAGAAACTATTCATACTAAAGTCAGAGAGAAAAAAAGACTTGAAAAAAATCACCAGAGCCTCAGTGACTTATGAGGCATTACCAAGCAGCCTAACATACATGTAATTGGAGCCCCAGAAGGAGAAGAGAGGGGAGAGAAATAGCAGCAGAATTTTTTTCCAAATTTGATCAAAACTGTAAGCCTACAAATCCATAAAGCTCGAAGAACACCAGGCAGAATAAACAAAGAAAATCACACCAAGGCACATCACCATCAAATTGCTGAAAAACAGTGATATTAAAAGGAAAACAAAACGATTATGTTGCTCCCCTGCTTCCATATATAATATAAAATAAAAATAAATTTAACCCAAACAAAGCAAATAACATCTTTCTAGATCTTCTCATCAAAAAATTGTGGTCAAGTGCAGCAAGACTGAACTTTTCTCATCTTTTGTAGAGGCCTTCTTTTACCAGTACCCCTAGCATCGGCTTGGTCTGTCTACTGAGTAATTAAGCATGAACAAAATATAGTTCAATTACTGGAAAATAACTATCATAATGCTGTATACTGTACAGTTCACAAATGTCACATACTTTTTTTTTTTTTTTTGGCTGTGTTGGGTCTTTGTTGCTAGACGCAGGCTTTCTCTAGTTGCGGCGAGCAGGGGCTACTCTTCGTTGCAGTGCGCAGGCTTCTCATTGCGGTGGCTTCTCTTGTTGTGGAGCATGCGCTCTAGGCACTCAGGCTTCAGCAGTTGCGGTGTGTGGGCTCAGTAGTTGTGGCTCACAGGCTCTAGAGTGCAGGCTTAGTAGTTGTGAAGCACAGGCTTAGTTGCTCAGCAGCATGTGGAATCTTCCTGGACCAGGGATCGAACCCATGTCTCCCACATTGGCAGGCGGATTCTTAACCACTGCGCCACCAGGGAAGTCCCACAAATGTCACATACTTTTGATTGTATGTTCCTTGAGGTCAGATACCTTCATGTTTCAGCCCATAAATTTCTAGTGCAGTCTCTAGTGGCTCATGGGGGTCTGAACACATATGAATGAGTCAATCTCATCTTATCCGCAGTACATCACTATGTGGTATGTAAAAGAAGATGAGAAAACAGATGCCCAGAGGGATTAAATGATTGTCCCAAGGTTACCCAAAAGGTGAGCGGTATCTTGCATCCCTAGAGCAATGCCACCACTCAGGGTTACATCAAAATAGACACAAAAGAAATAAATTTTAATTATTACTTACTCTGAGTTTCCACAAGACCCAAAGCAACACTATAAGCTGTGTCCATTCCAGAGCTGATGCAGGACTGGAAGTTTTTCAAGGAGGAGAGTGCAGATTCTACACCACTGAAGGATATAAAACCAGTTGAACCTGAACTTGAAGTGGAACGCCCTGGCATCTTGAAATTATTACCTAAGTTTTCAAACACAATGAAACAAAATTTATGAATAAGAATAATAACTGCATAGGAAAACAGAACCACTATAAACATCCATATGAATGTATCCAATATCCCACAAGTGCTACACAATTATCTACATTCTATATCACTTGAAAGGATATCAAAGCATTGTCCCATCATCTGGGCCACCAAACACAATAGATGAATTTCAATAAATAAAGAAGATGTACTTCAGTATATAAAGGAGGGAGAACACCCTCTTCCAAAAGATTCCCTGATTCTCTGAAGAATTCAACAACAGCACAGTTCCTAAAAACCTAAAACATAAGTGTGTCAGAAAAAGTACATTGCTCATATAAAGCATTCTTCCAAAAAAATGAAAATAGTAGCAATAAAATAGTTTAATAAGGGAGAATTTTGAAAACCTGTAATTTTTAACTTATCTGACACATATACATATTGAATTCTGAAAACTATAAGAAAACTTTTATTTCTGACAGTTCCTCTGGGTTCTAAGATTTATAGACTTGGTGAGATCCCAGATTCTGTTTAAGAAAAAAATAGAATTTTTCTGTAAATTCTTATCTTCTGGTAGCTCACCCACTGTAATAGTTTCAATTATTATCTTCATATTAAAACACTCCCTAATCTGTATCTTCAATCAACAACTCTTTAAGCTTTGGACTACTTATGTAAAGCTCCCTACAAAAAGACATCTTTGCTTAATTCACAAACCACCTGAAATTCAGTCCACTGAAACCATCCAGAAAAGTGGAGAGAATTTACACAGGCTTAGAGGAAAGGCTGTATGGTAGCAAAAAAGGTATTTTCTCATAACCATACTGATACAGCATGAATTCAGGTTCTGCCACTGTACTGCTGAGTGACCATGGACAGATTGCTTGACTGTCTCTGAGCTGCCTAGTATCTGTGGCCCTTCCAATCCTCTCCACTGCCACCATGTTTACCTCACAACTGGATTACTACAGGAGTTTCTCAATTATTGGTCCCTTTTCATTAAATTCACCCATTCATTCAACAAGTAGTCCTGTCAATCATTAGATTCATTAAAAATGACACAGGGTATAAAAAGGGAAGGTCACAGAGAAGATGTTTAAGATGTTAATTTCTATTTTTGAGGTGTTCGTCTACTACAAACATCCACAATACAACTCGTCATCAATTCAAATCATTCAATTAACAAATATTCAGCAAGTATTTTTTGGAACATAGCATAGAGGGTCTTAATGAAGGATAAAGGTCCAGGTAGACCTTATAGGTCCAGGGACTTTAACTTTATCTGTTTTTTTTCTTTAAATGATCTTAAAAATCAAGACCTGAAGCAAATATGGCAAAATGTTACAGATGTTAAAATCCAGATGATGGAACAAGGGTTCTCATTATGTTATCTTCTGGGAGTTTCTGTGGTGTTAAAATTTCACACTGAGAGAAGACATGACCACGTATATGAATGAAAAACCAATAATGACAAGGGGAGAAGCAGTGGGGGGGTGGGTGGGATGAACTGGGAGACTGGGGTTGACATATACACACTAATATGTATAAAGTAGATAACTAATGAGAACCTGCTGTATAGCACAGGGAACTCTACTTCACTGTACAGTAGAAACTATCATGACATTGTAAAACAACTATACCTCAATAAAAAAAAATTAAAAAAAAACAACAATAATGGTGTTTTGAATATGTGTGTTTTGGTGAAAGACAGTATTTATTTACAATCTCACTTTATTACACCAAACAAGTTGGGATGGTTAACACAATATAAACACAAACATATGCAATAAGATGGAAAATATGTAAATTCATAAAAATCAGGACCAAAAAACAGATTAAAGGGAAAACCAAGTACATGAGAAAATTTAGAATGTAATCATATAAGCTTTAGGATTCTTTATGATTCTACACAGCACTATATTTGTAAATACAAATTTGGCTATGAGATTTCCTGACAAGCAAAACAAAAAGTGAAAATTACAGAATTCTCTTTCTCCATAAAGTACGCCAAGAACTCAAGAAAAATAAGGCTTTCCATGGCAATCAAGGCAGCACGGATCATCACGTATGAGATAATAAGAATCACACTGAAAAATGTCCTTAATAATATTCTTACGATACAGTAATAGTAAGCTTCTGAGGACTGTTTCTTAGATTATGTCTCAAGGTAAGCTAAGGACAGGACACGTGTGGCAGATTCCAGCTCAGTGCCCACCAAACCCATTTCCTCTTCAACCTGCTCGTACAGCTAGACCACAGTTTGCAGCCTTCCTTGCAGTTAGGTGTGGCAGTATGATTGAATTCAAGGCAGTGAAACAGAAGCCATTTCCAGCCCCATCCATGAAAATGGCACTCTATCTCCACACTCTTTCCCATTTGTCAGGTTGAAACAGGCAAGCAATGACCTTAGAAGCCACATACTGAAGATAGAGAACCACCAAATGGAAGGAGCCTAGGTTCCTACTTCACTGCTTGGAGGAAAACTGCCCACCAATCAGGCTCCATGCATGAAAGAAATAAAAAACTTCAATTGTGCAAAGCCATTTAGATTTGGGGGTATACCTATTGTAACACCAACTGTTACTCAAAAAACACAATCCTGCAAAGATCAAATGATATGGTTCAAGAATTCAGTTTTCTAGTCAATCTTGATTCTAGTGTAAGTCTAAATTGTCTAGAGCAGCACTGTCTAATAGAACTTTCTGCCATGACAAAAATGTTCTATAATCTGCACTGTCCAATACAGAAGCTATTAGGCACGTGTGACTATTGATTAGCAGTGGTTACTGAGAGTCATAATAGCATGACTATTGATGTGATTAGAGTGACTGAGTTTTAAATTTTATTTAATTTTAATCGATTTAAATTTAAATAGCCATATTGGAAGTCAACTACACTTTTAAAAACTAATAGTAACATATATCTACATGCATTAAAACAGATTTAGAAATCTTTTTATATTGATTACCAAAACTTTAAAAAAAAAAAGAAACTGTTATTCTTGGTACATATTTACATTCATTAATCAGTTTATTAGCCATCTCTGTCTTTAATACTATGACACTAGTATTTTTCTGAAGATATATTATCTCAATGTGGTCTTATTATTTTAATTTTTCATAGAATTTCCCGTGATTCTCTTCAAAACTGCATGTCATGATATGAATGTGAAACTGTTGACACCTTCATATGACTCTTCTCTGAAGACCATGATTTTTTTAAATTGTGAAACACTACAGGTGCCAGGGAACCTGGTAATCTCAGAAGTAATGCTTCTAGATGGAGAATATTTTCTATTCTAATTTTTGAAATAGATATATGTAAATATTTCATCACTAATATTTTTACATACTGTCTTTTTGCCTCTTTTCAAGCAACTCTGTTCAACAAATATTTTTATAAAACCAAATTTATCAAATAAATTGCCTATTTATTATTCTTGTCAATGCTTTGCTATATTAAAATAATGCAAAATCAAAAAAAAATTTAAATAGCCACATGTGCCTAATGGCTACTGCATTGGATAGCACTGTTCTGGAAACACAATTATCAAAGTGTATACACACACACACACACACACACACCAGGGGGTAAGCCAGATGGAGTAAAGCCACAGTATGAACATGATATATCTTCCTGGAATATTAATTTTACTTAAAGATAACATGAAACACGTTTATATTAAAAATAAACATTAGTTACATTATAGAGTAGAATATGGAGGTGATACCAGTAGGGGTTAATGACTAAAAACTCTAGTAGGGGTTAAACACTGTAGCCTCTGGAGCCAGACTACATGCGCTCGAAGCCTGATTTTGCCAATTAAGTAGCTGAATAACTTTAGGCAAGTTATTTAACCTCTCAATGCTTCACTTTTCCTTTCTGCAACATGGGCATGATCCAGTGCCAACTTCAAGGATTACTGGGAGGACTGAATGAGTTCATACGTATAACAAAACACTCAGAATAATGTCTGGCATATAATCTTTTACAATGAGAGCAAATATTACCATCAAGTTAATCATACAATACTGTGAGCAGCAATACAGAATAGCGCATAAGTAAACTGACCTTGGACACGAATGCCTGGAAATTCCACCTTGTCCACCCCACTTAAAACTGCATCACTCTGGTTGAGTTGCTTAACTTCTCTATCTTCAGTTAGCTCCCGTGTAAAAAGGAGATAATCACATCTATCTCACAACATTATTATAAGAATAAATTAAATTTTTAAAAATAAATTTATTTATTATTTATTTATTTTTGGCTGCGTTGGGTCTTCGTCGTTGTGTGTGGGCTTTCTCTAGTTGCGGTGAATGGGGGCTACTATTCGTTGTGGTGCCCGGGCTTCTCATTACGGTGGCTTCTCTTGTTGTGGAGCGCGGGCTCTAGAGCACAGGCTCAGTAGTTGTGGCACGCGGGCTCAGTAGTTGTGGAGCGGGGGCTTAGTTGCCCCGCGGCATGTGGGATCTTCCTGGACCAGGGCTCGAACCCGCGTCCCTCGCATTGGCAGGCTGATTCTCAATCACTACGCCACCAGGGAAGTCCCCTAAATTAAATTTTGTAGTTTTCTCAAACTTGTCTGATCTTAAGAATCAGTTGAAATACTTACTAAAAATACAGTTATTAATGGATACTATCTCAGACCTATTGAATCAGTCTCTAGTGGACACTGAGGAAACTGTATTTTTATGAAGCACCCCAAATAATTCAAGTATGGAGAACACTGAGGTAACTTTGTCCCCCCCAAATTTATGTTTACCCTAACTCCCAATGTGATGACATATAGAGATGGAGCCTTTGGGAGTTGATTAAGTTTAAATGAGGGGGGAGCCCTCATGATGGGATCAGTGTCATTAGAAGAGGAAGAGACACCAGGGTTTGCTCTATCTGTCCACCATGAAAAGATACAGTAAGGTGGCTGTCTACGAACCAGGAAGAGAGCCCTCACCAGTATCCAACCATACCAGCACCATGGTCCCCAACTTCCAGTCTCCAAATCTGTGAGAAATAAATTTCTGTTGCTTAAGCCACCAGTCTATGGTATTCTTTTAATAGCCGCCTGAGCTGACTACGACACAGTGTATATAAGGATTAATGTAATCCAGGATAAATGTAAAGTGTCTGCTACATGGTAGCCATCCTTATATGAATGCAAAATTCACATTACTCCAGTGAAACTTTACACTTGCAGAGAGGTGGGGAAAACATTCGTCTGTTAATTCTGCACTATCAAGAGGAACGACTCAGATCGAGGAGCAAAGAGAATGGCTGGAGGTGAAAGATGGACTAAACGCACTTTTCCCTATTTCTCCCACTAAGTACAGCTAAGTACATAATTCACAGGACAGCCCCGCACAGCAAAGAATTATTTGGCACCAAATGTCAACAGTGCAGTGGTTGAGAAACCCTGGTTTAAACTAACCCCCTTTGGAGCCTTCCCCAGGGAACTGTGACTGTTTTGTTCTCTGTACCTATGGTCTCAAAGAAAGTTTAAAACAAGGTTATGCACTTCCTGAGCTTTTCCCTAGCATGTTATGTTGCCTTCCCTAACAGGCCTTGTCTTTGTCTGTTGGTGCCGCTGTAACAAAATACCAGACACAGTAACGTATAAACGACAAAAACATTTCTCACAGTTCTGGAGGTTGGGAAGTCCAAAGGTCAAGGCACCAGCATAGTCGCATTCTGGTGAAGACCCTCTTCTGGTGATTCATGGCCAGGGCCTTCTAGCTCTGTGTCTTCACATGGTAGAAGGGGCAAGGGAGCTCTCTGGAGCCTCTTTTATAAAGGTATTAAGCCTATTAGCAGGGCTCCATCCTCGTGACCTAAGCTCTTCCCAAAGGCTTTACCTCTTAATACCATCACACTGGCTTTAGGAATTGGGGGTGGGGGTAGGAGGAGGACACAAACATTCAGATCAGAGCAGGTTTATAAGATTCTCTGAAAAAAAAAAAAAAAAAAAAAAGATTCTCTGTAGGTGAGGCCAATTATTAGCTAATATAAAAATAAAAATACTCCTCTCATCTTTCTGTACAAGTGGTATGCACAGAGCAAATAATTTAGATACTGTGCTGACCTCCTTTAAATCCACAGGGCCCTATACAAGTTCAGCCATAACTGTATCTTCTTTTCCAATATGCAAGGTTACATCTTTATGAAGCCCTCTCAGTTGCTTGTTCTCTCCTTCATGCTACCACTATCCCTCTCTCTCTCTCTCTCTCTCCCCCTCCCCCCCCCACCCCGTTCTATTTTAAAAACCATCATAACTACTTGCTCCCATATCTGCCACTCTTTCACCCTGGGAGCAACTTAAACTAGAATTCTGACAGATTCCACATAACATAGAACAGCTCTTCACACAAAATAGGTGACCAATAAAGATTTGGCAGAGCTACATCAATAACGGAAACCACCATTTCTAGGTTCCCTATGGCAAGCCATAAACTGGTGCCCCTACAATTCGTTCTCATTATGGTTAATCCTCACAACCATTTATAGGAGAGAAAAGGAAACTGACGCCCAGAGAGTTTATTTAAACGATCTGCCCAAGGCCCTGCTTTGAAAGCCGGCTCAAACCAGATTTATTTAGATCAAGAATTCGTGATCTCACACTACGATATATAAAATAGGCAAAACAAGGTCCTACTGTATAGCACGGAAAACTATATTCAATATCTTAATAACCTATAAAGGAAAAGAATCTGAAAAGGAATATATATATACACATTTACCTGAATCACTCTCTCTCTCTATATATAAGTATACATATATATTTACCTGAATCACTTTGCTGTACACCTGAAATTAACACATTGTAAATCAACTATATTTCAATAAAAAATAAAAAAAGAATTCGTGATCTTTGCCCCACACACATAGAGCCCAAGGATGGAGAGATGGCGTCTTGGAGAGGGAGGTAAACCGCCCCAGCCTCATTGCTGTGGCGTGAAAAGAACCAGGACCATAACACAGGTCCACAGACCGTAGCTCGCGGCACCGGCGAAGAGCCCGAGAGGGAGGCAACACCTCCCATCACCCTCCCCATCGCCATGCTCCGCTCTTGCCTTACCTGGCTGCCCGATGTAGCTCCGTCTGGCTGCGCCCAGACTCCCCACACCAGGACCCCCAACTACTTCCTTAACTCCCTTCCCCTGTCGCTGAAACGGCGAGCGCGGGCTCAGGCGTCATCAGTCGTCGCCGGCGAGTGGTCACATGACGCCCCGCCCCGCTCTCCGCCCTTTTGTCATGTGACGGCTGAGGGAGCCCCGGGCGGAAGCCGGGGTCTGGCCGGCTGTGGATAAGGGCTGGGGGTAGAAGGGAACCCCTGCGGAGACGGAGGGGTGGTGGCCGGGGCGCTGACTCCGCGTGCGACCGCCGGCCCTGCGCGTGCGCCCTGGCGCGGCCCGCGTGACAGGTGAGTAGGGGCGGTGTGCGCGCGCCCACTCCTTCACGTCCTCCGTCCCCTCCCCCGCCCCAGGGCTGGGCCGCGCTGGCCTTGGTGGGGGCTTCTGCGGCATGGGGTGGGGTCTGGATGGGGGAGCCTGGCGTGGAGGACTGAGGGTTTTCCTGGAGCTGCTGCTGCAGTCCAGGCTCTGCATCTCCTCCACTCAGGTGGAAACAATTTTCCACACCTCTTTGGCGCTTTAGGAAGTGATGTTCAGCTGCTTAGTCTGCATCTGAGCCTTCCAAGTTTCCGGGAGCAGTGTTCTGTGGACGTCGTCATTTCTCCATTTACTCTCCAGAAACCTGAGTGGTTGGTGGAAACTTATACGGTCTGACGGACCCGGGTTTGAATTCCAGTTCTACCACGGGCTGTGAGTTTGGGCAAATCATTGCTCCTCTCTGCACCTTAATTCCCCCACCTATGTACGACATGCCAAAGTCCTTTGAATTTCAAAAAATAGTTTCGAGGGTCCTAATTTGTCTGTGGTCGTACAGTTAAAAAAACTAAAAAACACAGAGCCGGTAATGGAACCGGGTCTCCTGATTGATTCCAAGTGCGTGGAGCTTCCTCCAGCCTAGGAGTTGCTGGGAGAAGGGGGAGAGAGAGGCTTTACTGCCTTTGCCCACAACAGGGAACACCTTCCGGTTTTTCTTCTTTCTTTTTCAGGATTCTCAGACTAGAGTGATTAGGCTTATTTTAGAACTTTTCTGGAAGAGATATGCCGGTCCCTTTTGATCAACAACCGCTATAGTTTGTTCCTGATAACGGATTGGTGGAGACCAGTGCTTCTTTCTTTATGGAGCTGAGGTTTTATAAAAGGATTAAAATAGATCAATCTTCTTTTGTCCTCTGAGTAGGATAAAGATTGGTTCTTCCCAGGGCAATTTAATTTTCAGAATTCAGTTCTGTACTCATTGGGTAATTGGTATGATGTTGCCATGCTTTATTCTTGAAAGCATGTTGTCTTTTGTCTAGGATTACTTTCCAAACTAAAAATCATAATTCCGTACCAAATTCTTGAAAATGAAGTTACAACCACTTTTCTGGGTGCCTTGTAAAAACAAAATTAGGAAATTGAGTGGGATCTCTGGTTTCATTGCATGTCAAATGGTAAGAGAGCCTCTACTGAGAAAGCTGGTCTTTATGAGTTGTCTTCATCCCTAGCACCAGCAGAACCTCTAAAAGGAAGATTTGTTGGGGGCGGGGGAGAGATGAACTGGGAGATTAGGATTGACATATATACAATAATATGTATAACATAGATAACTAATGAGAACCTGCTATATAGTACAGGGAACTCTACTCAGTGCTCTGTGGTGACCTAAATGGGAAGGAAATCCAAAAAAGAGGGAATTAGGGGATATATGTATACATATAGCTGAGTCATTTCTCTGAACAGCATAAACTAACACAACATTGTAAAGCAACTATACCCCAATTTAAAAAAAAAAGGAAGATTTAATATAGCTTCTTCTACCATGTTTATTTGCATCTCATTCTAGAGTGAATTTTTTTTTTTAATCTCAACTAAGTCTTAACATCTTCTATAAAGCCACCTACCTCTGAGTTCACTGCAACATGATTAGGCATCTTTAATTATGCTTCTTAGATTCTGTTCTTTAGGACCAGTTTTTCAGCCAACAGTGAGGCTATTTACCAAAGACTTTAGCCAAATAATATTTTGAAAGTTGCCTGCAGTGTAACTCTTAGGTAAAAAGGATTAAAATAAGACTTGGACACACAAGAATTTTGACCTTAAGTCATTATCCCAGGCCTAAGCCTCCCTGACCACATGCGTGCAGGCGCGAGTATATCTGTCTGTCTGTTTGTTGGGAAAGAAGGCAGGTCACGTTGACTTGCTTTAAGCTGTTTTCTCTTTGGCCACGTTGTCTGTCCTATCTTGATACCCAAATGGTAGCAGTTAGACCTGTTCATCATAGCCTTACCTTCTCTGAATTGAGTCTAAAGTTTCATCCTCCTGAGACCTGGGTTAGTTTAGTGGTCTTCAGAGGACTTCAGGTGACTTTTGTTCTCATTTTCCTTTATTTTCTCACTTGTCTTATTTTCCAAGGCAGTCCGTTTCAGTGGGAAAAATGGAATGAAATTATCTGAAATTCAGCCTGTTAGAGATCAACGTGTCTTAACAAGCAAGCATCACAGAGAAAACTGAACACAGTTGTTACTAATTTATGCCTTAATGTGTATTATACACAACCCTCATGAGAGAGAGTTGTGGACAACCGTAGTGGCTTCTCAGTAATCTCTGCTATGGGACCCAACTCCACCTCCCCTATCTCTGCTTCTGTCCCGTAGTACTTACTTGTAACCCCTTCCTGGAATGCCCTTCTCTTAGATCACTATCAGTAAACTAACAAATTACCCTCAAACCTAGTGGCTATAAAACAATAAGCATTTATTGTCTTATTAACATTTGTGGTCAGGAATCAGCTATGTGGCTTAGCTGGGTGCCTTTGGCTCAGGGGCTCTTGGGAGGTTGCTGTGCTGTGAACACAAACTGGGGTTGGGGGGATCTATTTTCCAGCTCACTCAAGTGGTGGTTGGCAGACTTCTCCATCGTCCCATAGGGCTCCTCCACAGGGCTGTCTCACAACCTAACAACTTGTTTCTCCCAAGACACACACGCTGGAAAGGGCTCCCAAGCCAGAGGTCACAGTCTTTTTTGCAATCTCATTTCAGAAATGGCATCTTTCACATCTGCCCTATTCCCTTCTTTAGATGGGAGACAGTAAGTCACACTCAGGGAGTGAATAGGAAGGTGGAGGTCATTGGGGACCATCTTAGGGGCTATAGATACCCTTACTGCTTGATCCCTCACTTGCTTCTGGCCTCTGCTCAAATATCATCTTACCAGAGAGGCTTTTACACTCTCCTGTATGTAGAATAACACGCTGCATCCCTTTGTCATGCTTTTCTTTACAGCATTATCAAAGCCTGATATGTAATATGTTTATTTGTTTATCTCTGTCCCACTCCCAATAGTATGTAGGCTTCATGAAAGCAGGAAGTCAGTTGTGGTCACTACGGTAGCCTCAGGTCCTAAAACAGTGCTTGGCACATAGTGGGCACTGGGTAGATATTTGTTGAGTAAGTGAATCTGTATCATTGGAAATGCTTTCACCTGCATATAATCCAGAACCCAATTAACATTAGGTAAACCATAAAAGCAGTCCATTTAACAAGGATTACAGAGGTAGGTAGTGCCACAGTTGAATCAAGGAATCAGTAACATCAATTAAGAATTTAGATTCTTTCCTTCAGCACCACAGTCTGCAGGTTCTTGGTGTTTTTTCTCTTAGGCCTGTTACCTCATGGTCTCAAGGTGGCTACTGCAGCTTCAGGCATCAAATATTCATTGGACCACACTCAAAGGCAAGAAGAAGGTGGATAGCCAGAGCAACAAGAGAAATTTCTCTTGACATGCCTCTCTCTTTGTAGCTGGAGAAAAAAAAAAACATTTCCTAAAAGTTCTACCATAGACTTCTATCTCATCGGTCACAAGTGAGTCGCATGTCTAACGTGGCTTCAAGGGAGGGAAAGTGAGGATCTGACTGTTTTGTCCTCTAGAATAAGAAAGGAGTAGGTGAGTGGGAAGTACTGTTGAGGAGCCAGCAGTTGCTGCCACAGCATCCCAGTAAATGAAGACATTTCCAAATTGTGAATCAATGATAGAAACTTCCAAAAGGAAAAAAGAAAACCCTGAAGGGTTATACAGAGCTTCCAGGTAATAGATACCTACAGTAGGTAGCTCATCACGTGGGTGAACTTTAAAAATGTGTGACAGGCATTGAGGAATGTTTTGCTGTGGCTACAGAGGAACTCAAAAGTGGCATTGATGTGAACATCTTAATAAACTGACCACTTGTAACATTAGTCCTCATTCAGCTATCCTTGTCCAAAGCTGTCTATTTGGTCATTAAATTCTTACTTTTCTTACTTTTTGGTCAGTCTTTTTTTTTTTTTTTGGCCAGGCCATGCAGCATGTGGGGCTCTTAGTTCCCCAAGCAGGGATCGAACCCGTGTCCCCTGCACTGGGAGCACAGAGTCTTAACCACGGGACTACAAGGGAAGTCCCTTGGTCAGTTTTCTTAATTGTTGACATTATGTTGATAGAGCAGGATCCCAATGCCAAGTGAAAGTGCAAATGTTGGGAAGTCACAGGCCTTTATGAAGTTGAAAAATAATTTAGGCTTCCATGAAGTTCACAAATGATGACCTAGCTAAATTAACAATTAGAGGAGAGAAATGCAACAAAGATGATGACACAATTAACACTTCAAAAGATAATGAGGTGAAAAAGAATTGGGAGGCCCTTTGGAAAAATGAATGATGCCTTGGAAATTTTTTGCAAAAATTACCCATTTAAAGCTCATACTATGAAAGACAACTGTGGAGTACAAAACACTGTATTATCGAAATCACGATTTGATGAAGCCAGCTTTTGACTTGTTCTTGGTTTGTCCATTGAGTACAGAGTTTCTGCAACTTCACTCTCAATTTTGTTAAGCATAAAACTTATTGTCAGAAGTTTTGATGATATAATTTGAAGATACATTCCTAATCAGAACTTCTCCACTGCTTAGTATGAAATAGTTGTCCTTACTTTTAGAGTCACCCTGTCACATTTCTCAGGCATATATTAGTCTCAATAACAGGACCTCCCATACTTGACATATGAAAAAAACTTTTTTTTTCTTTTTTTTTTGGCTGTGCCGCACAACTTGTGGGATCTTAGTTTCCCAACCAGGGATTGAACCCAGGCCCTCAGCAGTAAAAGCACAGAGTCCTAACCACTGGACTGCCAGGGAATCCCCTGAAAAAAACATTTTTAAAGGTAGTTCCCTCATCTAATTCTAGTAGATTTTAGGGCATAGTTATCTTTTCCCAAAGGTAAAAGAAGTGGTACAATTCCTGAAAGGAAAATTTAATAATCTGTTCCCAATTTAGGGCACCTTGGAACCTTCTCACAAGCTCAGGGATCAGCTACATCAAGTCTTTTCTCATGGAGAGAAGTGAATAAAGTGTTGAGAAAGAGGCCAAGAGTAGCAATTTAGCAAAGTTCCTCTACAAGGAAAACATGAAGAGTGGAAATTAAATGCCCTCCCTCCATATCAGAACTCATTATGTGTTATAAATTTTTTTCAGTGAGTTTGGAAGAAAAATATTGTGTGTGTGTTTCACGTGGTTCCTTAAAAAAATGGAGATTTTCATACTTTTTTTTGGGGGGGGGGGATACAGGTCCTTTAATGGAGCGGCCAGTGTATCTGCAGACCTGGTTTCATCTGATGATTTACAGACCCCAGCTCTGAAGCCAGTTACACATTTTCCTGTGGCCGGGCACAGAGTAGTTGATTATCCTCACGATGTTGGACTTTCTGGCTGAGAATAACCTCTGTGGCCAAGCAATCCTAAGAATTGTTTCCTGTGGCAATGCCATCATTGCTGAACTTCTGAGGCTCTCTGAGTTTATTCCTGCTGTATTCAGGTTAAAAGACCGAGCTGATCAACAGAAATACGGAGATATCATATTTGATTTCAGCTATTTTAAGGTAATCTTCCTCAACAGCTTTTCTTACCAGTCTTTTCTACAAAAGCATGCTTTCCTTGGAAACCAGGAGACTCTGAGAGGTTAAGTAATTATGGAGAAGGAGTTAAAAAGAAAAGCTTTTCAACCAAATTTAGTATTAGCTAACTTTAAAATAATATACTGTGTGGAAGCCCTAACACAATATAATCACATCTTAAAAAGATAACTTTGGTATAATGTGTTTCACATTGAAGTACCCCACACTTAAAAGCATGTCAATTGTTGCAATTCAAGTCCATTTCTTTCAAAGGGATTTTATATCTGTGCTTCTGAGATCTTCATTACTTTCTGTTCCTCTGCTTTCAATTTTTGATATCCCTTTTGAGGCATAAGAACACATTTTTAAAAGACTGTTTTGAAATTGTTACCAATAATTCTATTGGTTTGTGACTCTTTTCTTGATGTTTCACATAAATGTGTTTTTCTTCTTAGGGTCCAGAATTATGGGAAAGCAAACTGGAAGCTAAGCCAGAGCTACAGGATTTAGATGAAGAGTTTCGGGAAAACAACACAGAAATTGTGACCAGATTTTATTTAGCATTTCAAAGTGTGCATAAATATATTGTAGACTTAAACAGGTATTGACTAATTTAGTCATAGCTTATTTTGATAGTAAATAGTGGAGAGGGAGAAGGGATGGACTAGAACGTGTATATCTTTCTGAGTTACTAAGAAATTTACTAGCTTATACCGTGGATAATTGTCTTTTCCTTCCTGTGGCACTAGTCATCTTAAGTATTTTAGAGTTTTAATATTATTTCCTGCTCTTGTTAAGGATTATAATCATCTTGCTTTGTACCAAGTCAGTTGGCTTTCAATCTTGATCCTAATTTAGTTTATTATAAATGAGAAGTGAAAAAAAAAGAACTTATTTTTGTAGCGTTGGTAACCATAGCCTTCCTTCTTGTCCCTGACCAGACAATATTCTCTTCCTTCTAGCCCATAAGAATTCATTACTCATTAGCTTTTAAACTAACTAGTCCATGTTTTTATGCCATTATTCCCAAGATATCTGTAATTCGTAAATCAGGACTATGGAATATTCCTTTTACTTGGAGTGGCCATAAATAATCTGTGGCCCTGATCACTATGAGTTCCTGCTCACCAATCTATTCCTAAGAGCATGAATGGCCACAAACTATTTGAAGGCCAGAATGCCTGGTATCTTGCCTAATCTTTTAAAAATCTTTACTGTCCTTCTTCAGAGATATTAACATTTTTATTATCAATGAATAACTTGCTCTGGGGTTTCATTTCTAGATATCTAGATGATCTCAATGAAGGTGTTTATATTCAGCAAACCTTAGAAACGGTGCTTCTCAATGAAGATGGAAAACAACTTCTAGTAAGTAGTAGTGATCGCTTAAAATTTAAAAATCAAGAATGTCAAACTTAGCGTTACTTTTTTTCCTGTAAGTCACAAATACATACAGTGTATCCTTCTTTAAGGAGAAGCAAACTAAACTGATAATTATCTTCTAACTGGCAGGTCTTTGTCTGAATTTAGAACATAGTAGACTTTGAGGAGAGCTACAAGTGAATAAAGATTGTGTGCAGGTTATGAGCTTCCTCAGTGTAACAATCCTATCTTCTTTATCTTTTGCATCCCAGACATCTAGCCTGGTACCTAGTACATCATGATCACTTAAGAAATGTTTGTTAAATAAGTGAATGACTTATTATGTATTCATAATGTTGGGATTCCATTTTGGTATCCCAAGCAAAATATGAAAAATAGACCAACTGAAAGATAGTCATTGTAAATTAAACTTTATTTTGCATAAACTTTTCGAAGCTCATTCAGTACAGAAGGTGAGAACCCTTTGGGGGGAACCTGCAGTCTCCTTGTAATATAAAGTTTTTAGGAGGAACCAGAGCAGAGTGATCCTTTTACACATTATCAGCTTCACTCCATAAGCATGTGTACTCCTGTGAACTTGGCTGTTGTCTTTTTCTCATCATAGTGTGAAGCACTGTACTTATATGGAGTTATGCTCCTGGTCATCGACCAAAAGATTGAAGGAGAAATCAGAGAGAGAATGCTCGTTTCTTACTATCGATACAGGTATCCCTGGGCTAAGACTACACCCTCCAAAAGCACTGCTATTGGTAAAGTACAGTGTGGGTTTCCATCCTCCTTTTATTGTGAACAGCAGCAATGTGATCTAGAATGCAAAAGTGTAAGATTCTTATCACTTCTAAGTATAATACATAATGTAGAAATATAACAATCTGTGTTTCATTTCATCATCATTATAATAGATTATATGTCATATAATCTAGTATATATAATTTATTATAGATTATTAACGATATATAGCTTATCATGTCCATCATGATACCTCAGTTTTTTTTAAAAAGGAATGTGAATTTTCCTTACCTGAAAGATTAATTTGGGAATTTTGGCAGTCTAATGAATTTTTTTTTTAAGTTTTCAAATACTACTCCTTGGCAGATGTAAGGAAATGAATGAGTTTTCTGTTATCATTTTCAGGTTGATACGTTTTGAAAAGTTATCATTCAGGGCCAGGTTGAAAGTGAATTCTTACCCATGTATATGTAGAACCCAAAACAGAACAAACAGTAACACACATCCCAACCATGTGTTACATGTGTCTTTACAGAGCTATGACTTCAAGAAGCAGGGTCTTAAAAACAGGACCCACCTTAACCAGCTGTGATTTCAGTCCCTAATGTACAGTTTTCAATTTGTTAAATAAATGAGTCAGAATCTGGATACAGGGTCAATGTAAGAAATAATCAAGATTCGGGGAAGAAACAGTCAATAAGCAGGAGTCAGGAACTTGGGCTAAAGATTTGCAGGCTAGAATTAACATTTTCAGACTTACAAATTAGAACAAAATAAATAGGGCAAAAAGGCAGATCCTCAACAGAGAGGGATTGTTTGGGGATGTTGTATTTTCAGCCACACTTGGTACTGCCGCCTTCTCAGCAATAAATTAGGCTACTCAGCTGGCCTGTTCCTTTAGCTTTATCAGGATGTGAGGAGAGTATCCACCAGCATGCGTAATTCATTCACATCAGTTTGACCATCCATGTTTTTTAAAATGGGCTATGAATGGTCTTGCCTCTATTTCTGAAAGTACCTGGAAAAACAAAAACCATAAACAACATGAAGAAGAAGAAAAAAATCTGCTAATCAAGCCCAGCTTTGACAATCCGGCTTTGTCCCTTAGGGTATAATGGCTAATTCATTAGAATGTGAGGATCCACTACTGAAGAGACACTGAACAATTACAAGTCAGAGCAGTAGTAAAGGAGATTCTTATATCAGATAGGAGGTCATCTTCAAGTCTAAGATTGAGTCTCTTTGGGGGATTACTACTTCAAGCCACCAGAAAAATCACAGATGTTCTGCTTAAATCTCTGTAGAAGGTACATCTTACCAAGAAAAACCAGTTGGTATATCCCACTTGAAATTGATAGACTTTTTAAAAATTATTGTTTAAATTTATGAAAATTGGTGCAGGTTCACATTCTTTATCCACAATTTTGAAATCCAAAGAACTCTGCCAAAAATATATGAACATACACACATGCACAACATGCATACAGAGCAACTACGTTGGCAGCAAACCTGACCTAACTTGAAATCTTTTGGAGTCAGCACCTGACTGGAGCAGACATGAGGCTATAGACAGTCTTTATTTATCTCACTTGTGTGAATGTTCATAAATTTTATTGTAGAAATATTAATATATCTTGATCATGGAATGCCCTCTAAGACCCTGCTGGAATATTATATCGTACATGATATATGTATCATTACTTTCTTATATTTGAAAAACGCTGTATTCTGAAACAAATCCAGCCCCAAGGATTTTGGGGAAACGGATCATGGACCTTCACATAAAACTGTACATACATACAGGAACCCATCTTATCAGTTTGGTATATTACAACAGGCTTTTTGAAAATATAATTTTGAATTTTAGGGATATAAGTTGACCTACAGTCATATCTAAAATTATATAAAGTCAAGTTATACTGAAATTCTTCTGCCTTGCTGGACTTTGCATTTCTAATATATGCGGTTTCTTTGGCCCTTTATTTCCCATTGTAAACATGGCTCAGTGCTGCTCGATCTTCTGCTGATTCGAATATGGATGATATTTGTAAGCTGCTTCGAAGTACAGGTTATTCCAGCCAACCAGGAGCCAAAAGACCACCCAACTATCCTGAGAGTTACTTCCAGAGGGTGCCTATCAACGAGACCTTCATCAGCATGGTCATCGGCCGGCTAAGATCTGATGATATTTACAACCAGGTGGGGATTAAGTCTATTTTTAAATCTGTCCTAATAGTTTAAAAGACTGATTTCACCTTCCTCCTCAATTGCTCCTTTCTTTTCTCCTTCCTCAGAAGAGTAAAAGCAGCTAGAAACTATTTAAAACTTTCTGAGTTGTGCCTTGGAATTGTTAAGGAAAGAGGGATATTAATTAGGGCAGTATTAGAGATTTCAAGGAGGAGATGAGATTTGAGCTATATTTGGAAAGAAGATGCATTCTTTTAGGCGTTCAGTTAAGAAATGATTGCTGAGTGTGCAGTATGTGGCTGTCCGTGTGCTTGGTGCTGGGGATCCATTGCTGAAGAAGGCAGGCCCTGGTCCCTACTCATAATGAGCTTGTAGCTGAAGAAAGAAGACAGACAAAAGAATTCCAGTAAAGCCAGATGGGTGTTATCTTAGGGGAAGTGCAGCGTGTTGTGAAGCATGTGACAGGGGCAGCAAGATTGCAACAGGTGACAAAGGGGATATCCGGGCAGCCCAGGCAAATGAGGCAGCATGAGCAGGGTTGGAAAGGCTCACTTTCCTCTCCAGTATGTGTACCATTCACTCACTCAAAATGGTACCAGAGAAAGTTACCATTTGCCTTCATTTTCCTAAAGAAAACATAATTTTAGGTATTATATATATTTTTTCTTACTAGAAGAGAGTAAAGAGTTGGACCTGTGATAACTGGATATCATTTATTACAGAGCACACCTGTTCTGTACAGTTCTTAGGTAGCCTGCTAGTTTTTTGTATGAACATGTTAAGTGTAAATAAAGAGTTTTTGGTTGTTATTTGTTTTGTTTGGTTTTTTAAGACAACTCAAAATGAGGAGCTACCTGCAGATACCAGGTCTCCATAATATTTGTTGCCATTTATTGAGAATTCAACATGAACCAGAATCATAGGAGGTTTTTTTCAAATACTGTTTTCTCTATTTTTCACAATAATCTTTCAAAATAGACAGCACTATCCTCATGTTGCTGTTGAGAAAAATAAGGCTTAGAGAGCTTACATAATTTTCACAACATCACATAAGTAGGCAGCAGAACCATAATTTGATTGCAGGCTTGTATGACTTCAAAGCCCACGCTGTTTCTTTACTGCCTCTCGTTAACCCTTCTATTAACTCTTCTGCCTCTTAGGTGGTCCATTTTGCCCATATCTCAAGGGAGTGTGTTTCAATTTTCTCCTTGCCCTGTGACCTCTATTAACACCGGGGTTGAGCTGTGGTTGTGCTGTGTGTCCACCCCTCTCTCTACCCTCCACCTCCTCTGTCCCTAGCTGATTGGACCAGGGCCAGTCACTTGACCCAAGATGGATCAGATTCCCTGTCTCCAGGTAATTTGGAATTGGGCCTGAGAAACAATTTCTGGACATGGGTTTACTCACAACATGCAAGACTTGGAGTTTGGGCAGCCTCATTCTGCCATGTGATAGAGAACAGTCTGGAGAGAGAGAAAAATTGAGCAAGCACATCCAGGGGAGAAACAGTGAAGGCTTTCTGGTTCGAAGCTCCAGCCCCATCCCAGGACCCGACCACATTCCTGCCCGCGGGCTCCATGAGGCATTGCTGTGTCTGTCCTTGTAATAATTTCCTCCCTTTCTGCTCATGGTCCTCGAGGCGCCATGTACTACGTGGAGCCAGAGATTCCTAATACATGAGGCAATGGAGCCCTGGGACTCAGCAGCCTATGAAAGACAGAGAGAAGCAGAGCACAAAGCATGCAGCCTGAGAAGAGAGAGTGGTGTCTGGGAAACCAGAGGAGGAGAGAATTTCATTCCTCAGAGAATTTAAGTGAGAGTGCTAAAAAGAGTCCATTGAACTAGCTGACTGTGAGGTTATGAGTGGCCCTAGGGAGTTCCATTGAGGTAACGGTGGAGATCAAATGTCAGTGAGTTGAAGAATAAACAGGAGGTGAGAGCACCAGTGAGTGTGGAATCTGTCAGTTCTAAGAGCTTGTCTGTGATGGGAGAGACTCAGAAATGGACAACTAGTGGGAGACGCAGGGTTACATTTTTTAAATTTTTTTTAGGGAAAAGAGTTAGAATTGCAGCAGAGTCAAGGGTAGTCAAGAGAATGTCATGTGGCTAGAGATAAGAAAGAAGGCGCTGGTTCCCAATGCCATAATCCGAGAATTGTTTCCAGTGCCCGGCATCCTCAAAGGAGACGGACTTTTGAGAGGCTGATGTGTCCTAGAACTAGGTCATTTATTTGGCACATGTAAGTTCAGCTGTTGCTAACATCTGCCTCTCCTGGTCTGGTCTCTGTCTTGCAGGTCTCAGCGTATCCATTGCCAGAACATCGGAGCACAGCTCTGGCAAATCAGGCCGCCATGTTGTATGTAATTCTCTACTTTGAGCCTTCCATTCTTCATACCCATCAAGCAAAAATGAGAGAGATAGTGGATAAATACTTTCCAGATAATTGGGCAAGTATTGCTATTAGTCTTTTTTTTCTCTATGATAAGCTTGCCGGAGAACTGATTTTTCCATTCTTTTGGCCTGTAATCCAAAGGTCATAATGTTGAAATAATGAAACATAAACTCACTTAAGTAAAATTACTTTAAGCCTGTCGAGAATTTTATAAATCAGGAAGGAATAAATCAGCCAGTAAAATTTCCTGAAGCTTCCATTTGTGTTTTTTTTCTTTACATGGATAGTCTCAAGGTAAAACCTCGTGTTAAAATGTATCTCGCTTTAGCTACTGAGATTCAACTAAGTTACATAAGCATTTCTTTATTCTTTTCTATTTTATGAATCTAAGCTATCAGAATTTACCTAATTTGTCACTTTGTGAATAGGAATTGCACATTTATAGTAAGTTTTATCTATAAGCTAATGTTAATGGGGCCAAGGTTTACATTACTGCAAGGATGTGCTTGTAACTTTTTAAACATTATTTCACTTAAAACTATTAATTCTTAAAGGTTTAAGACTGACATTGTACTTAATATGTATGAAATGTTTTCTTTGCACATAGAGGTTTTAACAGAGGACAGTGAATTGGATCACGTCCTCAGGGAGCAGATTTTATTTCACTTCTTACCAGCTATTATGAGGGGCCTGAATGAGGAGCTTTACTGGGGAGAAGAGCAGCCTACAATTAGGAGATGATGCTTCCTATCCACAAATGAATCATACCCATGTGCTGGGAGTTGAGTAGCCAAGAGGAAAGTTCCGAGAGTCTGGCTTCGTTTGCCTAAGCTTAACAAAGAGGTTCTGTCCATAATGCTATACTCAGAAACACTTTTAGTATTAAGGAAGGTCAAAGTCCAATTACATGATACTTACAAGATACATTCCTGAAAAAGCACCCTGGCACGCTGAAAATAAAGGAATTTTTAAAAATAAATAAATAAAATAAAAGATATGCCAGACAAATGCCAACCAATAAAAAGCTAGTGAGAAAATATTAGACCCCAAAGAGTTTTAAAGGAGACTATTAATAGGGATAAAGAGGAACTGCATATAATTTTAAAAAGAATGAATGTGAAACACAATGCCACTCTGCTCACAGAAATTTGGGGGACAAGTTTAGTTTGATTTTAAGAGTGTAAAGATGAGATGAAAATGTTTGGGAAAACCCCTACTCCAGTCAAAGTATCTACTTTTCTTTCCCCTTTCATTTTTGTTCATCCAAGGAATCCTACACACAGCAGTTTGAAAGGAAAACCTTGTTTTAGTTATTTTCCCATGAATAGCAACATTTAATAGTCACTCTTGTTCCCAAGTGCTCATAAGGAAAACCACTTCCCTGTATATTTGGAAAATCTTGGTTTTTCACTGGAACGGCATTTAAACTTGAAGGAGTGGGTGATGTCTTCTATAACTTTGTATTTTCCCAGCCCCTTGCTTTGAAGCGAGTAGATATTTAACAAATACTGAACGATTGTCTCTTCTTTCAGGTAATTAGTATTTACATGGGGATCACAGTTAATCTAGCAGATGCTTGGGAACCCTACAAAGCTGCAAAAACTGCTTTAAACAATACCCTGGACCTTTCAAACGTCAGAGAACAGGTAGGTTCTGGCTAATCGGGAGGATTCTCAAACAACTGCACACCAGCTTTAATGGCGTAGGAAACGAGCTAAGTAGATTTCCTAAGCGATTTGGAAGATGCCCACATAGACATTTTAGTGCAGTGATTAATGAAAGGTGAATTTTGCACATCGGAATAAGAGAGGTAATTGTAGAATTTTAACTTATGTGGGCTGTATAAATTGGAGACCTGGATCCTGAGGAAGAGTCAACACCCTAAAATGAACCAGTGTGACATCTGGCCCCAGGTGACTTCATTTACTCCTGCTTAAAGACTGTCCTCATGGACAGAGCTCCCTTCACTAGTAGCTAGAATTTTAATGTTTTCGTCAGTAGGATGAGTGTTGAAGATGGTAACTGGATGTGGACAATACACCCTTTCACTGTAATTTAAGCTCATCATTTCGGGTGTGTGAAGTAAGCAACAAGACTAAAGACAGGCATCTCCTTAAAGTTGAAATGGCTATATTCTGTCTCTGATGAGAACCCAGGGCAAAAGGAAATAAATATCTGAGTATACAGAAGAATCAAAATAAAATCTTTTTATTGGGGAGCATACTTGATATTTCTAAACAGTGATTATCTTCCTCAGCCTATCTGTCTGAGTTTTTGAGTTTCCAAATGTGCATAGAATAATACTGACTCAAGGAACTTCAGCATGTTTTATTCAAGCAAATTGAATTCCATAAATAATGCACAAAATAATTTCAGTTTTGGCACATCCCCTAGAAATATATTAGAGAAAGTGGCGCTCCCATACTTACTGGCCCCAGAGCGTTAATTTTTCATGACTGAAATTCCTTTCCAAAATCACATCTTCTCGTTCATGACTTTACAAGAAGTTCTTCAGAGGCTTCCAGTGCCACATCTTGTGGTTGTTTTAAGCTAACCTGACTAGGTTAATGATGTTTACCATTTAACTCTTGCTTTAGGTAAAGCAGAATGACCAAATTTCCAAAAAGGCTGGTCAGTTTTGATATGCTGAGATGTATTTCTTTTGTTAAGCTTTTATATGTAGAAACTCACCTTTTGAGTATTTCTGCTCTGCTCTGCCTTGTTAGTCGATAATAATAGGAAGAATGGTCCATTTAGCTTCTGCCTTTGTGTCTCTTTCCATCCAAGTTACGAATAGAAGCGACACCAGGAGCCAGCGACTCCAGTTCTCCAGTTTACGTTTGAAGAGACCAGTACTCAGAGGTTAAATCCAAAGTCACACCAATATTTCTAGATGTTAGTCTCTCAATTCTAAGTCCAGTGCTCTTTTCAAAAATATCCAATAAGCCACTTGCCTTTGAGCCTTATCAACTACAGTCCGTGTGCTGTTTGTCTCACATAGAAATGTTACTATTTGTCGAGGGATTCTTTTGAGTGTGATTCACTTTCAAGATAAGTGATTCTCTCTTTCTCTGAAATGTAATTCAGGTCTTTTTTTCTTTTCACAGGCAAGCAGATACGCTACTGTCAGCGAAAGGGCGCACGCACAAGCGCAGCAGTTCCTGAAAGAAGGTTGTTTGAGGGAGGATCTGGTTCTGGATAACATCCCGAGGCTTCTGAACTGCCTGAGAGACTGCAATGTCACCATTCGATGGCTGATGCTTCATACCGCAGACTCAGGTAACACACGAAAAGGTGTGACCATCTGTATTCATCCCTATATAGCCGTCCGAACCCAGATCTGCTGCGTGATGCAAAGTGGTTTAGCCCTTCAATGAGAATCAAGCTGCTTTTCTAAGTTAGTCATTTTTGTGTCAATTTGGATAAAGCAGTGGCCCACCTGAACAGCCCCTGTGTCAGGTCCTGTTAGGTGCTTGGGAATATGAGGAAATTTACCTCCCAAGTTTGAGGAGCTTGTCACTGGTCAGACTGAGGAGATCAGATGTCTACATATGAAAAAGTATAGCTGCAGGTCTGTAGTAGGCAGAATAATGGCTTCCCACCCCACCCTCCCGAAGATGTCCATGGCCTAGTCCCTGGAACCTGTGGGCATGTTAAATTACATGGCAAAGGGGGATTCAAGTTGCAGGTGGAATTCATGTTGCTAATTAGCTGACCTTAAAGAAAGGAGATTATCCCAGTGGGCCCAGCATAATTACAAGTGTCCTTAAACTGGGATATCCTTAAACTGGACTCTTCTGGAAGCAGAAGAGTCAGAACTAGACAGATGGCATCATGAAAAAGACTCAGTAGACCATTGCTGGCTTTAAAGATGGAAAGGGCCACAAGCAAAGGAGTCCAGGCAGCTTCTAGATGCTGGAAAAGACAAAAAAACCGTTTTCCCCTGGAGCCTCCAAAAAAGAACACAGCCCTGCTGCTACCTTGATTTTAGCCTAGTGAAACCCATTCCGATTTCTCACCTCTGGAACTGTGAGAGAATAAATTTGTGTCATTTTTAGGCCACTGAGTTTATGGTAATTTGTTACAGCTGCAATAGGAAACTAATACAAGGGCCAGGGCAGCACCTAACAGCCAGATGTGTAACATAGTTGGTAGGATTTGAGTCCGGAGCCCAGAGCAGAAGAGAAACATTGCTTGGGGTAGAAGGGCAGAGGTGGTCTAACAAGGCTCCACAGAGGAGACAGGAACTGACTAGCCCTTGATAGGATTTTATAGTAAAAAGCAGAAGAAATTCTAGTCTGGGGAAATGATGGAAGAAAAGTATGATTTTGGAAGGACAGAGAAACATGGCTGCATTTTGCTGAGGAACTGGCTAGACCCGGGTGCTTAATTATGGTAGATGGGGTCTTAATCTTTTCTGGGTCATGACCCTCTCTGAGACCCTATTAGCCATCAGACTCAGGAGCTTTTCTGCCGCACGGCTTTCAGAATCCTAGTTCCCCAACCAGGGACTGAACCCGGGCCTGTGGCAGTGAAATTGCAGAGTCCTAACCACTGGACCGCCAGGGAATTCCCTAAACCCATGAGTTTAAAACCCCTGGTTTAATAGTACAAAATTAAGTAGGTTGGACTAATACCTGAGCTTATTCGGAGCTGACCCAGTCCTCATACTTAGTAAATGCTCGATCAATATTAATTACTAAAGAGTTCCCTCCCCCAGAGCTGCACACTCCTTCCCCTAAGAGTGGTGTCACTTAGCAGCTCTGGAAAGCCAAGCCTCTGCTTTTTGTTTTTCACTCAGCTAACTTTCCTTGAGCACCTACCCTGGTCCCACTTTCAACACCTCCTTGTTCTTTCAAGTAAGACTGTGTCTCTCAAAGAAAAACTGTCCACACGCCAGATAATCCTGCAGCCTACCTCGGTAACACAGTAGCCCCGTCTCCCAAACCGTCCAGGCAAGATGCCCTTGACGCTTCCTCTAGCTGCCGCCTGTCTCCGCATCCTGTGAGTGGTCAGCAGTGAGAACAGCAGGTGGACTTCTTCATCCTTCATCTCTTTGAAAATGTGGAATTTCTCTTCAGCCTTCCCTCTTCACACCAGAAATCTCCAGCTTCTCAAATCTTTCCCACAAATGCTGCTTTCCAGTTTTGTTTTTTTCATCATTTCGATTCTTGGCCTAGATCTCTCTCCAGTTTACTCTCAGCATGAATACAGGGCCGAATCATCTAGTGGACTAGTCTTTAATTAGTCGAGTTTATGTTTAACATGAAATCCAGTCCTAATTTGAGGATTTTACTACGTTGACTCAGCTTGTAATCTTCTTTACCAAAAGTCTTACATTCTGAAGCATATAAACAATTCGAGCCCTCTCTTTATCCTGTCGTAAAGGCAACTGTGGGTTTCTAGTGACTCAGCCTCCTCTTTGTCTTCTGGACAACTGTGCCTGACAGCCGTGCATACATTCTGGAAGCCAGCGGTCTCCTGGATTTGTGCCCCTGCCAGGGACAGCCTCGGCTTGCCAGGTTCTCTGCTTTTCAGCCACATCTGTTTCCATTTCTGAGCTGGCAATTGTCTGACCTGATTGCACAAGGTCAGAGTTTACAAGAATCAAATGATTTGTCTATCTGGCTGTGAGTCATATGTGGGGAAAGTAACTGCTTATTTAGCTTTCATGGTGTTTTGGCCATGGCACGCAGAAAGGAAGGCGCAGATTTCTCGTATTCCCTCCTGTTAACTCTCTGCAGCTAATTGTTAATGCACAGTGATGTCTCCTGTGCAAAAATGAAAGCAAATTAGTATCAGAAGGTTTCTTGTTGAATTAGAGTTAATATAAAGACAAGTGGAACTCCTTCCAAGTTTGTTTTTTTTTCTGTTTTTTTTTTTTTTTTTAAGTTAGGCAAACATGAAGCTGAAAAATTGTCTCTGTGTGATCAGTGTCATCAGTGCCAATATATTTCTTCCTAGGGAGTTCTGGAGAATGCATGGTAAATCAGAACTCTGCAGTTTCCCGTGAAAACTGAGCCGTCCTCCAGGTTGTCATGAGTCTCCTTCCGATGGAGTAACTTGGAAATCAATATGTAAAATAGCGTTGCTCAGGCTTCACCGTGACTGAAGCACCAAAAACACTACTGACATGTGCTCGGAAAGCATGGTCGTTCTGTACCTGCCGGACCTCCTAAGATGCTGATGGGGGGGCTGGAAAGCAGGAATGAGCACGGGTGATATTAGAGCAACTATCAGGGTCCTTGTACCTTATCAGCTGTGAACTTTCTGACAGTGTTTATTGTCTTAAAGTTTTTATTTTGACTTTATTTGCAATCTAAGTAGCTTTTACTTGTAAACATTTTACCTTATCCTATTTTATTTTTTTTCTTACATAAATAATTGACCCCGTAAACCAATTTCAGCAAATATCAGTATTTCTTAGCCTATATACTTTTTAAACATAATGTTTATTTTATCTGAAATGATTTAGCTTGGCAACTGAGATGCTGACCAGGGAATCAAGACATCTGGTGTCTTATCCCTGGGTCATCACTGCCTAATTTTGTGAACTTGGCCTAGTAGCCATAAGCTCTCTGGCTGAGAGGGGTCTAGGTGGTAGATAATCCAGAAAGCTCTGAGTGCCAGTCATGCCTTTACAAAGAGCAGAATGGTCTCAGGTCTGGTTCTTCCTGTTTGGAGGTGCCACAGCTTTGTGTGGGTAACCCTGCTTCCATGTCGTATCAGTGGTCCCCAAGACCACCCCAGGTTCGATGCTTTACTAGACTCGGCATATAGTAGTATTTATGGCGATGGTTTGTAACAGGAAAAAGATAGAAAGCAAAATCAGCAGAGGGAAAAGGTGCCTGAGGTGAAGTCCAGAGGAAACCAGGCACAAGCTTTTAAGAGTTCTCTCCTGATGGAGTCAGACAGGATGCATTTAATTCCCCTAGCAATGAGTTGTGGTAGTATGTGTGAAATGTTGTCAACCAGGGAAACTCATTAGAAACTCAGTGCCCAGGATTTTATTGGGGGCTCATCAAGGCAGCCTCTACCTGGCAGGAAACAAAATTCCAAACTCCCAGAGGAAAGCAGGTGTTCATAATAAACCACATTGTACAAAGAGTTAAAGCATGGTGGGCCATTCTTACCAGTTCTCAACATGGTGGGAACTCTTCCAAAATCCACATTCCCTAATGCCAGCCAAGAGCCGGCCTTGCAAACAAGCCTTTTTGAAGACGGCAGTCTTGGGCCTGCTGTGTTAAATCTTTTCTGCACACCTGTCCGTAGTTGAATGGCAGAGATCAATGCTTAAAACAAAGGCAGCTTCAAACAGGACACAAGGAGGCCACGCACTTAGGAAATGGTGACAAAAGGCTCGACCCATCATATTGGACAATCGATAATAAACCACCCACACAACGCTTAAAAAATTTGGCAACACTGTGCTCAGTTTGCTTTTTTCATTCAACAATACATCACGATGACATTCCATGTCAGATTCAATGTCATATTTAACCGTTCAGTTGTGCATACTCCATAGCATAGGTGTAATATAATTTATTTTACGACCTATTATTGATATACATTTTGCTTGTTACTTTTTAAATGCTTAAAAGGGAAATGAAAGTATTTAAGAATTCATCTTATTTATTATAGATATTTTCTACACATTTAATAAATTGGAAACTCTTTTCTCCCATGTCTAGCCTGTGACCCAAACAACAAACGCCTTCGTCAAATCAAGGACCAGATTCTAACAGACTCTAGGTACAATCCCAAGATCCTCTTTCAATTGCTGTTGGATACTGCACAATTTGAGTTTATACTCAAAGAGGTAAAAATATTGAATGAATAATCACCAAAGTCTTAGTTTTTTTATGCTTAAAAATTTTTTTAAAGATTAGGATTTTATAGCTGTGTCTCTGATTCAGGCTACAGATTCTAGCTGTCTGGGATCATTCTTATAGGAAAAGAACAGGATTAAACAACAAGCATTTAGTGCCTACTGTCATTAGGGATACAGTGATAGGAAAAAATGCACCAGATGGTGGAAGTTACAGTCTAATGAGGCATGCGGACAGTAATCAGAGAATTACACAAATGAAAATGAGTAAAAGCAGGTATACGCTCTATAGGAGAGGAACATAGGTCTCTGGGTACCTAAAATAAAGGATCCTGTCCTAGCTTTGACAGCTTCCCTGAGAAGAGAAGCAAGAGTTTCAGAAGGGAGCTGAGGAAGGAACCTGTTAGTTAGCTAAGACAAAGATGGGGGAGCATGATGAAGAACATCCCAGCGAGAGGACAGATTATGTCTAAGTCCTCTTGGGTAGGGAAGAGCCTGGCCAGTTCAAGGATCTGAGAGACCAGTTGGCTGCAGGGGAGAGAATGCAAGAGAAAGGTGGTAGGAAGTGAGGTTGACAGGTGGGCAGCCTGCGCTGGGCCTTGCGGGGTGTTAGTCTTCATCTTAAAAGCCACGAGAACCTGTTGGAAAGGGCCTAAGTAGGGTGGTAGTTTGCATTTTAACAAGGTTGACCTAAGGACCTTGAGGATTTGAGTTCAGTCAAGGAAATTCTGGGCTTGGTCTCTTACTCCTAAAAAAGCCTCTATGGACATAATAAAAATCACAGACGCCTGGGAATGTCCAGGTTCTGTAAAAGTAACTTTGGGGGTTTGGATCAGGTGGCCTCAGGAACTAGCCCTAGACATTAATGCCAATTCAGAACCAACACTCGCCTTGCCTCAGTTGGTCTGAGAGCCACTGTCTTAGAGATGGTCTAGCTTTTGCCCCCCAATTTGTATAAAGTAGTAATGCTTAAGAGGTGGCATCAGACTGATGTCAGGCACCTATTTTTATAATAAATTGGGTTTCGCTCAGGCTTTCTTAGTAAACTGCCTAAGCTGGATTTTCTCTTAAATCAGTAAATCTCTTCTGTCTCTTCAACAGATGTTCAAGCAAATGCTTTCAGAAAAGCAGGCCAAATGGGAACATTACAAGAAGGAGGGCTCAGAGCGGATGACGGAGCTTGCTGATGTCTTTTCAGGAGTGAAACCCCTAACCAGAGTGGAGAAAAATGGTAATTGCTGAAGAGGAGTTATTGGTGTGTTTGAAAAGTATACACAGATTATTAGAAACTAGCAGAGTAAAAAGTCATTACTGTGTCCTCATTATATGCTGGGATGTTGCTAATGAAGATCAGAAGTTTAGTTTTGGTTGCTCTAGCCTTGTGCTCCCTTGGGCAATCTCATATTCTCTCTGGACTTCAGGTTTCTTATCTTTGAAGTAAGAGGTTGGGCTAAATCATGGGTTCTTGTACTCCGGTTCATAAATACAATAGTATTTTATAGAGTCATATCCTCCCCCTACCACCATAGTATGCAGAACTGGTGTGTCATTAGTGTGTAATTTTATGTGCATGGGGATGGGGGCATAACTTTCATGATCTTCTCAGGATACTTCACCCAAGAATATTACCAACTGCTAACATAAATGATATCTTAAGAGTCTTGTGTTCAGTCCTATTTGGTTCTTCTTCACTGACGCATCTGCCATCTAGTGGCACAAGTGGGGACCTGCAGACTGTTTTGAAACAACATAGCTCAAGTTTTACTTTAACAATTTTAATCTTGCCTCTTTTAGGAAATTTTATCTGTAGGAAAATTGTGGTATCACTTCAAATTTTTGAAGGCTCCTGTCCTATAGATAGGATCCTTTCAAATTGCCCCTGAAAAACCATTCTGAATTTTAAGGTGACAAATTATTTTTTTTGATGCTTAATATTTGTTTTCACTGTCAAATTTATTTCCGATAAAGTTAATTATACAGTATAATTGATGAATAATATAGATTTTTATTTTAAAAAGCTTCACTATTGTTAATACAAGCTTATGACTATTGTATTTGATTTATTTGTTGCTGGTCAAAAAATATGTCCAAATTTCATTAATATTCCTATTGGAAAAACTAGAGCAGTTTTTAGTGGTGTGATATAAATTGGCAACATGTTTTGCAGGTCAGCATATTGTATCTAAAAAACAAAGAATCACCAGGACCAATCTAACCAGATTAGTTGTCTAATCAGACACATTAATCTGTATTCTAGTCTCTTTTAAGTTCTTATAAATACCAGCAATGTTTCAAAGCTTATTCAAAACAATATCTTATACTTTTTTGGCTCTATAGCATATTTCAGTTAGGAAGTACTTTCACAGATATTTCTCATTTGATCCTTAGAACCCTGTGAGATAAACATCTTTATTATTTTATAATCACTTGCCGAGGGTAACAAAGGTCCAGAGCCTGTATCTCACTCATTACCTCCTATGTTCTTTTAGCTACTCCATAGCTGTCCCTCAGTCCTACAAAAAATCTTTAAAATTATAGCTAATTCTTTATGTCAGTTCTTAAAATAACTTAGATTATAAGCCCTTAAGTGCTTTTATTAAAGTGAAATCATTCCATTGATAAAACAAAAAACCTTTACAGAATCAACTTGGTGAAGTGAAAAGAGCGAAGCCTTTGACGGTTTGCACGTCCTGGCTCTTCCATTTAGTAACTGTGTGACGCAGCAGAGGGTTCTTAATATCTCTGGGCATCAGCTTCCTCATCTGAGAAATGGCTTTTAATTCCTACTCCATAGATTTTTGTGAAAATTAAATGAGACTAAGCTTAAAACTTGGCCTGATTCACTGAGGGTCCTCAGAGCATGTTAACGGCCTTCCCCATCTCTGCCTTGAGAAATGCCTGGCTGGTTAGCAAATGGCACCACCTAATCCATTCAGACTCCCCACAACTCACCACTCACACTTCACTCTCCTGCATGTTGGTCCCTCTTTGCCCTCCAAGACGCGCCATTGTCATTTTGCCCCAAAGCCTCTGCTCATGTCTGTCTCTTCATCTAGGGACAGATTTTCCCTCTCCCTCCCTCTGCCTGTCCAGACCTCTACCCATCCTCTTAACTCTGTGTCACATCCTTCACTTCCTTCCTGACTCCTCCCCACCTGGACTACTGTCTTTGCACACATCAGTTTACAACATTTATTGGGTGGGCCAAAAGGTTTGTTCAGTTTTTCCCGTAAGGTGGCTCTAGTAGCACTTAGTTGTCTTTAACTTCATTTGAAACAATTTTGTTAGATTGTATGTGACACCTGTCACATCAGCATGCATTTAAAAAAACACATACAAATTGGTGAATTTTTGAATAGCCATTTTAATATTGAAGATGGAAGAAAAACAACATTTGTGGCATATTATGTTTCAAGAAAGGTATGAAACACAACTGAAACGCACAAAAAGGTTTGTGCAGTTATGGAGAAGGTACTGTGGCTGATCGAACGTGTCAAAAGTGGTTTGCAGAGTTCCGTGCTGGAGATTTCTCTCTGGATGATGCTCCGCAGTCAGGTAGACCAGTTGGTTCAATAGCAATCAAATGGAAACAATAATTGAGAACAATCAACGTTTTACCACACGGGAGATAGCCGACATACTCAGAATATCCAAATCAAGAGTTGAAAGTCTGGGCTTCCCTGGTGGTGCAGTGCTTAAGAATCCACCTGCCAATGCAGGGGACATGGGTTCCAGCCCTGGTCCGGGAAGATCCCACATGCCACAGAGCAGCTAAGCCCGTGCGCCACAACTGCTGAGCCTGCACTCTAGAGCCCGCTAGCCACAACTGCTGAGCCCATGTGCCACAACTACTGAAGCCCGTGCTCCTAGAGCCCATGCTCCGCAACAAGAGAAGCCACCGCAGTGAGAAGCCTGTGCACCACAACGAAGAGTAGCCCCCGCTCACCGCAACTAGAGAAAGCCCACGCACAGCAACGAAGACTCAAGGCAGCCAAAAATAAATCAATTTAAAACAAAAAAAGTTGAAAGTCATTTGCACCAGCTTGGTTATGTGAATCGCTTTGATGTTTGGGTTCCACATAAGTGAAGCAAAAAGAACTTTCTTGACCATATTTCCACATACAATTCTCTACTGAAATGTAATGAAAACGTTCCGTTTTTAAAACAAATTGTGATGGGCAATGAAAAGTGGATACTGTATAATAATGTGGAATGGAAGAGATCGTGGGGCAAGCGAAATGAACCACCACCAACCACACCAAAGGCCGGTCTTCATCCAAAGAAGGTGATGTTGTGTATATGGTGGGATTGGAAGGGAATCTTCTATTATGAGCTCCTTCTGGAAAACCAAATGATTAATGCCAGCAAATACTGCTCCCAATTAGACTAACTGAAAGTGGCACTCGACGAAAAGTGTCCAGAATTAGTCAACAGAAAGCGCATAATCTTCCATCAGGATAACTCAAGACCATATGTTTCTTTGATGACCAGGCAAAAACTGTTACAGCTTGGCTGGGAAGTTCTGATTCATCTGCCATATTCACCTGGCATTGCACCTTTGGATTTCCCTTTATTTCGGTCTTTACAAAATTCTCTTAATGGAAAAAATTTCAGTTCCCTGGAAGACTGTAAAAGGCACCTGGAACAGTTCTTTGCTCAAAAACAGAGAAAGTTCTGGGAAGATGGAATTATGAAGTTGCCTGAAAATTGGCAGAAAGTAGTGGAACAGAAGTGTGATTACATTGTTCAATAAAGTTCTTGGTGAAAATGAAAAATGTGTCTTTTATTTTTACTTAAAAAACCAAAGGCACTTTTTGGCCCACCCAAAACTTGGGCCTTTAACCCTTTTCTGCCAGGTGTTATAAACTAAGCTATTTATATAGAAAGTTTCATCTCTTCTACTAGGTCACGTGCCCGAGGCATTTTTGTTGTTATTGTTTGGAAAATTCCTAAGACCAATGTTAGGTACATAGTAAAAGCTCTGTGACTAAGAGCTAGATTTGTAAAGGATTACTTAATTAAATTCAAAGCCACCACTGCAGGAATTCTGGGATTTCAGTAGTCTTTTCTTGTTTCTGTATTAATAGAAAATCTTCAAGCTTGGTTCAGAGAGATCTCAAAACAAATATTGTCTTTAAATTATGATGATTCTACTGCTGCGGGCAGAAAAACTGTGCAACTAATACAGGCTTTGGAAGAGGTAAGGCAAGTCTTTTTAAATGACAGTTCTCGGATCATGAATCATATTTTTTGACCTACCCAGGAGTCTGCTCCTGGAAATATATTTAAGAGAATATTTTATCAGAAGCAAAAGCAATATAAATTAATGTGTTCACTGTAATATTATATGCAGTGCCCTAAAATTGCGAAAATAATTAAATGACAATAATAAAGAGAATGGTAGTAAAAATTATGATACTTCAATTTGCAGGAACATGTAGTCTTGGAAAAAAAATTATGAAGACAGTATAGAAACATTGGGAAAACTGTGGTAAGGAGGTAAAAGCAAAAACAAAATTGCACTGTATGCGCTACTTTTAGGTTTGTAAAAAGTGTGTGCCTTGGGGAGAAAACCTAGAAAGGGATGGATACACAAAAATGAGAATAGTTGTATAACGATCATATGCTTTTAAAGTGATGTATTCTTTCTGAAAAAAAGTTTCCTTTTATCTACTTAAAAATGATTGTACAAAAAAAAGGAATTATACCTCCACACTCCTTTTTTTTTTTTATAATATCCTTTTTTGTATTTTTAAAATTTTGACCACACCACGTGGCTTGCGGGATCTCAGTTCCCCGACCTGGGATTGAACCCAGGCCACAGCAGTAAAAGCGCCAAATCCTAACCACCAGGGAATTCCTATACCTCCACACTCTTAAAAGTTTAATTGTATGTTTAACCAGGAAAATAAACAAAAACATCAGAACAATAAACATATAGATTATATGAAACATCATCCATCCTCGTCTGGAACCCTTTCCAATTGATATAAGTGTACATTAAGACTTTTTTCACTTGCAAGACTTTCTTATAGGCTCTTTCTTACTTTTGCAAGGATTTTAGGATGGCCACTATTATAGCAACACAGTATAATGCTCCATTGTTAGCATGCCAGTTTCCCTAGCTATTCCAGAACAATTGCTCACTTGTGCTATTTCTATTTTGGTTGTTTTTTGGATTTTCTAGTCTATAGTACCACTATAAGCAACTTTGTAAATCTCTGATACTTTTTCTCTTTTGCATTATTTCTTTTGGCATATAGCCCAGGCCCCTTGAATTATGTACTTAAAATGTCAAAACGCTGTGGAATCATTATTTTGTTTTAAAGAGCCCATCAAAAGAACTTAAAGATGTGCAAGTGCCAGCACCTTGGTTGTGATGTGACTTATTTTGTTTTTTAACAATCCTGCAAATTTTCAGAATTAGAAGGATTTTTCAATACATGTTTATTGATACTGAAATGGAAAATGGGAATATTTGCTTATTACGTCATATATGTACAGGATAAGAAATTGTGGAACATTTTCTAATCTCAGAAATTATGCATTGTTTTCTGACTTGGCTTATACATTTCTGAAATTATAATTTGAAATTAAAATTTTGCCAAGACATTCTTAGTAAGTAGTGCGCTTTATTGGAAGTGTTTTCAAGGAAAAGTGGACACTATACAGGCCATTCAGAATTTTAAAATCCAGTGTGTTTATGTAACTCAGGTTCAAGAATTTCACCAGTTGGAATCAAATCTGCAAGTGTGTCAATTTCTTGCTGATACTCGCAAGTTTCTCCACCAAATGATCCGAACCATTAACATTAAAGAGGAGGTCCTGATCACAATGCAGATCGTTGGGGACCTTTCTTTTGCTTGGCAGTTAATTGACAGGTAACATGGACAGCCTGGCATTTGTCCTCAATGAAGGCCATTATGAATGTTTCCTTACTATTTATCTCTTTTTACAGTTTCACATCTATCATGCAAGAGAGCATAAGGGTAAACCCATCCATGGTCACTAAACTCAGAGCTACATTCCTAAAGGTAAGCAGATAACAGTGAGATTGCATTCTCAGTTACTAGGGAAGAGTTGGCCTTCATTATTACCTCATTCATTAATTCAGTTCAAGATTTCACCCTTTTAGAAAGTTGGTTAATTTAAGTATTTTTATAGACTGAAAATTGTTAGGAAGTTTTTCATGAGAGCATAGTTGCAAAAGATGCCAGAAATAACGTTTGAATTAATAATAGAAGTTAGAGTGTCTTAGAGAAAATTGTTTTTAAATGAAGAAATAGATTTTTTTAAAGTTTTACAGGATACTAAAAATGTGTGTCCTATGGGTCCTTTATTCCCTAGACATGAATAAAATCCTTTTATTCATTTAAAAAAATTCTTGTTGAGCCTCTGCTACAATGTAGGATCTCCTCTAAAGGTTAGGGAATAATGTTAAACAACACGGGCATAGATTGGCCCTTCTCTCAAGGTAATTTCATTTCGTGATAAATGAACAAATAATTTACTCAGTGTCTTCTGATGGAATTACCATATATATCAATTCTGAGGTGCACTTTCATATTTTAACATCTCTGTAATTGGGATGTGTTGTATAATTGATGGCATATCATAGTTGTCGGCATGTTTTTTCTTTTTGAGCAGTGCATAAAATAATGGCACTTCTTACAAGCCGTGTCATCTTAGATTAGACTCAGTATGGTAGTCCATCAATCAGAATGTCTGATTTCCATAGAGGAGTAGCTGCCTTCTGTAGCTCAGTGGCTCAAATTTGAGCATGCAGGAGAATCACCTGGAAGGCTTGTCACAGCCCAGATTGCTGGGCCCCAGCCCCGGAGTTTCTGATTAAGTAAATCTGCGTGGGGCAGAGAATCAGCATCTCTGACAAGGTTTCAGGTGATGCTGTTGCTGCTGGTCCAGGGACCACAATTTGAGAACCACTGCCGTAGCAGATGACTGTCGCTTTAAAAAATTGTATCTTGTCAGAAACTATGAATGACACTGATGAAGTTCAGTAGTTGCTCTCTTTTGGGCAAAGCCCAAGAGTTTTGTTGTATGTTACTGTTTCTGGAAAAAGAGAGATTTCTAGGACTTTTTGAAACAGAGAAACAGATACATCTTATTTTCCTTCCAGCTTGCCTCTGCCCTTGACCTGCCCCTTCTTCGTATTAATCAAGCAAATAGCCCTGACCTTCTCAGTGTATCTCAATATTATTCTGGCGAATTGGTGTCCTATGTGAGAAAGGTAAGAAATGCATCAAGATGATGTTTATTTTAATGGCAAACTAACTGCTGTTTTAAATACAAACGATGTGCTTGGGACCCTGAAAAAAGTACACCTGTGTTCCTTTCCCTTATCCTTTTTTTTTTAATTGAAGTATAGTTAATTTACAATGTTGTGTTAGCCTCAGGTGTACAGGAAAGTGCTTCAATTTTACATATATATAGGTTATTTCAAGACATTGAATATAGTTCCCTGCAGCAGGTCCTTGTTATTTATCTGTTTTATACATAGTAGTGTTGTATACCTTTCCCTTATTCTTAATTTAATTCCAGAAATTTGCAATACCTGAAAATAAACTTATTCTTAACCAGTACTGTGGATGTGCAGCTGTGTTTTTACTTTCAAAGAACTTTCATACCTATTTTTTAAATGCTGATGGTATTAGCCCCCATTTTATAGGCGTAGAGATGGAGAAACAGAGATCTTGGTGACTTCTTCAAAGTCATAGTTGGTAAAAGAGCCAGATCTAGATCCGGCACATTCTAGTTGGAACTTAATCAAAGTTTTCAGGAGCACTTTGGTCCTTGCTTCAACAACTTATGGTGTAGCATAGAGCCAGACAGGCCTGGATTCAAAATTTTCCTGTGTCACATCCTAGCTGAGGGCTTTACAGCCAAGTTACTTAACATCTCTGAACCTCAGCCTTTTAGAAACTTGTAATGTGGAAATGATACATCTTTTGCATCATTTCTATGAGAATTAGCTCTATATCCTGTGAGCAATTAATGTTTGAAGGAAAGTAGCCCTGTGCCTGAGAGCAGTTGTTAAAATAGCTCTTGTGAGGCCCTTAGCAGCCCTTCCTGCAGACGAAGCGCTGTTCATATACACGGGCACTGTGCTTACTGTCATCATACCATTTACCAGCTAAGAAATAAAATAGAGGTTCGTTTGTTTTTTCCTCTTTTCCCTTTCATTAAAGGTTTTGCAGATCATTCCGGAAAGCATGTTTACTTCCCTTCTAAAGATCATAAAGCTTCAGACCCACGATATCATTGAAGTGCCGACCCGGCTGGACAAGGACAAGCTGAGGGACTATGCCCAGCTTGGCCCACGATATGAGGTGCTGTGTCCCTTTGACTTCTGCCTTTTGATTTTGAAACCCCCAAACCATGAAATAGCACAGGTCCGTGTCACCTGCCATATCCCCAGGGCCACCAGATCAATTCTGGTCTATTGATCTTTTTCCACACTCTCAACAATAACCAGGTTTTGCCATTTTAGTGCAATTATACCTTCATTCGTTAACTTGTCCTGGTGTCATTCACGGCCTCGCCTGCCAGAATGTTCTCAGAGGGAGTAGAGCTCAGCTGGTTACTTTTCTTTTGAATAGTCTCAGCACATCAACCTTTTTTCTCTTTGGGCTACATTGCCTAGACTTTTCCCATTCAGGTTCCTGCTTTGTACACAAAATCAGTGGCTCAAAGTAATCCATATTCCGTGAACCACTTCTTGCAGCCAGACTTTTAAGGCCGCTCCACAGTTAAGCAGCCTCAGAAATTGTTCTTCCCAAAACACCTCTGCTTTTCTTTTTCCCTGAACTTAAAGATGTGAAAAATAAAATCAAGTGAAATTTGAAAATGTGATAACAAGCATCAATTTCATATCCTCTGACACAGCTCCAAAAGTTACATCAGGAATTGAGATTGTCAAGCTCAGAATTTCTACATTGATTCTAACTCAAAAGTATAGCCTCAGTCAACCTTACCAATGTCTCCTGGTGTTGTTTGAAAAGAATGTGGATGGCAGTAGGAGATTACCTTCTCAGAATCCCCTTGAGCCTTTTCTTTTTGGAAGGGATCATCCATATCACTGAGTCCTGCTTTCATCTTATGCGTGAAATGCTGAGGCCCAAAGAAGGGGAAATGATTGGTCAAAGGGTAAAGAATGATTTAACATCTTCTGACTCAGTCACCCAGTATGTCTAACAGTGGTCAACACCACAGAACCTCATTTCTGACCAGGACGTGTATACACAGGTGTCCTAAAGCTGCACGCTGCTTCTCTTGTCTTTGCCCATTCCAGAACTGTTAGTCAATTATTTTAGCTTCCCATAGAAGTGATGGGTCGTTTATGAGAAGTACTTCATTAACCTCTTTTTCTTTGTTAAAGGTTGCCAAGCTTACTCATGCTATTTCCATTTTTACTGAAGGCATCTTAATGATGAAAACAACTTTGGTCGGCATCATCAAGGTAATGGTCTTAATGCTGGCCTTTGTGGCCCCATAGTAAGTCTTCGTCCTTTGGATTATTGCAGAATTTATCCTGTGGGGTAGTGTTACCATCTTATGCCTCTTGCTGTTTCACATGCAGCTTTCACATCTTCACTTTACTCATTTCACATCTTCACTTTACTCATTGACAGAGGAAAAGACAGCATTATAATCCTTATTTTTCATAACACCCAGGAGTTCCTTAACTCTAACAAAAATCTGTTTTATTGAATTTTTGTAATAACAAAGAAAACAAAATAGTTCAATTCCCTTAGGCAAAGTAGCTCGCTCAGTCACTGTTTCTCCCTTCCCTGCCTGCAGCCTTTCTTTCTTTTTAGTATTTTTATACCGCACTCCAGGTGCAGAGAGCTGAGATCATTGTACCCCTCTGACCACAGGCCATTGCCATCACTGAGGCATGCAAGCTCCTCTCTTATTTTTGTTCCTTCTCTTCTCCTGGATGCCCACGCCCATTCCCATGCCCCATAGCATCCACTCTATATGTTTGATTTCTTTCCATAAATATGCAAGTATCCTTATTTTTAGCAAGTGGTGTTATTTTATGTATGCACATGGTTTTGATTTATCTAAATCATATTCTTCTCTAAGTCTCATTCTTTTTCCAACTTTTCTCACTAGTTACTGCTCTGAAGTTAATTTATGTTGCTGTGGATCAGGTAGTTGGTTACTTCTTGCTGCTGCAGAGAATTCCACATTTTACTTAACTGTTCCCCAGGGCACAGACACCTATGTCACTCATTTTCACACCTGTGCTTCCTGTTATCATAAACAGCGTCGAGATGAGCATCTCTGAACTTGTTCCTAGCACAGACCTGTGTAAGAATTGCTCTGAAATCTGCTTGCCCAGGAGTGGGTCACTGAGTCTTAGGGCACATTTGTACTTACTTTGTCTCAATAATGCCAGAATGCCTCCTCACATGACTTGTTTCCTGTGTATCTTCCCCCATTTTTGCCAATACTTGCCATTATCCACTTTCTAATTTTTGTTCTCCAAAGGGGTCTAAGGTGGTATCTCATTGCTGTTTTAATTTGTAATTCTAAAATGACTAGTGATGTGATGTGACCCAGTCACACAGTTCATGGTGCTTTTATTTATTTTTCCATTTGTCTGATAATTAGCAAAATCTTAACATTTCCGATTTTTAAAAAAATTTCCATCGATATAACATTTGTGTTAATGAAATCCAAGAAAATAGAGGAAATGAACCTAAATAGAAACAGAACTTTACCATGTGGTTTCTGGAAATGTGTTAAAGAAATACCATTGTAGTCCTGGAATATTAATAGATTCTGTTAAACATGCTTTAGGCCTGGTGCCAGTTTAATTCAGTTGATATTCAGAGAGTAAGTACACACACAGGTTATCACTCCTAACTCATCCTTAAATGATGATAAATCCTAGGACCAGGTTAGTCTTAAATGCAAAGTGACCAGTAGGATGTAATAAAACCTAGTAATTAGCAATAATTATCAAAGAAAGGATTGCTTAAGAAAAATGTAAGGCTTTTGCCAGAATCTTTCAGATAATAAAAGCAGAGGGAATATCATCTTGACCTCATTCAAACTTAGTAGACTGTCTCTGCCAGTTTAACAACTCAGGGCTTTTTGTGGGATCCTGTGGCTTTCACTAATCTTTAACCTTTGAATGTTGAGGATCTATTTCAAACCCTTACAAAGAGTTTAAAATCACTTTAGTTAATATGACTTAAAATAAGTGAGATACACACAGGGATATACATATAATGTTCATTGTTAGATGTAGCCAAAAAAATAGAAATAACCTAGACATTTTATGAGTAAGAGAATGGCTAAATATATCATGGTGCATTCATACTGTGGATTGCTTTGCTGCCATTCAAAAGTAACTTGCCACTAGGAGATTTCCAAAACGTAAAGTGAAAAAAGCAATTGCAGAACAGTGTGTGTATGTATGTGTATGTATTATGATCCCATATAGTTTTTTAAATTAAATATATTTAAGGACAAATATGTATATAAATTAACAGAGGAAGGTCTGGAGGATCCAATGAAAACTATTAACTGTTGTTAACCACAGGGGGTGTGGACAGAACTGCGAGGAAGGGGCTGTGTGAAGGGGTCTTTCCCTTCCCTGGGAGCACTCCACAGATTGGTGGAAGTCTAGGAAGAATTGGGTAGAGCCATTTAAGACCATGAGATTCATAAAACATTTAACTCTTTTCCACTAAATCTGTTTTTATAAGGAATATTTCTTTGGAAACTTCATGTTACTTCTTTGATTTTGTTCTCATTGACTATGTTTATTTATAATTTACCTTTCTCTTGTAAAATAGAGCACAGATGCTGAAAGCTACAGAAACAATTATGTAGCTTGATCGGTTATTATAAAGTAAAGACCACTCATTCTCACCACCACTCAAGCCCAGAGATATAATTCAGCCACAGCTCCCACCGCAGGATCCTCCTCATGGGCCTTGACCTACTCCCAGTCTCTCTGTTTAGTTTTATTATCCAAAAATAAATTTCTAGACACTCTGGTTCAGACTTGCATTTCAAAAAATATACGTCTTTTAAGGCTGATTCACTCCTCAGATTTCTCCCTCATTCCTTTCTTTCCTTACAATTTGTCTATTGAAGAACCCAAGGCCTTTGACCTGTTATCTCTACAGTCTGGCTCTTACTGATTGCATGGTCACGCTGTAGTCCAACAAGTTCCTCTGGCTTTTGTATTTTCAGCAACTTTTTCATTCCAGTTATCTTCCTTGAAATTTAAATATTATCAAACCCAGATGGAACACATCAGTTGTCTTTATAACTTTTAAAATAATAGCTCTTGACAAATTTAAAAGTAAAAGAAACAAGTCTCAGGGAATTCAAAGGAGTGTGTTAAAACTATTTGATGTTTTATGGATTTGACAGGAGACTTTTTTAGGGAATAACAAAAGCTTTCTCATTACAGAAAAAAAGAATCAGCAAAATAAGCTATATAGTTAGATAGCAGAGTTGCTTTCCTGTTTTATCTCCCTAATTACTAACAGCATCCCAAGAATGCTGAAAGAAAAGAGAATTGTTAAATCTTCAGTGGTCCAACCCCAAACTTGATTTTGCTCATATGACTATAGATGCCCTCAGATAACTTCCATAGGAGACATGTGCACTGACTTCAGATGCAGGCCCTTCAATCTCCCACCTCCTCCTGTGATGAGAAGAGGCACTTTTAACTTTTAATGAAATGATTAAAATGTGAGGCAGTTTAAAACTTTCCATACCCATCATCTTTGAAATGTCATGTTGTAAAATTATCATGAATTTTACTGAGATAAACCAAGTCTTACAGAGGTGACAGGTTTTAATAATTCTATCCAAGCTGCACAAAATCAAAAAAGAAATCCTGATTGTCAAGTAATGAGATAGGAAAGTGCTCCCTTACGGACTCTGGAAACTATCTTTCTTCCGGATTTCTTCAGGACTGAGCTTTTCCTTCCTGGAATTTATTGCTTTTCGATTTGTACTTAGGTGGACCCAAAACAACTGCTGGAGGATGGAATAAGGAAGGAGCTGGTTAAGCGTGTGGCTTTTGCTCTTCATAGGGGATTGATCTTCAACCCTCGAGCCAAGGTACCAGATCACCAAAGTGGGTCTGTCCTTTCCCTCTACTCGGCTTGCAGAATGTTCTAGAACACCATTTTTAACTGTTATGAACAAGACCTTTCCTACCTTCTAACATATATCTACTATATCATGTTCAGTACAGTCAATTGATATGTTTTTTGATCCTATATTATAATCCATTCATATTATAAGAAAATCCTTTTTAAAACCAGTCCTTTCCTTCACCTGTTGATCCCCAAGTTTAAGAATTAAACTGATGTTTATGATTCCAGGTTCCTTCTCATAGCGAAAAGAATTTGTTAAACCTAAAACAGATTGGCACTATAAAGGCTGTAATTTTTTCTTTTGCTTGATCTTTCTGGGAATATGGTCATTTTTCTCAAGAGAAAAAGAATAGGCCTGAAATTTACATCTAGAGTACCTTTCACATCAGTAAATTCAATTTAAAATGTTTTAACTCTTAAGATTAGAGTCATCAAATGATATGAGAGAAATCACTGACATTCAGTTTTTATATATTCTTTTATATGAGGCTTTCTTTCCAAATGAATGAAATCTATTCTTTGCTGGATGTCTGGCATAAATTACCATTCCTCCTAGATGAGGTAGGAAATGAGTATTTCCAGAGCTGTCCCAAACCGTCACTGCGGTCTCTCACTTGGGGTATCCTTTAAAGTCTAATGTAGGTATTAGGGGGTGGCAGTCTATGACAATATAATAGGTTTCTGTTTCTTATTATGCACAGCCAAGTGAATTGATGCCAAAGCTGAAAGAGCTGGGAGCTACCATGGATGGGTTCCATCGTTCTTTTGAATACATTCAGGACTATGTCAACATTTACGGTCTGAAGATTTGGCAGGAGGAAGTATCTCGTATTATAAATTACAATGTGGAACAAGAGTGTAATAACTTCTTAAGAACAAAGGTATCTAAATAGATTTTAATATGCTTGACTCTATTTGTTACTTCTGACATGCCCCGTACGTGCCCCAAACCTCAGAAATGCCAACAACAAAGTTTATTTCAATAGTTACTAAAAATCAGTAACCACTACACAGTCACGAATACCTTCAGAAGCTGTGAGGGTCACAGAAAAGTTTATATGACACCTCACCTCTCGGAATTTACTGTCCTAAGGAGAAAGCAGACTTAATTAATTAAATGGCTACAGAATGAAGCTGTCTGGTGTAGTCGTTATAACTCGAGTGATCAGGAGTTCCAAAGAGTTAGGAGGTCAGCTGGGTTTGATCAGAGTGTATACCTAAGAGCAGAATTGCTGGGTCATTTAGTAATTCTGCATTTAACTTATAAACCACCAAACTGTTTCCCACAGTACCTGCACCATTTGTTCATTCCCACCAGTAGTGTCTGAGGGTTCTAGTTTTTCCACATCCTCTCCAACACTTGTTAATTTCCTTTTTTTTTTTTTTTTAAATTATAGCCATCCCAGTGTGTGTAAATGGCATCTCATTGTGGTTTTTTTTTTTTTTTTTTTGCGGTACGCGGGCCTCTCACTGTTGTGGCCTCCCCCATTGCGGAGCACAGGCTCCGGACGCGCAGGCTCAGCGGCCATGGCTCACGGGCCCAGCCGCTCCACAGCATGTGGGATCTTCCCGGACCGGGGCACGAACCCGTGTCCCCTGCATCGGTAGGCGGACTCCCAAGCACTGCGCCACCAGGGAAGCCCCATGTCTGTTTTTTTATTGGGTTACTTGAGCACCAAATTCTTAAGTGTCACCGCTGAGAAGACTGATTTTAGTTGGTAGTTAACAAGGAGCCACTCTGCAAGTTTTTAATTAGGTGACTGACATGATTCAGGTGACATTTTCAAAAGATTATGTATCTTCCAGCCTTATATTTTTGATTTTATTATTACATTGATACATGTTAACTTATAAGACAGAAAGCCAGAAATTCTTGTCTTTTTCCACTTCTCCTCAATCACTTCACTTTTTCAAAGATATTTCTTTTTTTATATATATTATATGTGGCGTTTCTGAGAGGCTATTAATACAATTTTGAAAATTTCTTCTTCAAAATCAAGGAGCATTTATATTCACTGTTCATGCAACATTGTCTTTGTAAAACTATGTGAGTAAAGGATAAGTAGGTTACCTTATCAAAGATGTACTAAATATTTATGTTCTTGGGGTTCTTTTTTTTTTTTTCCTAGATTCAAGACTGGCAAAGTATGTACCAGTCCACACATATTCCAATACCAAAGTTTACCCCTGTGGATGAGTCCGTAACATTTATTGGTAGACTCTGCAGAGAAATCTTGCGGATCACGGACCCAAAGTAGGTGTATCTGAATTCCACTGGGCTTTGAACGCCATGGACAGTGTCTCTCTAAACGTATATCACATCTACTTAGATCACACCCTTGTTCCTGCCACAATTGGAGCCTTTCTAATGGGTTTATTAACTTCACTTTTTCTGAGACTGCATGTTTTCCTCAGTGTGACTGAGGAGACCCCAGTCCAAAGACATATAGATGAAAACAATTATAAGGTCTGTTCGGCCACCTCTTATTTTAGTCTGCTTCTCTTGCTTTCCAGCTGACATTTTACTCACTTGGGTTTGTGGACTCTCTGGTTTAATTAAAACTTTTAAAATTCCAAATTGCTCCTCTGTGCCTGTGTACCTATGGCACACTCCTGCATTGCAGTCACTGGCTCTTGCACTTGCCAGCTCATACCCTGACCTTTTAAGATGACCTCCTTGTTTCTTAGCCCCACCCAGGCACTTCTGCATAAGGACCAGAATTTTTTTTTAATATTTATTTATTTGGCTGCACCAGGTCTTAGTTGCAGCAGGCAGGCCCGTTAGTTGCAGCACGTGGCCTCCTTAGTTGCGGCATGCGGCTTCCTTAGTTGTGGCTCACCAGCTCCTTAGTTTCGGCATGTGAACTCTTAGTTGCGGTGCACGTAGGATCTAGTTCCCTGACGAGGGATCGACCCTGGGCCCCCCCTGCATTGGGATCGCAGAGTCTTATCCACTGTGCCACCAGGGAAGTCCCAGGACCAGCATTTCTTGAGCACTCACCTTGTGCACTCTTCCTAGCCCCTGGCACACATCCTTCACTTACTCATCACAGCAGTCTTAAGGGGTAGGCATTGTTATTCGTCCCACGTTAAATCAAAGTAACTGAGGCACAGAAAAGCTCAATCACTTGCCCAGAAGTTAATAAACAGTGGACCCAGAATACACATCGGGTGCTCTGACTCTGGAACCCAACTGTTAAAGCATGTGTCATTCAAGGGCAGACTTGCAGCCATGACTCACAGTTTATATACAGTCACATAGGTGAAAATCTCATAATCAAAACAGCCCTGAGAATATTTCAGGTGGGCACCACAGTGGAGGCTTGACGCTGCCTGTCTCAGAAGTCCAGCTGAGCTAGTTTTCCTCATTTTTTTTCAGTTGAGCCTCTGATGAAGCAGTTGGTACTAAGCCCAACCAAGGGGAAAGCAGGCTCCTGCCTGCTGTCTTATGTTCACCCCTGGGTCGTGCTTGTTCAGTCATTCCGCCTGGTGTGCTTACCCATGGAAAGATGATTTCTCTTCTTTTTCAGTTCAGCTGTGCGTGCGTAGTTGGCTTTGTGTAAGTTGAATGTCCGTATCACACGTCTTCTTTATACTACCTTCAAATTCAGGCTGATTTTGTCCTTCGAAACTTATGAAGCTTCACAAACCAGATGTCACCTTCAGCAGAAATGAGTTCTGTCTATGCCTCATGGGCCAGAAAGCGTAAATTATCCGAAACGCTCTTTGACTTCTCTTGGGCACCCATGGGTTGGTCACCGAAGCCCTCCTAGAAAACTGTCCACCTGACTCACCTAGTGCCGTGTTAATACTGGCAGAAAGGATTAAGCATGATTGGGATTTCCATGTCGTATATGATTTCATCATCAAAATTGGGAGCCTCTCAACTGACGCATTCAAAGTGCCAGCACTGAGCGCTGGAAGCAGGACACTGAGGCCTGAAAGTAGACTGTGGCTCTGGAAGTCATCTTGTTCTTCCATTTACTTCCAAATTTAAAATTCCCTAGCTCCTGAGCCTCTTTTAATTCCCTCCCAAGCCTCATTTCAGTAAAGATATGTATTGGCTCTTAGGATTGAGGGCATATTATTTTGTGGAGGCTGTTGAAGGTAGAGGCTGGGACTCCACCCCAGACCTACCCAATCCAACTCTCCAGAAATGGGATCTGGGCGTCTGTTTTTTAACATGCTCTACCAGTGATTTAGGTCCGTACGCCAACATTTGAGAACCATTAAAATGGTGGTTATGGGTATGGTGTTGGAAGCCTCGGTTATTTCATCTATAAAATGAAGGTCAAACAGCTCGTACATCACAGCTATTCTGAGGATGAAGTGTGAGCACACGGAAAGGTCTTGGCCCAGTGCCTGACACATAGGAAGCGCTCGGTAAACGTTGTTGGTTGTTATCATTGCCATCGTCACACTCCTGAGTCTAAAAGGGAATCGCTGGTCAATGACCAGAACTGGGAGGAAAGAGGAAATGGCTTTGTCATCATAGTCTCAGATGTGAGGACACAAGGATTCGAAGTTCCTTTCTTACCAAATTGGAAATGACACAAGACTGTGTTTTGTCCCTAGTCTCTGGATATTTAAAGAAAGACCCTCCAGAGAGACAACAGGGCTCTAAAGCCTTCCAGCCTGATGGCCGAATCTAGCCTTGTCTTCAAGACAGGACTCCAAACAGCAGCCCAACCCAGTGGAAATGAAGCAGTCAAACTGGTCACATAGCAAGGGCAGGAAGAGGTGATTTAACTGAATTTTGCCTTTCTGGCCCAGTGAACGTTCACCGTGAGATGTCTTGGGTGCCTAGATGCAGAGGTTATTAAAGCGCAAATCATGAAACCATTGTTCTTCCTATCCAATGCCCCTAATCCTGTTGCATCCCACATCCCTTCAGGATGAATTCTGAGCTGCTTTTGGGTTTTGAGTTTGTTTTGTTTTTGTTTTAGAATGACATGCCACATTGACCAGCTGAATACTTGGTATGATATGAAAACCCATCAAGAGGTGACCAGCAGCCGCCTCTTCTCAGAGATCCAGAACACCTTGGGGACTTTCGGTCTGAATGGGTTAGACAGGCTTCTGTGCTTTATGATTGTCAAAGAGTTACAGGTGAGCTTTTTGGCATTCGTGCGTTTTTCTGCTACCCTGGCGGAGAAGAGAGTAGTTCGTTTAACCTTTCTTTCGTGCTTTCCTAGACTGATATCAGGCATGTGTATATGACTCCTGTTAAATAGATAAGAACTGAGAATAAACTGGAGTTTCTTTGGCCAGCATAGTATTTTTATGGGTAGACTGTTCTTGTGAATTTCATCTTGGAAACCAGCAACTCCTCCTAACAGGGGTGTTTCTGATGGGAACTGGAAGTTGCTGCTTCCCTGTCATCCTATTTGTAGCGTTGTGTGAATGCAGCTAGTTTGTGTTCTGCATAGCATTTTAGTTAACTGGAGTATTTATTCATTATGTTTTGCTCTTCGATCATGCCTTCTTGTTTTAGAATTTCCTCAGCATGTTTCAGAAAATTATCTTGCGAGACAGAACTGTGCAGGATACTTTAAAAACCCTCATGAATGCCATCAGCCCCCTAAAAAGCATTGTAGGTAAGTGTTCTGAAACGAGGCTGAGGTAGAGAGAACACTGTAGCCTTTCCAAAGTTACTAAATAGAAAATCATATTTTAACCTTTCAGCAAATTCGAATAAAATTTATTTTTCTGCCATTGCCAAAACACAGAAGATATGGACCGCTTATCTGGAAGCTATCATGAAGGTATGTCGTGGGAGAGAGGGGAGAAGCAAGGCTATGGTTTTTTAATTATTATTTTCTTGTAACTTGGTTGCCCAAAGAAAGCCACTTTTCTTTCTTTGGCCATCAAAACAAAAACACAACATTTCAGTTTGTCATTATTTCTAAGTTCTTTTGATCTTTGGCTGTTCTTGACTGGGCTTTTCATTGGCCTATTCATTGTTTTTCTTTCACTGAAGAAAACTTTCATTTTGAAATGACTTTTGGCAAGAGGTGCTTTCACAGAAGGAAATAGAAGTTTTCCTCCCTCAGCTATACTCCATCCTTATGTAACAAGTTCATTAATGAGTTGCTGTCAGTTTGCCACCCTAATCTGGACTGGCCTGAGTCTCACCTCTGTAGGAAGCCAAGAGAGATTACAGAGATGCTTAGAAGAGGCTTTGGAGGTTTCCCAGTGACTATTATGGACGACTGTTAGTTGTATCAATAATTGCTGGTAATTCAATAGTAGCCAAGTCTTGGGTCTAAATCACTGATCTTTACATTAAAACCCCCAAGGACCAATTTGTCTTTTTGTCTTGAATTAGGGAACCTGCAGTCACTAAATGGGCATAATAATCTGGAACAGCATGGAAATACTTGTGCTTTTCAACAGTGACAGCAGCCACTATCCACATGGAGCTGTTGGGCGCTTAGAACGTGGCTTGTGGGGAGTGAGGACCTGAATTTCAAATTTTATTTCATTTTAATTGTTTAAATTTAAACAACCACAGGCAGCCAGTGGCTGCTCTCTTGGTCATTGCAGCTCTAGAGAAATCACAGAGAGAAAGAGTGACAGTCCAGAGCTCTCTAATAGGCGAACAAATAGGTAGAATGAGCTTATCACCTCCCAGGCTCCTTAACCTCTCCAGTATCTTATTTAAATAAGAACAAGTTACATAAAACTGCATTTATTTCTGTTTCCATTTCCAGATTGGTATTTTCTAGGGAATCCTTGACATAGAGTATCTAGAATTAAGCAAGGAATTATATGGGCAGAGACAAGGTTGGAGGGACATTTTTGAGTGGCCTGGAAGAACCCACTGTTTTCTTGGCCTTGCCCTATTCTAATTTTTAAATAATAATAGTTTTCTGTTAATAAAAGGTTTCTTACTTACAAATAGCATTTTTTTGGATTCACTTTTATTTTCTTGACATAAGTAGAGTAGCCTCATAAGAATAGTGGTCGAAGGTAGTACATTTGAGGTCGTTTGACACTTTTAACTGTTATAAAGTCCATTGATCTAAGTGATACCTTTTCTTCACTCTTAGAGAAGACCACTCTTTTTTTTCCTTTCTCTGCTCCCAACAACTCAGAGGAAATGTGTTCATTTCTTCTTTATTGTTGCCATCATTACTAAACAACCTCCCTTCGTATTCCTCCTCTCCCCTTTGCTAATCTTTTAGGGATAGCTTTTCTAGAAAAGAGAAGGAATTTACTGCATAAAAAGTTAGGGTATACTGTTGACTTTATGATACCAACAAATTGAACTTGTCAGAGCCAGCTGAACTCTTACCTCAAACTGACCCAAAGATAGTTCCCTAACACCTGACAGTCGCCGTGGATACCTCCAAATATCCTTTATGCTCATCATTACTTGGAAATTACAATGGTTGATCCACCGTGTTAGCATAACTCCAGGTCACAAATCCATTCTTTTAATAGCTTGCGAATTACATTTTGTTACAATTGGCTTCCATTGTTATCCTGTATGTTTTATTTCGTACATTCAAAAGAATTATTCTGAGACAATGTCCATAGTCTTCGCTAGATTCCTTAAGAGGTCCAAGGTGCCGACAAAAGGTTAAGAACCTCCGGATTCGGGGTTATCATTGTTAGAAGGGCCTTCTTGGAAGATTGTATGTAGATTATTTTATTACCTAGATTATTTCTTGATCTGTAATCCTGAGTGATGTAGACAGGCTTATATTGACCGAATATTAGAGTGAAATGACATCCTTAGGACTTGAGAAATTTCAGTTTAGGACAAATAAAGGAAGTAGGGCTTCTCATTAGTGGGTACTGAACATGGAGAATTTATTCCAAAAGATCAAAAATAGAGCTTCAAAACACACACCTTTAATCCATGGACAATTGAGCATTAATGGATCACTTTGTAAACTGTTAGACATCAGGGCTATTTTGAAGTTGGTGTACAGGAATCTCTCCAGACATTTCTTGAAGGGTCCTCTGCTCCGTTAGGGATGATGCTGGCCTTAGCCATAAAGGCAGTCCAGGAAATCCTTGAATTTTTCTTTAGAATGTTGTGATCCTTCCAATAAAAGCTCGTCATCTTTTTGTCTGTCTCCTCGCTATCTGTTTGAAATCCTTGTGTAGTTTACCTGTTCTCTCTCTTGCTTGTTCACAGGTTGGGCAGATGCAGATTCTGAGACAACAGATTGCCAATGAATTAAATTATTCTTGTCGGTTTGACTCCAAACATCTGGCCGCTGCTTTGGAGAATCTCAATAAGTAAGTGCCGGCATTTGAAACAGCCAGCTGTGGGCCTGGATTGTTCATCATCGATTAGCATTCCAGTTTCTTGTTCAATACCTGCTCTTTTAAGTTCTTCTTGAGTGAGAAGGCTCTCTGAATTTACAGGCTTTCTTCCCATAGGTAATCAAATCTGTCTTGGTCTGTCTCTCTTTTTTTTTCTTTTTTTTGATAGATTCATTTATTCAGCCAACATATATTGATCACTTAATACACACCAGACACCATGCTAGGTACTTGCACAGACTGAGAAGGCAATTATTACCAAAATCCACACCTGGCTTTCCACAGGACTGAGTCACTATTTCTTCTGAGGGCGGGTGGAAGCGCACTGCTGCCCGGGTGTGGCTGTGAGAACGCATCCCGGTGCACAGCCACACCCTTTACCTCTCCTTCAGCTTGCTCTCTTTTCGAGCCTCCTGCCTCAAGATAAATAATCTGTGATTCTTGGTCACAAAGTCAGTGCTTTTGACAAAGTAGGTAGTGAAAACAGTTCAGTCAATTCATAAAACTTTGAATGGTGAAAGCATTTGATTTGGGTGAACTCCAAAAGATAATGTAATTCTAGGTCAAATTTTCCATTTGTAACCAATCACAGGTATGGAAATTGAGAATTAGAAGGATCAAGCCCTTGTTTTACAGGTGAGGACACTGGATCCCTGGAAGATCATAGCTTGTATTAACTGTTGTCTAGATTGATTTTATCTCTAATATTTATCACTGTTGTTTTTGTTTTTGTTTTTGTTTTTCCTTCATCTAGGGCTCTCCTAGCAGATATTGAAGCCCACTACCAGGACCCTTCACTTCCTTACCCCAAAGAAGATAACACACTCTTATATGAAATCACAGCCTACCTGGAGGCAGCTGGCATCCACAACCCACTGAACAAGGTTAACGATTAAAATATATGATGGTGTGGTGGGGGATAGTGTGGTACCTAAGGCCATCTGGCCCAGATCGCTGTGCTCAGGTACTGGGAGGACCTGGTTCCCATCCTGGAGCCTCCCTTCTCTTGAGTTCCCGCCCTTTCTGGGCTCCCGTTTCCCACGTGTAATATGAGGATGATCACACCATCCCTGCCTCACTCGGGGCTGTGGGAATCAAGTGATACAGTGTTTGTCAGAACTCGTTGAAAAGTGAAAAGCGCTATATCTATAGGAGATGCGTTTTAGGTTTCTCTGCGGGTTGGTATTTGAACTGCAGCTAAATGGTGGCATTGATCCTTCTTGCCCAAAGATACTTCCCTCTGTGGCTGACAGTAATCACGATCATAGTCTGGGGCCACAAGTCCTTTTCTGCAATTCTGATCTCCATAAACCTCTGGGAACTGAAAGTTTTTTCCACAAGTTGGTGCCAGATCTCACTTGGTGCCAAAACCCGTCCCAAACTGACTTGCGGCTGTTTATACTCCTGTGAATTTTCATGTTTTGATGCCGAAATACTGATAACTTTCATTACAGGTTGTTACCCTAGACTCTATATTACCTTTCTAAAATCTTTATTGTAATATGAAATTCTGAAATCTATACAATCCCCTGGGTTTGGGGTAAAAAATTATGAACCTAAATAGCACCTAACATTTTGTAATTATGTGCCAAGCACTGTGTTAACCCCATGATGGGTGCTGTCACTTGATCTCAAAGCAGTCCCTTAAATGTGCCCTTGTTGGGGGAGGATCCTGAGGCTCAGGGGTTGATAACTTCCCAGGGCTCCACACTAGCCAGCGATGGAGCCTGGCAGTCTGACCAGAGCGGGCGCTCCTGGCCAGGATGCCACCCCACCTCCCAGGGAACCGGTCCAACAGGGAGGAGGGAGATGGCTGGGTGTGTTCTGACTGTACTTCTCTGCCCCGTGAACTGGGGTGATGCTACATCCAGAGACTGCTCTGTGGCATTGCCTGCGGGAAAGCCACTGGACAAAGAGACGTCTGCTTGCTTCCTGCTTACTCGCCGCCACGCACGGCTCTACGGATCTTTCCTTCTTTCTTTCTCCCTCTTTTCTCTTTCCCTCCCTCTGCCCTCCTTCCAGCTTTGCCTTGACTTTCTTGCTCATCGCCTTTTTCTCCCCTCCTTTTGTTGCTGACATTAACAGGATTCAGGGGGGAGGTAACTGCTAATCTAAGCAAAATTGTTCCCATCCCAACAGGGCTAATTGTCAAGTGGGTATCTGTTTGGTGGGGGAATGGTCAGTGGTGTTAAATAAAACTCTGAAGGCAGCAAGTTAATGGAACCATCCTAGTTTTCAGCAGTCAGAAGAGCAAACAAATAAATGGCAGCTTCCCTTTGAAAATGTGTTCTGTGGTATTGTGTGATGTGAAGAGCCCATCTCTTCCCTTCTCTTTCCAGATATACATAACAACAAAGCGCTTACCCTACTTCCCGGTTGTCAACTTTCTATTTTTGATCGCCCAGTTGCCAAAACTTCAGTACAGCAAAAACCTAGGTACTGTATGACATTTATTCTTTGCAGTAAGGAACAATAACGGTAGATTAACATCTAACCAAACAGCTCTTGGTATAGAATGCTATGTCACACATGAGGTCTTTCATAGTTAATTGCGTGTTTATAAAATCCATGTCTTTGGGCCTCTGAAATATGATGCAGACGGTGGATTTAATATCAACGAAGTATAATCCACCTTTAATTTACAGTGGCTGATTATCCAACTTGTAAAATGTGTGGGACCTTTGCTTCTCTCTCTTCTTTAAGGAGCTGATTATGGTGGGAAAGAAACTTCTTTTTGGTTAATGTTCTTTCAACAAGTGTCATGTGCCTACTGTGTATCTGGAACTTTGGTATGAAGAGTAAAAATATAGTTACGTACAGGAGACTAATCCAGGGATAATCCAGTACTTTATTTTTGAAAATACTTGATACAAACAATAGATACCAAAGGCTATCAGTATATTTGTCCTGTCCAAGGATATAACCCAATGTTTTTTTGTCATTGACTTTATCTTGAACATTTTTATAAGATTCCTGGGTATTTCCTCTGTCTCCAAACTTTATATCTAAGTAGAGATTTTTAGAGTCTGCTGTAGAGTTTAATTTACTCTGAAAGTATTGTAAGAGCTTTTCCATGAATGTAACCATATACTTTTTTTAACCAGCAATTCCAAAATATATTTCTTCCTTCAAGTATTTCCCTTCCTATTCCAAAAGGTTTTTTTTTAGGATAAAGATGTGGATTCTCTGTAAGGTTTTTATTCCCTCATTCAAAAAGATTCCTTGATTCCAGACACAGCCCCAGTAACAATACCTGTTACAGCCACAGAACGCAGGCCATGGTGGCGCCCAGTAAGTCCTTGCCATAAGAGGGAGGGAACACGTGTGTGTTTGGATTCTGGCTTCATGACTTATCACCTGTGTGACTTTGGCCAAGTTACTTAACCTCTCAGGCCAAGCAGATTTCAAAAATACCTATGACAGTACCTCTCACAGAGCAAATGCTTATCTGATGCTGGATCCTTTTCTGTATGTTGGTCAAAATCAATGTAAAGAACCATCCCAAGATGGACTTAAAAGTTCATCTCAAGATTCAGAGATTCATGACCTCCCTGTCTTGTCCCTGTGTTATTACAAAATAAGAATATATGCTTCTTTATAATGGTGAGTTGTCAGTGCATGAAGATACCTTGTTTTCATTAAGACGGTTTGTTCAGTGGTCTCGTTCTTAGGTAATATTTCTTTCATTGCATGTATGGTTAAGGTCAGGCTCCTTGATTATACGACTCCTTATGGGAAATATGTCACTATTCCAGTGGAATAGTGATAGTGGAAGATCAGAATTCCCAGATCTTTAAACAAAACAGAACAGAACTGTTAAGTGTCTTAGAAATGTATGTATACCTGACTACAGTTCTTTTTTTTTTTTAATATTTACTTATTTATTTTGGCCGTCTGGGTCTTAGTTGCAGCACGTGGGATCTTCATTGCGGCATGTGGGAACTTTTTAGTTGCGGCATGCAGACTCTTCAGTTGTGGCATGCTGACTTCTTAGTTGTGGCATGCTGACTTCTTAGTTGCGGATCTAGTTCCCTGACCAGGGATCAAACCTGTGCCCCCTGCATTGTGCCCACTCTGCCACCAGAGAAGTCCCCTGGCTACAGTACTTTTCATGAATTAGGCTGATGTGTTAAGTCGGGGATCAAATTAAAGAAAAGCAGGACTGAGGAAGGAACATCAGCATGTTTGTGGACCCTAAAAACATTTATTTAACCTTGTAAGCATTGTTCTCAAGACTGATCTGAGAAACGCATGCCTGCCTTGGTCTTTTAAGGAAGAATCTCTGTGGTGCTCATTCAGAGGAAGTTTTTGTTGTAAACATCACTTTTGTTCTCCACCTGGAAAGGATTACTTCTCCATGTTCTGAGTATGGCTAGAGTCTTTTGCATTGGGCATTGAGTAATTTGGAATTGCCAAGGCCTGGGTTAGGTAACTTGTTTTGGCATCTTAAGTTAGTTTTTCCAGTCTTCACAAAAACCCAAATATGGGATCTGCGGGTCTGTCTGACCAGTTTAACTTTCTAATCAACTGCCAATCCTTTTCGCAAAGTGGTTGTACCATTTTACAACCCATCAGCATTTGGCCATCTCAGTCTTTTTAATTTGAACCATTCTAATGAGTGTGTATGGTATCTCATTATAGTTTTAACTTGCCTTTCCCTGATGATTAATGATGTTGAGCGCTTTTTCAAGTGCTTTTTGGCTGTTCTTTATATCTTTTTTGTTTGTTTCTTTATATTTTTCTTTGTTAAGTGTCTGTTCAAGTCTTTTGCCTATTTTTAAATTGGGTTGATTGCCTTTTTTTTTAATTAATTAATTTATTTTTATTTTTGGCTGTGTTGGGTCTTTGTTGCTGCGCACGGGCTTTCTCTAGTTGTGGCGAGAAGGAGCTACTCTTGGTTGCGGTGCACGGGCTTCTCATTGCAGTGGCTTCTCTTGTTGCAGAGCATGGGCTCTAGGTGTGCGGACTTCAGTAGTTGTGGCATGCGGGCTCACTAGTTGTGGCTCACGGGCGCTAGAGCACAGGCTTGGTAGTTGTGGCGCACGGGCTTAGCTGCTCCACAGCATGTGGGATCTTCCTGGACCAGGGCTCAAACCCACGTCCTTTTGTTTTGTTTTGTTTTCAACATTGTGGTCTGTCTCCTGTTCCCCATACAGCCATTCAGGCAGAAGGTCAAGGTCTCCAGATTTGGGCAGAAATCCTTAGTGAAAAGCCCAGCTTTGGCACTCACTCACTCACTTGACATATTTCCTTCTTCGACTGTCCTGATTTCTGCACGTTCTTTTCTTGTGTAACATTTAACCTTGTGTTTAAAGATACTTTTAAAATCTTATCCAGCATTTTGAATGTTTTCATTTAAGAGAGTACTTCAAGGTATTTAGTATGCCATGCTGCCATTAACAGAAGCCGATTCTAGGCAATTTTTATTTCCTCATTTACGTTTATCTATATCTTTAAATTTTTCTACAGTTGCATCCATTAATTATATAATCCAAAAGAAACAGTGATGGTAATTATAAAAATTAGTACCCATTTTAGGATGTTGAATCCTTCAGACCACTAGAAGCCTCCACCAAATCCTGGGCCTAATTCAAAATGTAGTCCTGGATTATCATTCCCTCACGTAATCACCTGCCAGTGATGATGTGGGCCCCAGACGTTTTGACATTCACGAACATTCATACTAAATGAATGTTGCCTAAGGCAAGCAGTTCGCTTGGTGGTAATTTGTAATTTGTCGGTCCTTGCAGGCATGGTCTGCCGAAAACCTGCCGACCCTGTGGATTGGCCGCCACTCGTGCTGGGACTGCTCACCCTGCTGAAGCAGTTTCATTCCCGGTACACAGAACAGTTCCTGGCATTGATCGGCCAGTTTATCCGCTCCACAGTGGAGCAGTGTACAAGGTACAGAAGGCCAACCAGGAAAAAATGGAATTGATGTTACAGAATGGGCTGGGAGCCTCGCATGGCAAATTCCTCTTATCATCCCCCTAGTAGAGACAGGAACTGACTGCTCACCTGGCTCTGTAAAGCAGGTCGGGGCACATCTCCTTGTTTGGGGCAATTAAAGGTGTGCCCATCCTTAGTCACTCTGCCGAGGAGCCCTGGGAGCACACACTGTGAATGCGTCATAACCACCATCAGCAAGCTCCGTGGGGAGAAAGTACAGGCCTGCCCCTCTGCATCCTGGACACTGTGCTCAGACCTCAGTGAGCCCGTGTCCTCCCACTGGGCCACTGCCCAGGGATGGCTCCACCCTCCAGTGGAGTGTCAGGGAGCACCTCGTGGGCAGCATAGCCCGAGTTCCTGGTGTGTAATGGAACAAATTGCACGGAAGTTCCTACATGATATAAAGCTTGTAAACCTTTAGTTCTCCCCTCCCCCACCCCAAATGTGGCTTTTCTGGGATAGAAACAAGTTATTTGCATGAGATGCTGGGTCCTGAGTCTCCTCTGCTACCCTAAAGGGTCAGCAGGCACCATGTGGTGAAGCCCCGTGTAGGCCGTTCAGAGAAGTTTGATTCCATCCTCCGGGCTGTGTTCTGAAGACAGGCCAGCAAGATGTGGCTTGCTGTGACTCAGGAGGAGGTGCTGTAGATGTGCCTCTACTTTGGCTTCATTTAGTCATCTGTCGTTTTTTTAGTCTTTCAGTATTTTGACTGAGGGTCCACTGTGTACAAAGCAGTTAACCGATCCAGACTGTTCTCTGTTGCAGCCAGAAGATACCAGAAATGCCTGCAGATGTTGTGGGTGCCCTTCTGTTTCTGGAGGATTATGTTCGGTACACAAAGCTACCCAGGAGGGTAAGCAGTAGATAAAGAACAATATTAATGCCCTTTTTGTAGAAAGATGGTATGAAGCATAGCCTTGGACCCATGAGGAATGAAGTCCAGAGGCTCATTCCCAGTGGACACCTCTGAGCCCCTCGCCCTGCTCTATCCCCGGCTCGGCTCTAAGATGTTCCCCCTCCTCCACGTGTTCAGTGCTTTGCGAGAAGACAGGGTTGAACACAGCTTCCTCCCTCTTCTTGCCCTCTACCACACCCTCCTCCGGTCTGCAGCTCAGCCTGTTGAGGAGCTAAGATGAGCTCCAGGGGAGAATTCCTTAAGGGGTCGGGGTAGAGAATGATTGTGTGCTTCATTTTTCATCTCTACAGTAACCTGCTTCCCACAGCAAGTTTGGCTAAGTTCACACCACGGTTGAAGTGCTATACAACCACCGTTTCCAAAAATGACAGATTACTTTCCACCTCCTAAGATACTCTTTTCTTTTCTCAGTAGTAATTCCACTTTGGTAAGTTTTAGTTGAGAGTGGAGAGCTTGACCCTGAAATATAAAAAAACCTTCAATAGATGCTGAAAAGCCATTCTGATTTTGAAAAATTAGTAGGTTAGGAATCAAAGTTACTTTTTTTATAACAAAAACCAAAGATGATGCTTTTAAAATTAACTAGCAAGGTCAGACTTAATTCTAAGTGCTACTGGCATTCTCATCAAGGTCAGGACGATAAGAGTTACATGGTGGTGCTGATGCTCACTGCTGCTTTTGTTGTACAGGTTCCAGACAATAGAATAGGAAATGAAAGATTTAAAATGCATAATGAAAAGAAGACAAATTTGTTTTGAGAATGAATTTGTCTTCCTTGAATACCCAATAGAAACTTGTGGAAAACTATTAAAACAATAAGAATTCAGAAAGTAAGCTGATTACATAATATAAAAAGTGAATACACTAATAACCAATTCAAAACTATAATGTGAAAAAGATCCTATTGACAGAATTAGCAAGGAAATAACATAGCCAAGAATAATAAACTCTGTAAGAGATATGAAAGAATATTTAGGAAAAAACTATAAAATTTTGAAGTCCACATTTCTGAATGAGGAAACTCAAGTATTAGTTCTTTCTAGTTTATAATCGTATTGCAGTTATAATCAAAATCCCAGATAATGTTTATAAGTTGGAGGGGGGTTAGAATTTTTTAAAATTTCATAGAACTGGGCTTCCCTGGTGGCGCAGTGGTTGAGAGTCCGCCTGCCGATGCAGGGGACACGGGTTCGTGCCCCGGTCCAGGAAGATCCCACATGCCGCGGAGCGGCTGGGCCCGTGAGCCATGGCCGCTGAGCCTGCGCGTCTGGAGCCTGTGCTCCACAACGGGAGTGGCCACAACAGTGAGAGGCCCGTGTACCGAAAAAAAAAAAAAATTCATAGAACTTAGGCTAAAGCGGAACATCCTATATATAACACCAAAGGAGGAAGCCACAAAGGATTTAGAGATTTCATCTCTTATAAGTGCTGAATGTAATGAAACAATTCTCTGTCAGATGTCTCAAAATTTTTTTTAAAAAATTGGGAAAACTATTAACAAAACTTTTTTTTTCTAACTTATAGTGTGCTCTTCTAGATCAATAAGAAAAAGATAACCAACCGAAAAAAAAAAAAAAATGGGAGCTTTCAGGAAACAGGCAGTTTTCAGGAAAAGAAATACAAGTGGCCAGTAAACGTTTGTGAAGATGTTCAACCTTACATTAAAGGGACATGAATCAAAGTAACAGTAAAATGGGTAAAAAGTAAAATGTTGGGCGCCCAGTGCTTGGGAAAGTTTCAAAGAAATGGGAATTCTCAGTACTATCAATGGGAATGTAAATTTGCTTATCTCTGGAGAGGGCAATTTGACTTTATCTATTTAAAAAACTTTTGTAATATCTTACTGATCCCAGCAATTCCACTGCTAGAAATTTACCTGCTGGGTATATATGCAAAAGTTCACCAAGATGTACATGTAAGGATATTCAGAACATAAAATTTAGCAGAAGGACAGAAAATTATGTGATTCTAGTTTTGAGTGTGTGTGTGTGTGTGTGTGTAAACTGGAAGAATTTGATACAAAATAATTAGCAGTTTTAGTTTTCTCATAAGGAATTGAGATTAGAGATTATTCCTTTTTTATACTTATCTACATTTGCTAAATTTTCTCTAATTAGCAGGTGATAACTTTATAGTCAGAAAAAAATTAAATACTGCTCTTAAAGACTACCAATTTCTAGTGCTTGGAGATCACCTAGTTCTACATTCCACCCCATTTACCCAGTCCCACCCCTCTGAGGGCTTCCCCAGCACAGTTAAGGAATGCCTGCCTTTGAGGGTCTTCCTCCTCTGGCCTCAGTCACTTGCCAGATGTCCCGTTCTGGCAAGTGACTGAGGTTGGCCATCAGTTAATTATGAGGTGACCTGAGACTACTTCTTAGTACTTCCCAGAGGCATGCGCATCCTTGCAGATCCAAGTGCCTTTAAGAGCCAAGGAGCTCACGTCTGGGGCGGGGGTGGGGGGACAGGGAGCTGTATAGCATCCCTTCAGATGTCAGCAGTGCCAAGAAATTAGACACCAGCAGTAGGACACCAGAAGCAGAAGGTGGTGGTTTCAATTAGTGGCCCAGTATTTCCCTGTGATTCACCTTGCTCCAAAGGATGTCTTCGTGTCTTTAATTTTCATATGGAAAAATTTGAATTGCTTCTTATAACACTATGAAAGTTAACTCTTATTTTTTTTAGGTTGCTGAAGCACACGTGCCTAATTTCATTTTTGATGAGTTCAGAACAGTCCTGTGACGTTTTTTGACTTCTGCGTCTTCAATGGAAGGATTATCCTTAAATCTTCCCACCGTCACTAAAATGAACTTGGAAATGAAAAGAAACTCAACTGCTCAAAGAACTGCATTTTTTCCCTTTATTGTGGGAAACGTCAGACGTTCTGAGTAAGATGTATTTCACGGAACTAATTAATTAATATTGTTTAAATCATGGTATTATATACAATTTATATCATGTAGAAGCAGAACACATTTTGTACTGCCTCTTATAAATGCTGAGTGTAATTGTTGTGTATAAATCCATTTAGTTTTATGTTCTAGAGAACTATTTGTGCAACTCCAGATTTTCAGTAAAATAGTACTGCCAGTACCCAAAGTCATCCTTCTGCCTATGATTCAAAAACCACATATTCACCCTGCAAAAAACCTCGTCTGGAAGGTCAGAGAGGAGCCTGGTAGGTCCAGTGTTGTGTCCATGGTCACATCCACGACAGGCTGGCAGGCACATGGTGACCAGAGAGACTAGTAGCAGATGCAGAGACCATGCAATCCGTGGACCACGTACCATGGAAGTTTGTTCATGTCTGAGGCTCAATGTCCTCTTCCAATCCAGATACCTTGGGGGTTCCCTGCAGCCCTTCTGTAGGACTCCCCAACTTCAGCTGCTCCTTCCTCAGCAAGCCCTGAGCCCCACCCCAAGTCCCCACTCCCTTTTTTTTTTTTTTAATAACAGCTTAGCCATTAGCTTTTAACTCCTCCAAAATCCTAAATCACTTCTGAATGAAAATTACCCTGAAAGAGGAGCTGCCATCCTCTTGTGGCGATTTAGATAGGAGTAAGAAAGGTGTTTTAACTCTGACTGTATAGCTATGTCCTCTGGAGAGGAGAGGTACAAGCAAAGAAACAAACAAAAAACACCCAGTATCTGAAATGTGCTTGACAGTCAGTTAGCAAATAGTAAGAAAAGCAGCATTAATTTGTAGTCAGGAGGCAAAGCTTGAGTCCTGATTCTGCCACTAGTTAAACTTTGTCCCAAGGTAGCCTACTGGCATCATCTATAAAATCAGGGCTAATGATTTCTCTGGTTCCCTTCAGTTTTCTGATTTTATGATAAGTTATTTCTTTTGTCAGAAGGTCTCAAATCCTAAGATACTGGAAGAGAAAAAAAATGACTTTATATGCTTCATTTCACCATCATTGTAGAAAGGATTTTAAAAAGCATCTAGTCAGCAGAGGGAAGCAGAAGGCTTATCAGCCCAGCTTGGTGGAAACCCAGGGAGGAATTTTAAAAGTGAACTGAAAGTTGCCTGGCATGTAAGGAGTTTGGGAGTCTCACCCACAGAAGCTGACACGTGAACTCAGCCGGTAAGTCTGTGGCCATCGTACGTCCACTTCTCAAAACTATCTTGCTGTTTCTCATTTGTAATCAGATGTACTGCAGTAACTGCATGAAATGAGAGCTTTAGTTCTCTGTGAAAATGTTCCCCGCATAGAAAGCCAGCTAATAAAAAGGTGAGATCTAAGAAAGTGTATTTTTAACCAGACAATTGAAGTGTATGATTTATCATCAGAGGGGAATTTCACAAAACCAAGCAAATGAGTCCACATACACTGTCCTAAAACAAGGTGAAGTGATCTGGCTAGTGAAAAATTTCCTCAACTGAAAAAATTTCAACTTAAAAGTTGAACAAGAGAAATGTTAATTATAAAAGCTTTATTTTATAAATAAAATTTTAGCCCTAATCGTTACAATCTGAAGTAGTTACTTAAAATTCCTGGTTGTATTTTACTGCTCTTTTAATGGAAGCAATTTACTTTAGTGATATTTGGGGATTTACTTAAGTCTCATGATACCCTTCTGAATGTCCATAATCTCTTCAAATGTACTGTAAACTCAGTAAAGTCTGACTGATTTTAAGGCATTATGCCAGATATTGCAAGTGCTTATTTGTTCATTCACTGTTTCTTGAAATAAGCCTAGCCTGGCTTATTAATGTCACACAGTGGAATTTATATAAAGCCCTCGATTGCCTTTCCATATAAATGCGATATTTTCCAAGAACTCAGAAAAGAACCTTATCCAATTGCATAAGTGAGGAAAGACAGGTGGATAGATGAGGAAAATAAGGTCCAGAGATATTAAGGCAACTTCCCCAGCGTCAGGAGTTATTTAACAGAATAGGTTTCCCTCCGCATTTTCCACCCCACTTTGGTTTCTTTTTCATGAAGTTACGTAAAGAAGTCCACAGCACGAGGCAAAAAGACATGAGAGTTCGTTCTTCATTTTATTTGCATGCCCCACAGTAACTCATCCCAAATACTGAATTCAAAAGACAAACTGCAGTTCCTCAGTGTTAGCACTAATTTACGGTAACAATCATTTCTTTTACATATCTATCTTATTGTACCCTTCATTTGAAATTGCAAACTAAAGTATATATTTACATGTTTATATACAAATAACTTCAAAAACAAATTAATCCCAATCTTGGTCCAAGAGTTCCCACTTTAGAAGAGGTATAGTACTGTGCTATGTACATCTCTTCCAAGTCTCTTCAGACTTGGCAAGTTCCCAGTATTCATTCACAGATGGTTCCCCTTTAAGCTTAATGAACCAAGTACTTCATTTCTGAGTAAATTAGAGGAAATATTACAGAACACGCTCTGTACAATACAGCACCACTACTGAAAATGGCTCGGGGTTTTGTAATCCAAGGTTCTGATTTAAAGCAAAAATATGTGGCATAGGCTGCAACGGCAAAGAAGTGTCCGATTAAAACCAGAGGATTAGGAGTCAATCTGTAATAAATAGGAAAGATAAAAAGTATATATATAAGTAAGACCTGGAAATGAAAGTTGACTCATAAAGAGGTTCCAATTATGTATCATCTGTAAAGGTAAACACACACTCCACATTTTAGGGGACTTTATAAGCTTGTATCTGCCAACTAAGGGACAAATTAAAAAATTTTTTTTCTTACAAGAAACTACTTAGACTTCACCCCTGTCAGAGAAGCCAGTACCTCCTCTTCGTTTATTAAATTGTCTGTTTTGAGCTGTTTCTCTCACTAGTCTTGAGATCTCGGTCTGAAATAGCTGGATTGCCTGGCTTGTTGAGTCTAGATGTTTCAAAAGATAACAGTGTTGACATTCAGATAGCAGACGAAGGGGAAACGTCTTAAAGAATTTCATTTTGCAGACTTCCCAAGAATAATTCTACGTATGTCTGCACCATCAGAACTGTTACTGAGTTTCATGAGTCCCAACAGAATTAAATTCTAAGTATAAACTTCTGTTAATCACGGTTCCCATAGAATCAACCCTGTTTCTTAGAACAAAAATGCAGCACTAACTATTGCCTGTTTTCATTTCTCTGGGCTACGTTTTGTTTGGGATGCTACTGGATGATAAAATGGTGCTTGCAGTCACTCATAAACCCAACTGTCCTAAGAAAACCTGGAACACCCGTTTCCTCTGTGTCATCGAAACAACTTACACAGAAAGCAGCCCAACTGGACCAGCAACACATTCTCCACCAAGTTTGAAGTAAAGAAAACACGCTTTTCTTAGTTGATGTAGGGAATCTAAAATAAAAGTTAAAAATTACTCCCGATCAAATTATCCACACATTTATGCTGGGTATTAATGAAATGTCAGAAAAAAAATGAATGTGTAACATTTATTACACCTTACAGATAATTTCTAAAAAATCTAGTGCTGGCATTTCAGCAACCCAAGATTTCCTTTAAATTTCATAAGTCACATTACACATAGTAATTTAAGTGTGAATAAACGTTTTCTGCTAGTAAATAATTACTAAACATGCAGGTCTTAGAAGTTAGTTATTTAAAAGCTATTTCCTTGACTGTGTTGTAAATTCATTAAATGATGCAAACTACTTTGTTGTAAACACTTTTCTTATAAAAACACAGTTCTAGAAACCAGATTCCCAGTCTCTAAGATGCCTGATCCATATCTCTGAGCAGTAAATTATCAAGTAAAAAGAACAGCTGTGAAGAGTAATAATGCCTTATACGTGTACATTTTTTATACTTTTCAAAATAATTCATTAAGCCCTCACAACATAATATAATCAATAACCTTTTTAATAGTACAGAATCAATGTTCTTCTCAAGTATGTCTAGATTGTTCTTCACAAGATGAAAAAGGGTACAACTGGTAACGTTTTACTCCAATAAAGCTCATTCCTCCTCCACTATTTCGTAACTTTTTTAATGTTGTTTTGTCGGCAGATTCAAACTCATCATGTACGAAACTCAAGAGCTTAGAAAAGCTTAGAAAGAAGAGCTTAGAAACACTCCAAATTTAGTTCTTTTCTTGCCCAACCAGCCACTGTAACTTCCATGCTCAACTAGCAAGAGAGATTTGCTTGGCATATCACAGTAAGTTGTCTTTTCTTTTAGCAAGAACGATGGCTAGAGACTCTGCAGGAAGTATTTGTACTGTATCATCCTTTGTAATCAGATCACCAAAGCACAGATCACTAGGGCCTCAGCCAGGTCATAGAAATAGCTTTGTTGTAAACACCTGAGGTAATGAGATTCAAGTTATATTTATTCTTGAAAACCTAAAGGTCTAGTTTTACTAACCTACCACTCACTAATTTGTATACGGCCATGGTTGGGAGGTGGCACAGATGCCTTTTCCTCCATTTCTACCACTGTTTCTGCTTAGTCATGTTTTCCTTAACGTATAGATTGACCATCACCTCATATGGAAACAAAAACAAAAGCGTGGGAATATTTCTGCTTGTGCACTTTAACAAAATCTAGGCTTGATATGAAGCTCATATTCATTTTACAAAATACAACTTTGAAAAGAAATTAAAACTAGTGTTCAGGAAGAAAAAGATTAACAACTATATTGCCTTTTAATTCATGGCCAGAAAGATCTTCCATCACAGTCCCATGCATTTGCATAAGATTTGCATCGCAATTTTATGCATCTGATTTGGACCAGAGGGGTGAATAATGACACATTAGTGAGGTATTGCTATTAAGGCTGTCTCCGGAAGCAACAGCCTTCCACACAAAGTGGTGGATACATGATGATTAGAAAAAATCTTGCTCAAGGGCTGAGTCAAAAAGGACTACCAACTTGGAAGTTAGCAGACTCAGGAAACATTTCTAGTTCTGGCCTAATCACTAACTTTTTTGTAATTAAGTTCCCTTCCTGTGCTAAAACCCTGCACTTCAGCAATATTCTTTTAAAAATATCTGCACTTACCATCTGTGGCAGAAAATAATTCATAAAGAGCCTGAGCAAGGATATTCACAACAAAGGAATGAGACGTTTTTCTTGTCCAATAGAATGATTTTTTGGCCTAAAAAGGAAAAAGATCACTTATTATATGGTAAAGGGAAGGAAGAGAGAGGGAGGGAGGGAGGGAAGAAGGAAGGAAGGGGAAGGGGGGAGAGGGAGAGAGAGAGAGAAAGAGCACAAACTGATGTTTATAATCCCCTAAACTGATAGTTATCCTGAGGACTGTTGTACAGTAATTATGCCTTGTTCAACATTTACACACCCACCAAAAAAAAAATCTCCAGAGCAATGAGTTACATCTCTGAAGCTAAGTGGCCCATGTAATCCAATGTTATATAATATCCAAATACAGAGATTCTAAAAGATTCACAGGTTACAAGTCAAGTTCTTAATCCTGAACAAGACTGCTTAAGAATCACTACTAAGGACCAGGCTCCTAGGTACAGACCTCCCCTTCAAAGCCCCATTCCTCTTAGGCCCCCCAAAAAAGTCTGTTTTGTGACTTTTTTGTCAAAGAATAATATCTTACCTGGAAAACAGCTGCATCATCATAAAGGTCAGGGATACCCTTTAGCAATTTTCTCCATAGTTTTATATCATTAAAAACAACAGTCATTCCTCCTCCAGTAAGAGGATGCCTCATGTTATAAGCATCTCCCAAAAGAAGAACACCTATAAAAAGAGAGAAAGTAGATTATGACATCATCCTGGAGCATCCTTTAAGACAAACAAAAAGACTACTCTGGTAATTTATAAACATTTTGAATGTGAGCTAGTAAATGAGAATGTGAAAATACAAGGGACTAAATCATGACTAAAATTTATTCAGGCAAAAATTCAAGAGTTGATTCAATTAATATTTATTGGGTAACTAATATGTGCCAGACCCTGGGGATACAGTGAGAACAAGAACATGGTCCCTGCCCTCAAGAAGCTCACATGTATGGGCTTCCCTGTGGCGCAGTGGTTCAGAATCTGCCTGCTAATGCAGGGGACACGGGTTCGAGCCCTGGTCTGGGACGATCCCACATGCCGCAGAGCAGCTAGGCCCGTGAGCCACAACTACTGAGCCTGCGCGTCTGGAGCCCGTGCTCCGCAACAAGAGAGGCCACGATAGTGAGAGGCCCGTGCACCGCGATGAAGAGAGGCCCCCACTCGCCGCAACTAGAGAAAGCCCTCGCACAGAAACGAAGACCCAGCACAGCCAAAAATAAATAATTAATTAATAAACTCCTACCCCCAACATCTTCTTTTAAAAAAAAAAAAAAAAGCTCACATGTGACCCTAAGATTAAGTCAAACAATGTCAAAATATTTATAAGGCCTCTTCCACGAAAAAACACAGAATGTACAGGCATCCATGCATAAATAGCAAGCCTTCCACAAGGGAAAAAAATCAAGAGGTCGTTGACGTTTCACAGTAATATTTGCTGCCAGCATGTTATAGAGAGATGTCTGTAGGTTCCAAGGGAATAGGCAGATATTCCAAAACCATCAGAAGTTAATTTAGGAGAATAAGCCTCGATTGAATCTTAGCTGAAAATTAGGCCCCCTTAAAAACAAAACTACGGAAGCAGAAAGCTCTGCACTTTGACTCGAGATACACCTCCTGACCAAGCTCCTGACTAAGGTTCCCATCAGCTGTCAGCCTGGCTAATGACCTATGACTTAGAGGGACAGTTAAACAAAGTATTTATTTAATTTTGTCTCTGAGAGAAATAGCCAACCATAGTAATAGTGGCAAGGTGGCAGAATTATGGATAACTTTTTTCTGTAATGTCACAATATACTACATTTGTAACTAATTATAGAATACACATAATATATATTAATTTATGAAAAGGTATATTCTAAATATTAATCCAAGTTTTTTATGTATTAGTCTAATACCTTCACTAAAAACCACAAACTATAACCAGCTTTTATTCCTCTTTCTCCATGGAACATTCCCAGTCCCACCAACTAGGATATGTTCTCACAGCATGCTGTTTATATCAGTTTGGCACTGGCTTTCATTCTGCTTTGCAGTATAGTTTGTTCATACGACTGGTAGTTTATGATGCATGTTTCTCCATAGCAAATGACAGCTGTTTATGTTCAGGAGCCACAGTATATCGACAGCTCCCGTTCACACCTCTCCTCAGGGCTCCACACTCCTGTTTTCAGTGGGGCTCCACCTGGCCATTCAAATGACCTCCCAGCCCTTCACACTATGTCCAAAAGTGAACTCATCATCTCTCCACACTTCCCTAAACTTACACACTTTTCCCTATATTTCCGATGTCAGCAAATAGGTGGCAAAATTATCTAAGCCTGAAACCTGGGATCCATCAAGAGACCTCACTGTTTCTTACGACCATTAATCACTGAGTTTCATGCATTCTTCATCTTAGATGCTACCCAAATCCATTCTCTACCTTCCATTTTTATTGCCACACCCTAGTTAAGGCCCTTCATCATCATTTACATGGAATAATTAAATAGCCTTACTATAGGCTTTAGTCTGAACTTTCCTCCAAACCACCTTCCACAACATATCAGAGTAGTATCTTTGAAACAAAACTCTAGTCATGCCACTACCTTGTTTAAAAGTTTTCAATGAACTATTAGAACTAATAAATGAATTCAGCAAGGCTTCAAGATACAAGTTAAATATGCAAAAGTCAATGTTTTTCTATACACTAGCAATGAAGAATCTTAAAATGAAAATAAGTCCACTTGTAATAGCATGAAAAGGAGTAAAATAGGAATAAATTTAACAAAAATGTGAAACTTACTCTCTGAAAACTACAAAATACTGTTGAAAGAAATAAACTCTTAACATTTACAGTCAAATTTTGACAAGACTGCCAAGGCACTTCAATAGGGAATAGTCTTTTCATCATATGGGGCTGGTGCAACTGGATAGCCACATACAAAAGAAGCTGAACCCCTTCCTCACACCATACATAAAATGTAACTCAAATGAATCAAAACACCTACATGTAAAAGCTAAAGCTATAAAACTCTTAGAAGAAAATATAGGAGTAAATCTTCATGACTTTGGGTTGAGCAAAGACTTTACATATGACATCAAAAGTGACAAAAGAAAAAACCAGATAAACTGGACTTCATGAAAATTAAAAACTTCAAAGAACACCATCAAGGAAACCAAAATGACAATCCATGGAATGAGAGAAAAACTTTGCAAATCATATCTAATAAGGGATTTATATCTAGAATAAAGAATTCTTAGAACTTAATAAATTTTTTAAAATTTACCCAGTTAAAAAATGTGCAAAGTCTGAACAGACACTTCTCCAAGGAAGATACACAAATGGCCAATAAGCACATGAAAATATGTTCAACATCGTTATCCATCAGAGAAATACAAATCAAAATCACAGTGAGATATCACTTCACATCTACTAGGATGCTATGAGCAAAAAGGCAGATAATAACCAATGTCAAGGATCTGGAGAAATCGGAACCCTCATACATTGTTCATGGAAACGTAAGATGGGTCAGACACTTCGGAAAACAGTTCGGCAGTTGCTCAAAGCATTCAACAGAGTTACCCTAAGACCCAGCAATTCAACTCCTAGGTATATACCCAAGAAAAATAAAAATAAATGTCCACACAACAACTCATACACAGGTATGAACCAAAAGTAGAAACAACCCAAATGTCTACCAATTGATGAATGGATAGTCAAAATGTAGTACTGACATACCCATACATGGAATATTACTTGGCCATAAAAGCAAATGAAGGACTGATACATGTTACATGGATGAACCTCAAAGAAGCCAGTTACAAAGGATCATATTATATGATTCCATTTATAGGAAACATCCAGAAGAGGCAAACCTATAGAGACAGAAGGTAAATTAATGGTTGCCTGGGGACTGGGAGGAAAAGAGGAGTGACTGCTAATGGGTACAGGGTTTCTTTCTGGTGTGATAAAAATGTTCTAAAATTAATTGTGGTGATGGTTGCATAGACCTATGAATATACTAAAAACTAATGAACTGTACACTTTAAATGGGTGAACTATATGATTTGTGAATTATATCTCAATAAAGCTATTATAAAAGAGAACTTTTCAATGACTTTCCATCGTTTATAGGATTAAAACTAAACTTTAAATATCTTACCTTTCTACCACTCTGACACCTATCCTATGCTCCAGCCATAGGAAGCTACTTGAGTTCACTTAAGTGCCACCATTTCTCGGCCATCCTAGCTTTTGTAGATGTTGTTCTGCCTACTTAGAAGTTCCTCATCTCTCAGGACCTCCCTGGTGGCACAGTGGTTAAGAATCCACCTGCCAGTGCAGGGGACGTGGGTTCAATCCCTGGTCCGGGAAGATCCCACATGCCACGGAGCAACTAAGCCCGTGCACCACAACTACTGACCCTGCGTGCCGCAACTACTGAGCCCACGTGCTGCAACTACTGAAGCCCGCGCGCCAAGAGCCCGTGCTCCACAACAAGAGAAGCCAGCGCAGTGAGAAGCCCGTGCACCGCAACAAAGAGCAGCTCCCGCTCGTCGCAACTAGAGAAAGCCCGTGGGCAGCAATGAAGACCCAACGCAGCCAAAAAAAAAAGAAAAAGTCCCTCATCTCACTGTCCACCTGATGAGCTCCCACTCACCCTCCGTGCCCCAAGTCCAGCTTTGTTTCCAGAGCAATGTCTTCCCTAATCACCCTTCCCAGTTCACAGGCTCCCCTCCCTGCCTTGTACACCCCACCCCTTCGCAGTGAATCTGGGGTACCATGAGTGGGCTTTCATTACAGCCTTTATGATCAGTGTTCTGAAACTATATGTCTATATCTCTCACTAGAAAACTGCCTTCTCTAGATTAAGGACTGTATTTAATTAACTGTTGTATCTCCAATAACTAGAACAGTGACCTATATGTACTGAATATTAAATAGTAGATATAAAACTAATTTTGGTATTACTAATGCATTAATCCACAGTAATCAAGTTTCCGTACCACATGTTACAAACTGTACCACATACATGTCATTTGGAGTAATGAATCTGAATATTTGGAATATCTTTTATAAAATCAGTCCAATAAAATAGTACCTCGTTTGTTTACTGGTGAAGAAGGGAGGAAGCTTGCTGGCATCGACCTCAAACGAGAATTCTGAGTGGCTTCTAGGAATGGTTCTTTGAGGTGATCTGCAGTAAAGCCCACCCCACCAAATAAATGGTTTATAACATGCCAATTTCAAGTTACCACATTTTCTTATCAAGAATAAACAAATACCTACTACACATCTGTTATGGTTGTTACATATATTCCTTGCGAAAAATCAAGAACTAATTATTACTAAAATTGTTCATTAAGCACCTAGTTATTCAAGCTAAGGAATTACTAAGGAATCTAAGAGAAAATTAATGTAAATAGATAAACATAGAGCTGGGTGAACCAGAAAACTTGAGGAAAAGTGAAGCAAATCCAGATGAGATGAGACAGGGAGAAAAACCACCCACCTCTCTTCCAAATGTTAAGTGCTAGGTATCATATATTTAACGCCTAATTTACTGTCACCACCATATTCTGTAAGATCAGATGAAATATACCACCAATTCACAAACAGCAGGAGGGTATGTACAGTAGAAAAAGGGTAAGGTGTATAGAGCACTACCTTTCTGAGCTTTAGTTTCTTCATCTAGAAATGAAACAGTTGGATTAGCTTATCTCTGAGATACTTCCCAGTTTTAAAGTTTTGTGCTTCTACCTGCATAGAAAATAAACTTTCTTTTCATACAATTCGTAATCTTGGAATATAGGAGCAGAATGCCTATGCTGAAACTATTCCTTCCTACAATGAGTAGAATTTCCATAACTTAACTAATTTGAGCATAAAATTACACAGGGCAGTCTGCTGCAACTAAATTTCGGATTGGGGGAAAAAAATCTATATAAAAGAAAAAAATGCTAAAACTATCACATTATTAACTATCCTTTTCCTAAATATGCATAACTCATTCTTTCCATCTGAAAGCTTCAAAAGTGGCTTAACTGAGTGAAAATGTATTGAAGTGCTGAAAATGTCATTGTTAAAAATCTAAATTGGTCCATGTATACCTTAATTTCTGTTAATATTCCATTAATTATTAAATAGTGCTTTCACTTAGTTTAAAAAATAACTTTGCTTAATTTAAAAAATAACTTAAAAAACATAATATTTAAATAAAACGTACTCATACCAAGGATAATGTGCTATTACTATAATCATATCATAACTGGCAAGCAGGGTTTCCCTTCAATTTTATCAATATTCTTAATAATTTGTTTACATTTCTTTCTTACATCTTCCTATTCTCAAAAAATAATAATTTTAATGAGTGTTTTACAAAGATGTCTGAAAGACCCCTTACAGCCCTCATGTTCTGAGGTCAGAGATGTATGAGCCAGACAGACCTGCTTTCCACCTTGGCTCTGCCACTTACTAAAGGTTTGTATTTGGAGAAGCTAAGTAACCTCTCTGAATCTTAGTTTCCTCATCTGTAAAATGGGGATCATAATGCCTACCTCATAGGGTAGTTGTGTAGACATTCAATTATGTTTGTAAAACACCTCTTACATGGTAGACATTCAATATATGGTAGCTATCATTTCTACAAAAACCAAGCACAAGAAGTAATTAAGTGTAAGAGCTATTTCAAGAATTCACATACCTAGACTGCTATCCAGACTACCTTAAAAAATACCATATATGCCACTATTAATGATTATTCAGAAAACTAATTATTACTAAGAAAAAATACATTGAAACTATTTTTTTTACTTGGAGATTTTTTTATGTGCTAGTTTAAATAGTTCATTCAGCTCCAGTGTAGCTGACTGGATGAATTTTTCACCTGCCATCCTTATCTTTGGCCTAATTTAGACAAAGCTTCAGTGAGAACTGGAAATGAAGGGCCTCTTGTGAGACTTGCTTGCAGACAGTAGATTACAATGGCAGTGAAATACTATTTCTTACCAGGTAATTGTGGGTAAATGTTTTCAGTCATGTATTCTCTTAAATTCCTTGGCATTTCTCCTCGGACATCAACAAGTACTCGAGTTTCATTAGGTGAAATCTGGTAGATGAGAACTGGACTCGGATTAGCTAAAATAAGTTCAGCATGATTTGCTTTAAACTGTGGTGCATTCTAGAAAAACAAATAAATAAAATATTTTAATAATTTTCAAGTTTCAAGTTGAAAAATAAATTTCCTACAATTGCATTCCTATGGTATAATAAATTAAAAAAAATAAATTTCCTACAATTGCATTCCTATGGTACCTTCATAAGGAAGCCAACAAAATGTGAAGAAACAGAAACTTTATTGGCGACCAGGTTTTTCCTGAACTTGGAAAAAAGTCCATCTGCAACAACGGTCAATGGAGCATGGAGTTCCTACAACAAAAACAAAGAATACTCAGCTAAATGGTTAGAAGTACACAGTGAAAAGGACATTCTTTTAAAAGGTACATGAACAAATTTAAATACATTATGGGGCATTACAGAGTATTTGAAGATGATGCTATTGAAGGAGCTGTTACATGGGCTGAAGGTAATGCACGACCAATCTTTAGAGACCCTTCCCCTTGAGTCCCTGAGGATCACCTTCCTCCAAAGCCCTACCATCCAAACCATCTGGGATTAAGCTACTTTGATGGACACTGGGGGAAACTGCTACAAAGCAAGCACAGCCCATAGAGGATTGAATCTCATTACAAATTCCAAGGACTAACCACATTCTTTTATGCTAGAATTTTCTAACTTCACATAGTGCTTTCAGTTAGTGGCTAGGGCTTAGAAGAATTTTTGTACATGTAGATGTATGTATTTATACTATCTTGTAATTGCCCCCATTAGAGTATAATTCCTAGGACGTGGTTACCCTATGGAGCAGCCGGGAAGAATCAACAGATAAGCCTTGGACTTTCTCTTCTTTACTAAACCAACAGGAGCAAACTATTTTATTCTGCTATTTCCCCAGACATTCTCTTACTTTTTGCCTTTCTTACTTAAACAATATTTTATTCTAATTATTTCTTTTATGCTGAATCCTTCCTTTTTGCATCTTCCAGTTCCCCTCTGCTTCTCTCCTAGGGTACATTTCTCATTTCAGTTTTTAATACAGTTAAAATCGTGGTGTTTGTTTCTGAAGTTATTTGAACAGCATTCTGAACAATTCTAAAGAACAATGTGTTCAGTTTGGTGCAGAGGGCTGAGATCTTGGTCCCTTTGATGAATAATAAATTGGTGAGCCTACTTTTTTAAAGGAGTAGGAGAAAAAGAAAATAAAAATCTCTTAGGAAGAGCTAATATTTGACATATCTCACCTTGATGTCTCCAGTCTCTTTATCCCTGTACTGAACTCCCATCACAGCATCATCTTCTTCTAGTAACTGCAGCACAGTGCCCTCAATAAACCTTGTGCTACAAGATAAATAAACAGAAATAAATGCTCTGGTAGCATAACTGAACAATTTAAATAAGGAGTGAAAAATTCCCTTTTCTGTATCTTGACTTTACCCATGTAAACTGGACACACATGTACATAGAAAAAGGTCTGGAATGACGAAAAGCAAAAAGATCATTAACGGATTTTAGAATTGGTGTGGTTTCAATTTTCTAATTTCTTTCTTTTTTTAAATTTGTTTTAATTTTGGCTGTGTTGGGTCTTCGTTGCTGTGCGCGGGCTTACTGTAGTTGCGGCGAGCGGGGGCTACTCTTCGTTGAGGTGTGTGGGCTTCTCACTGTGGTGGCTTCTCTTGTTGCTGAGCACGGGCTCTAGGCGTGCGGGCTTCAGTAGTTGTGGCACGCAGGCTCACTAGCTGTGGTGCACGGGCTTAGTTGCTCCGCGGCATGTGGGACCTTCCCAGACCAGGGCTTGAATCCATGTCCCCTGCATTGGCAGGCGGATTCTTAACCACTGTGCCACCAGGGAAGCCCTTAATTTTCTAATTTCTTAAAATGGAATACATATTACTAATGTAATGATTTTTTAAAAAGCATTTTAAAAAGTAACATGCGGTTTTATCTCATTCATTAAAAAATAAAATACATGCAGAAAAATTTTACATACCCACACAAATTCATACACGGAATTCGAACTTATCTACCAAATTATTCAGAGTAGTTACTTCTAGTTAGAAGGATCATGGATAATTTTTACAATCTTCTTTATATTTTTGAGTATTTTTCCATTTTTCTACAGTGAACATATACTACTTCCACAGATATCAAATTCTTTCAGTTCTAAGAATAATCCACTCATTTCACTTGCTTTGTCAACACTTAAGCCTTTGCCAATGACATGAGGGTTCTCATGTTTAAAACTTAAACCTCCATTATAATGCATAGGGCTAGAGACAAATATAAGTTAATAGTTAAGAGGAGAAGCCCTTTAAAAATTGTGAATCATTACACTATACACCTGTAACTTACATAATATTGTACATCAACTATAGCTCAATAAAAAGAGAGAGAGCAGCAGCCAGTTCTGTCAGTCTAGGTCCTTAATATGAATGGAACAGGGATCTTCTCTTGAAGTTCTCTAACCTGACTTTTAATAAAAAGTACCATAACCACAAACCCCAACTCCCAAATGGGCACATATGAACTTAAACCTTAATTACAACAACTATATCCTCTAAATTCCAACCACATAAAAGATCACATATTTAGTCAAAGGAAAATTCTCAATAGTTCTATGTCATTCAAAGGAAGGTTATCTATATGATACTCTTAACAAAGGCATTGAAGAGCTAACATTCTTCTAACTTATGGTTATTTTAGTATAATAGCTATGTTCTAACCCATACCCAAACACTTATGAAAATGTATAAAACAGTATTTGTAGGAAGGCCAAGTTTAAATGTGTTTCTTTAACATCATGTATTTGAAGCTGTAGTCTTACTTGGGCTCGGCCATAGCTGCTTTCCGGAGACTCATGATGAACCTTCCATGATGGAAAGCTCTTCCACTCTGCACATGACTGTTTTCTGACAGAGGGAAAGGAATCTGAACCTCTGATTTGCTCTCCTGATCATGAATTATGTAGCCATTTACAACCTGGGCATCAATACCTTCCACTGTATCTGCAAAACAATTCAGGTCAAAAAAATCAATTTTGTAATATACCCAGAGTCACACTAGGCACCAAGAGGACATGGACCATTGAAAATGAGTTTCTTTGTTCATAAAGCTATGATACCAACTGGAGAACTGGACATTACTATAACTATTTCAGAAATCTTAATGCTTCTGGAAGACAAGTCTTAGCAAATTCGTAATATCACAAAAGGTAAATATTTACATATAAAATTCACTCATTAAAATTCATAGGAAAAGTATTAAGACCCTAACAATAATGGGTAAAAGTGTATAGATGATTCACACTAAGCAGTACAGAAACATTGAACATATCAGGAAAAATGTTCAAAACTTGATTTAAAAAAATCAGTGAAATAAAACTGAAACAATAAGACACCAAATCTCTCAAAATTGCTAGTGAGATAAAGATAAAATGGATAAATTTATATATTACTGGTCATATTATAAAGTAATAACATTTTAGAAAATAAGTACAGCAATAATTATCAAGAACCATGAAGAAGTTAGCATCCTTTGATATAATAATTTTAGTCTTGTAATCCATCTAAGATATTCATCCTAAAGATATAATTCATATTTTTAATAATTATTAAAGGTATATACAAAAACAGGTTCACTACAGTGTTACCTCTAATAAGAATAACTGTAAACAACCTAAATATGAATCTAAGTTAGGTAAAGTATGTTATTAAGTATGAACTGAGAAAATACTATGTACAGGCTTAAAATTATGCTAAAGAATGGTTAACAGTATTGGAAATACGTTTCTGTGAAAAAGTGGACTTTAGCATGTATATTAAAATAGTCACATAATATATATTTAAATACATTAAAATATATTAGGATTAAGTACATTAAAATAACTTCATTTCTGATGAAAGGAAAACTTTATAATAAACAATTTTTATCACACATCTATGCTAAGATCAAAATAAATCAGTTTCTGATATGCTTTTTAGTCACACTTAAAGTCCAGTCAGGGACAAGCTGGATGAATACTTGTCACACATCTGACCTAGGACCAAAGTAAGTTAATTTTTTGGTATGGTTTCTAAATTATTCCAGTTAAAATTCATTCAGAGAAAAGTACACATACATCCTAAAAGCTTCCAGTTAGCAGTGTATTCACTTTGGATCTCTTTGCCAGTCTTTACTGACGTAAATGTTTAAAGCCCATCTAGTATTTCTACTTTTGTTTTGTCAGCTACTGAGATAGCTTGTTTTTCTTAAGCCATAATTATATTATGGAAGAACTTTAAATGCTAAAACTGTCCAATTTAGAACACAACAGACAATGTGAAAAGTATATAGATGATGTGAAAAGTATATAGTAGCACAGTAAAATTTTTCCTTGGGTAAATTATCCTAAGTCAAGTATATAAACAAGGTCTAATTTAAGATTTCTTGAAAAATCTTTCTCTCTCTTTCTACTTTATTGATGAAATCAAACATGACAGACTTTGGCACTTTTACTTCCTTAAGCAGGCAGGAAGATGGCACCCTAAACCTTAATGAAATTCAGGCTTCACAAATACTAGATAGTTAATAACTTTGAAGACAGTGATGGGACTTAGAGCTGTCACTAACTATTAACCATATAGCTCCAATATTAGACTACTACTATCAACATATCAGATAAACTGGCATGGAAAACTCTTCCACATTGAAAAATGCAGAATTGCTTTCTATGAAAAGGCAAGCTAAAAAACAAAACCAACAAAAAAACTGCATATGCTAAAAATGAAAAGCAACTTCAAAGTCAAACCAGTGAGCAAGTTTTAAAGGCAATAGCATAAGGGCATCAGAACCACAAGCCTAAAAGGCTGGAGTTATAAGGGCCACTCCTGGATAGGAGGTAGGGGCCCCCACAGGCAATGGACATTGGAACTTGGCACCATACGTAAATTTCTTGTCAATACGACAGAGACCAGAAAAAATCAATTCAACGCCCTGAGACATGGCATGGAAGTAAGCCATCTACCATAGGCCATGGGTGGAGTCATCCATAAGAAATCCAATCATAACTTTGTACCATGACCTGGTGTGAAGTCTGAACCTCAAAATGAGTATACAGTGCATAATAAAATAGGTATCACTTATGGAAGTCCAAATATAAATCAGAGTCAAGGAGTAAATATAACAAAAGACAAACAAAATTTATGACATTTTATTTAAATAGACTCAAGACCTAACTGAATGGAGAGTATACCACATTCATGGATAGGAAGTCCAAGACAATTTTTCTAAACCTGAGCTAGACATTTAATGCTATTTCAGTCTTAATCTTGACAGGGTTTGTTTTCATGGGAATTGAAACCTGATTCTAAATTTTATATACAGAAAAGCAAAAAGGCCAAGAAAAGTCAAGATAATCCTAAAGAAAGTGAGGTGAGGAGGAGGTTCCCCACTGGATAATGAGACTTATTATAAAGATAAAGCATTTAAATTATAATGTATTAATTTGAAGAGTTCTAGATATTAAGCTTAAGCCAAAGGGCAATCAATTCACTTATTAAAAACCCACACACCAGGATGGGTCAGTCAGTATTATATTAAAAGTCCACACTCCGAAAAGTAACTATTTCAAGGGCTTCTATTATCCATAGCTCATCACACCTGAGGGGGAACTGATAGCATAATGAATGTTAAAAAGGACTCTTGCTATGATAGTAAAGGTACGCATGATGCGTGGACTGGCTAAAATACCTCAGTGGCTCCCCTCCCTCTTGCACGGCTCTCCTCACCCTTACAAGAACTACCCATAAGAACCCACTGAGGTTTGCTGCCACAACCTTGGACATATCCCCTGAGGCTGGATTTCTAAATGATTCTAAGTCCAGTCATTAGTCTGAGGGCATTTCCAGTTGCCTGATGTTCAACGATAAAGGTAACAAAATCCTGTCTCAGGATACTGTCACATCTGCCTCAAGTGACCGTCTCATGAAGGGTGGTGGTTAGGAAACTTAAAAGGACAGAGGTGGACCTCCCTTCCTCACAATGCACTCTCTCCACTTGGGTCCAGAGCCCTGCAGTCTTTTGCTTTTCCTCCTCACCTGCTCCTTCTCGGTCGTCTTTCTTGGCCCCGGCTCACCTCACTGACCTCTATACGTTACAGTACCCCAGGGGTCGTCCTGCACCTCTTCTTGGCAATGTCATCTAGTCTCATTTAAATACCATGACTCCTCTCTTTCTCTCATCCCTCACATCTGATCCATCAGCCGGTCCTACTGACTCTTCCTTCCGAAGATAAATATATTCCCAGAATGTGACCACTTCCCCCACCTCTACGGCTACGACCCTAGTCCAAGCCAACAACTCTCACTGATTCCGCAATAATCTCTAACAGGTCTCCCTGCTTCTGACTTGCCACTTTATGATCTACTCTTTTTTCTACACAATAACAAGAATATTTTAAAATAATATTTCTAATCATACTTCTAAAATGTGAAATCTAATAACTCCTCTTCTTAAGATTCTCCAGTGGCTTCCCTTTGAAGTAAAAGCCAAATCCATATAGTGGACCACAGTGGAATCCAGCCCCCATTGCCCATCTGACCTTTTCTCTATAACTCACACCACTCAAGTCAACACGATTCTCTTTCCTTGCTCTTCAAAGAGGCCAGGCTCACTCCTCCCACCAGGCTTTTCCCCTTGATTCTCTCTCTGCCTGGAGAGAGAGTCCTTTCCTCCAGGTAGCCCTAACTCCTTCACCACCTTCAGTCCTTTACTCAAATGTCATCTTCTCAGCGAGGCTTTCCCTTCTCCCACTTCATTATTTAAAATTACACGCCACCCTCAACTCCCTATGTCCCTTTTCTGATTCTTCTCTAAAGCCCTTATAACCATAATATATACTCTAAATTGTATTTATTCATCTTTTATCACCACGCGCTACACTAGCAACTAGAATGTGTGCTCTATGAGGGCTGGGATCTTTGTTTTGTTCACTACTGTAGCCTCAGCACCCAGAACAGTACTTACAATACGGCCAATGCTTAATAAATATTTGTTAAATGAAGCAATGAATGTAACCCCTTTAGTCGCCTCCCTCTCAACTTTACCTTCTCTGTCACCACACAAACATGCTCTATCTAGTATCAAAATACCCCTCCTTTGGGGACTTCCCTGGTGGCGCAGTGGCTAAGAATCCGCCTGCCAGTGCAGGGGATGCGGGTTTGAGCCCTGGTCCGGGAAGATCCCACATGCTGCGGAGCAGCTAAGCCCGTGCACCACAACTACTGAGGCCACACACCACAACTACTGAAGCCCACCGCCTAGAGCCCGTGCTCTGCAACAAGAGAAGCCACCACAATGGGAAGCCCGTGTACCACAACAAAGACCCAATGCAGCCAAATATAAATTAATTTTTTTAAAAAACCCTCCTTTATCCTCACATCTGCATCTCACCTCTGCCGTTTCTGTATTCTGTTAGAGAAAAACTCCTCGAGAGTAGTTCTCTAGTCTCAAATTTTTAATCTCCCACTCACTTCAGTCTACGTTTCGTCTACACAACTCCACCAAAATACCGTCAATGTCACAAGCAACCTCCAAATGGCCAAATCCAATGGCCCTTTCTCTACACTAATCTTACCTGACCCTTCATTAGCAAACCATGACATGGCTCCTTTCCTTTCCTGATACGTACCCGTCCCCTCCAGCTAGAAACATTTTCCTCTCTTGGATTAAGGACACCAAACTCTCCTGGCTCTTTTCTGCCACTCTGCCAGCTCCCGCTCAGTCTCCCTGGCAAGCTCCTCTTCTTTTACCCAATCTCTGAACATCAGTTTCCCAGGACTTGGTTTATTCTGTCCTCTCTTTTCTCCCTGCACACTCTCCTTAGCTGGTCTCCATCACTGCTGTGGCTTTTATGTATTACCAATATGCGGACATCTCTGAAGTGTCTACTCCAGCCAGCTCAAATCACTCACTCCTCTGCACTCGAGATTCATATATTCAACTTGACATCTCCACTTGGATATCTCAACAGGTCTCCCAACTTCCTCCCAGTGCCTGTTCCTCTCTAGGTCTTCTTATCAGCAAACAGCACCGCCATCTACCAGTTGCTCAAATCAAAACCTAGGAATCATTTTTTAATACCCCCTCTCTCATACCTCACATCAATCCTTTAGTAAATCATGCCATTCCTGCCTCTTAATTTGGTCATGAATCTGTCCACTTCTCTTTACATCCTCTCTACCATACTAGTCCAAATCACCATCATCTGTCATTTGGACTTAGCAATGAGCTCCCACCAGACTCCTTGAGTTGACTCTTGCTACCGCACCACCACAGTCTTGGAGGCTATTCACCACACCATATCCACACATTCTTTTAAAACAGCTTTCTACAAACTGCAGGATGTGACTCAGCGGTAAATTGTGAAGTGACTTTCGAGCTGTGAATTGTACACTTGGGTAAAATCATGACAAGTATTTAAAAAGTAAAATTTCAGTCTGATTTAGGTATGTTTGTAGGTACTGAGTCAGGATGTAAGGTGTGTCTGTCACTGTGAGTAGCTGTCAAAGGTCTGAAGCCCTTATAGAAGCGTAAACAGGATGCTGTCATATTCCTGCTCCACTGCCTTCAAAGCCCTGCATGACCTGGCAGCTGCCTACCTCTCCAACCTTAATCTCAAGCCACTCTCCTTTCCCCATTACCCAATACTTTCTGGCGACATCGGTCTCCTTTTCAGTTCATTGAATAAAATAGCAAACATTCACATAGTGCTTACTACATACCAGGAACTGTTCTGAATGCTTTGTCTTTATGAATTCAATTAATCCTCTTAAACTATGAGACAAGGACTGTTTTAAGTGTGCCAGTTTTACAGGTGAGGAAACTAATACACAGGAGGTTAAGTAACTTAGCCAAGATCACACGGCTTTTTATGTATCTGAGGTGGTAGTCAAACCCAGGCAATCTACTGCCAGAACCAATGCTGGTAATTACTACAACATACTGCCTACCCTACATACCAAGCCAGCTCTTCTCAGTTCACAGCCTGGGCCTAGATTTATACTTTGATTCCCAAGAGTAGATAGCTGATCTGTCTTGTTCACCGGTATAGCCTTGGCACCCAGTACAGCACCTCATGCAAAGCATACAGCAAATATAAGTATTTCCTAAATGAGTAGTATTTAAAAAGCACTGGGTTAATGGATGAATGATGCTTTAAAAAAAAGGTTCCATAACAGGTACATCATATGCACTCCACAAATGATAGTTCCCTTCACCTTTCACTAAATTTCATGTCCTCATTCTGGTTTTCCAGTCTTCAATTTTGACCATTACAATGTTTTAGCCACTTCATTTATCTCACTAAGGCTACTTCATATCTCCTCATGCTTATTTTCTCCTTTGCTCTCATTTTCATGCAAATTTGTCGGTAAATGAATAGAGTAACTTTTATACATGAAAATAAAATGGAATACCTTTTTACCAGTCATAGCAAGGAGTGCTTGCTTATGCCACATAACTCCTGAAAATCACTATGAACCTACCTTCAAGACCCAGGTCTTTAAGGACATGATAACCGCCTGGCTGCAGAAATTCTCCGAGTATCCTGTCAGGCTCTTTTAAATCTCTCTCAATTACCGTCACCTTTCTTCCATCTCTGGAAAGCACTGCCGCCAAAGCAGAGCCGAGTACACCAGACCCCACGATGATAATTTCTGGATCATTTTGAGAAGATATCAACGTAGAGGCAGTTGCTCCTATTAAGGTTGTTTCCGAAATACTGGTTCCTTTTTTGCACTGTTTTAAAAAAAAAAGTGAATTATGTAGCCACATTTGTTATCTTTAAATCATACTACTATATAGACACACTGGACATTTGCATCTTAGGTAAAAACTATACCCTAAACATTATCAAACCAAATGAACTGTTATGTTTTTAAATCCAGATCATATATAAAAAACGATATCAAAATATTGGTTAAACAAAAACGTATAATAATATCCCAATAAAATTCAATGTGTATTCCATCATTCAGACATATTTAGAAAATGCTGTCACATATTTATAAATCCATAATAGGCCAAACATAAAAAATGTTTACAAGGGGCTTCAAAGACTTACGGGGAAAATTCTATCATTAATTACTCAATGCTTCAAATATATACTGAGCATCTACCAGATGCAAATCATGTACAACTTTTTTTTTAATTAATTTATTTTATTTTATTTTTGGCTGCATTTGGTCTTCATTGCTGCACGCGGGCTTTCTCTAGCTGTGGTGAGTGGGGCTACTCTTCATTGCGGTGCACGGGCTTCTCATTGCGGTGGCTTCTCTTGTTGCGGAGCACGGGCTCTAGGTGTGCGGGCTTCAGTAGTTGTGGCACACGGGCTCAGTAGCTGTGGCTCGCAGGCTCTAGAGCGCAGGCTTAGTAGTTGTGGAGCACGGGCTTAGTTGCTCCACGGCACGTGGGATCTTCCCGGGCCAGGGCTCAAACCCGTGTCCCATTGGCAGGCGGATTCTTAACCACTGCGCCACCAGGGAATCCCATACACAATTTCTGATATGACTTCATGTTGCAAATTATTCAGCACCCTGTAGATATTTCAACAATTCATCTTTATTTTCTCCCTCTGGATTTTCATCTGAAAAATCTACCTTAATCTAAAATCACTTTTATATAACAAAAAGACTGTCAAATCCTGGCTATTGATCTATTAATTGAGAATATTTATCGTAAAATTCCAAGAGAATAACTCATTCTGTCCCTTGGGATTCGACCTGTTCACAATTTTAGTCCTTACATATAAGAATATATTTAATTTACCTTCCTTTCCCCCTATCCTGATACTCTTAAGAGAGCCTAGTCAAACAAGTGGCCCTGCAGTTTAGGAATAAGGACAAACATTAAACCTATCACTCGTTGGGCTGACAGTAAAAACCTTTACTTTGATTATAAGAAGATGAAAAAGCCTGTTTTGAGAGATGTATGCCCACTGAGCATAACAGTGCCTGTTACTTTTTTTTTTAAAGAATAATTCAATATTTTTTGTTTTGTTTTTAGCCGTGTGTGCTGCACATGTGTGATCTTAGTCCCTGCACCAGGGACTGAACCCTCGTCCCCTGCATGGGAAGCACAGAGTCTTAACCACTGGACCGCCAGGGAAGTACCAGTTCAATACTGTAATAAGTATTTTTTCTTGGTATGTGGATTCACAAATATGAATACATTTCAGATTCAGAGCTGCAAGGAACCATCTTCCTTGAGTTCTCTGACCTTATCGATTAAGACTAAATGCAATTTTGATGGGGTTTTAATGCCATTTTGACAGGGTTTTAATAAAAAAGGAAGGAGATAAAACCTAAAATCCTTTAGAATTTTAATTCTCTGTGATTCTAATATTCATTCAGCCTGTATAATGGACTGGGGCCTTCCTGTCCATTCTACTTTTTTATAATTTCTCTTAGAGAAATTATCTTTTCACAATAGAGTCTACTCTTACTCTCAGTATTTCTTAATGGCCAGAGCAACTGTCTATATTTAAATTACTGTTCAGAGAGCAAGAAAAGCCCCTTTTGTCATCTTAGCCATTTGTTATTAGTTATTCTTCCTAAATTTTCCCTGTTAAACACACACACACACAATCCTGGAAGGAGAACTCTGGAGAAAGTTACATCTTTCAGAGCCTGGTCAGTAGATTAGTAGCTCCCACTAATGGGAACTTAGTACTCATTACAGTCTACCAATTCCCAGGTATTTAGGAAATAAGCAGAAAGCCTGAGGTGTTCACAGAGTGGAACCAATAGTGACTGCTGGTAATCCGATTTCCTACCCCCAAATTTCTCTGTGGTATAACGACATTCCAGCCACCTGGACTAGTGCTCAGCGACCTCGAGGGACATTATCTCAGACAAAGACACCAAAGACGTCAATTTGAGGATTTAAGATTCCCTCTCCCTCCCCTCCCATTCCTCCAACCCACACCCACCCTATCACTGAATTCAGCACCACTCCAAAGGTTCCTAACGGAGACTACCTTTAGACTAATGTTAATAGCTACTATTTATCACAGTTATGAACCAGGCATTTTGCAAACATTAACTCATTCAATTCGCTATAACTACCAGCAAGGTTAGTGCTGTTCCCACCTAAAAGAGGCAACGGATCCTTACAGAAACTAAGCAATTTGCCAAAGGTCTCACAGTCAGCAGTGGTGAAGCAAAACTTCTAAACCAAGCCCCCCCTCTTCTGCAAACCGTGCTGATCTGTACTGCAGATACAGGAAAATGATGTGGATCCAGGACCCAAAAAGAGTGAATTATTCTGTAGGCCACGCACCCTAACGTCAAGTCACTGTCGTCCCTTACTTGGCCTACTGCTGGAGTCTCTCACCCCACATCCCTGCTTCCACTCTTGTACTCCTACAATCCATTCTCCACACAGAAACTGGAATGTGCTTCTTAAAAAGTAAAAATCAAATATCATTACTCCCATACTTAGAATCCTCCAGTGCTCTTGGGAAAAAGTATAAACACCCAAGGGCAACAAATCCGAAATGTTCTGACCTCAACAACCTTCCCCCCCTCATCTCCCACCATCGTCCTCCTCTGCTGTCTTTGCAGGGATCATCATAACTTCACGCGTATTTGAAGACCCACCTTTGATTTAGGAACATGGCTGAACTGCACACGTTAGTCTCCTGATTTAGGACCTTGATTTACTCAAGGCTCCGCAGACTTGGGGAGGGGAGGGTGTTTTGCCTAAAACTTTAAAACACAGCATTTTACTCTGCCAGCTCTTCCCACTGTTCTGTGACTTTCCCCAGGCAGCTGTCCCTTCTTATAAGCCGCAGACTTAACCTGCAGCGGGTTTCTTTCTTCCCAGGTTCAAACATAATCCTTACCAAAGGATTTAAATTAAAAAAATATTTTTTTCCAACACAGATGGTGATTCTGTCCTAGTGATTCAAACATTTCAACTTTCATCATCAAATCAACATCCATAATCAAACCCATTCATTTAGCACTGGCACCACCAACACTAAATGAAACAAAGGTTTTTCAATCATTCCTAAGAGCCTCAAGGATTTAGCCAAGGAACAGTCAAGAGCTTTTAAAACAAACAAACAAACCAACCCAGCTATATGAGAATTCCTACCACAGTATCTAACCTGCAGCCTTTCGCCCTTTAAATTAGAATATTTACATTTGAGTAAACCCAGTCCTAATTTTAATATAACACACTCATTCATTTGCCCACTTGGAATTCAACCTACCCTCCTAGACCCGAGCTGCTCTTTATTTTCTGATCCAGGGGGGGATTTGGCCCAGAAGAAGCCAATGAAAGGCAAGGCTGACAGAATATCCGAGAAGACCGCGAACTGGGAGCCGCTCTGCTGGCGCCCGAGGAGGGCCCCGTTCCGGTAGCGACAGCGATAGGACAGCACCAGCCCCAGCGACAGGAACACCAGCACGCACAGCAAGAGCTCCTTGTTGGCCAGAGAGACGAAGTCTCCGCATTTCTTATAAAAATAGGTGAAAGTGGCAATGCCAAGAAAAGTCCACATGGTTTAAAGGCTTCTTCGGTGACACCGGGTCAATGTTCAGATCCGATCTTTTCTGGTAGGGTTTTGGTGTTTAGATGTTCTCCCCAAAAGGTGTTGCCAAAAGTAGCACGGGGGACCGGCCAAAGTCCAGTAAACACCGTCACAGGATTACAATTCAAATCGGACTAATTTACAAAATCACATAAAGTTAGTATAAAAGTATCAGAAGAGGGGAACGTTCTCCAGGATTTAAAAAACAGTATTTAAAAATCTGCTCCAACAGCTTCCGACCAGGCTCTCCCCTTTCAAGCAATCCATGTATTTCCCCACCCCCTTTTTTTTTCTGGAAGGCGAGGAGGGTCCTGGGGGCTATTCCGGATGATGTTCTAAATTTTGTTGCTGGCTCGTCGCGCAGTAAAATTGCTCTTCTCTCTCACCAGCAGCAGGTGCCCTTTCAGAAGAGGAACAGGGGGAGAAACATCAAAGAAATATCTCGCGTTGGGAAAAATGCGGCTTCGCCTCGTCCGACAGCGATGGCCCAGCCGGGTAGGAAAGCGCCAAGGGCTGCGGCGGTGAGGAGTGAGCGTCCTCTCTCGCCGGGACCGCCTTCGCCCACCAAAGATGGCCTCGGACTGGAGACTGCGGCTCTAGGGCAGGGAAGCGCAGCCCCTACCTCGAGACCTCCACCTCACCGCGGCTCCCGAGGCACCAGCCCCCGAACCTTCCAGCCGCTGCACGGCAGTTTCCACAGCGCTACCCTTAGAGGGCGGCGGCGGCGGCGGCGGCGGCGGCGGCGGCGGCGGCGGCGGCGGCGGCGGCGGGGGCTCCCGACGGACTCCTCACCAGCATCCCTCGCGGGCGGCGGCAGCCTTCCAGCGCGGCGCTTCGGCAGTAACCAGAGTAACCGCCTGGAGCCCTAGTTGATGGCCAGGCCCAGTGCACCTCCGCGGAGGATGGGCTAGGCCTGGGCCAGGGACCAGAGGACGGGGCCCCGCCCACCGTCACCGCCCTCCGCCTCCGCCAACCAATGACGGCGCGCACCGCGCCGTAGGCCGAGATGGCGCTATGCCGTGTTTGGCCAATCGTAGGCGGCGCGGCCCGCGAGGTGCCGCCCAGAGAGGAGCTGGGACGAGGTTGCGTGGAGTGGGGTGGGGGCGTGGGGATGGGGGCCCGCCGCCCGTTGGGCGGATGGGAAGATATTGGCTGGCTCGGGAGGCAGTATGGCTGGAGGGGGTGATGCCCTGAGTGCCGCGGTCCCAGCCGCTGGGATTCAACCCGGAAAGAGGTGGAGCTGGTTCCAAGGAAACCCCGCCGTAGATCCGCCGCCTAATGTCGGAAGGTCTCCATTCATCCGGCGAGCATTTGTGGAACGCTTACTACCTGCCAGGCCCAGGTGTCACAGAGAGGAATCAGACACAGGCTTTCTGTCCTGTGCCTACTGTGTGCTGGGAGGCGGTAGAAACAGCTACAGGTGCATGGAGAACGTGACGTTCACAGCTGAATCTAGAAGGAGTAGGCAGGCGTTTGCTGGAGGAAGAAAGGAGAGGATATGCCAGGTGTTCCCTTCCTTCACCCCAAATTGTCGGGCAGCTGTGCACTTGTCACTGTACTCAGGCTGAAGATACACTGTGCGCGTAGCCCTTGTTCTCTTAACATCAGAAACAGGGAGGAGGGTGCGGGGCAAAGAAGTAAAATAAATAGAGATGTGTCGTAAGTGCCCTGAGAAAGTGGGTGGGCAGGGAACCATGGAAACGGGAAGCAGCCCTTCACTCGTCCTGGAGTGAATCAAGCAAGGCCACCGGGCAAGTTACATGAATTGTTTCCAGGGCAAGCATTCTGTTGGGAACAATACAATCTACAAGATTCGCAGGGTGAGAGATGGCCCTTGTTATGAAAAAATGAAACTTCCTAGAATTTACTGAGGCCTTTGCTCACCTTATTGTAACCCCGGACTGCCTATTTTAAACCCTAAGACATGTACAAATCCTTTCTGCCATTTGGAGCACGACTGAATTGTCACCTCTTCTACCAAGTCTCCATTGATCCTCACCAGGTCACATAATAGTTTATTCATACCTTATCATCCCAATCTCTGACTATACACTTACGGTTATTACCCCACTAGCTCCTATGTTCCTTGAGAGAAGGAGGATCTGTCTGATAAATCAGAATCACCCACAGCACCTGGCACAGTATTTTGCGTTTAATTTATCGTCCATAAAAATGAATGAATGAATGATGAATGACAGTGGTGTAGTAGGAAGGCCAGGTGACTAGTATCAGGAGACCTATATTCTGGCTGCCACTAACCAGCTTTGTGACCTTGCACAAGTCAAATCAGTCAGCCTCTGAAGGGAGAGGGCAAGGTCTTCATGAAATCTAAAGTTCCTTGCAGTTTACTGAGTTTATGTAAGTGTAGTCCTTATCATTTTTTACCCCAAATATTATGTTTTATCTGCTAATGAAATAATTATGTGTCAAAACGCTTTCACAGGCATCATCTAACACTCAAAACCACTGTGATTTAAAAAATAACAAATATGAAACAAAGAGGTTAAGTGGCTTGGCCAAATCAGTTTATAAGTGATGAAACCAAAAGTTAAACTCCTGGTCTCCAAATCTTGTGTTTCCCCAATACTTTTTTTTGCGATACGCGGGCCTCTCACTGTTGTGGCCTCTCCCGTTGCGGAGCACAGGCTCCGGATGCGCAGGCCCAGCGGCCATAGCTCACGGGCCCAGCCGTTCCGCGGCATGTGGGATCTTCCCGGACCGGGGCACGAACCCTTGTCCCCTGCAAAGGCAGGCGGACTCTCAACCACTGCACCACCAGGGAAGCCCCCCAATACTCTTAGTCAATAACTTCTTTAACTTTTCCCCATTATAAAACCAAAACTTTGATTTTTTCCTTGACATTCCTCACTGGTAACAAATTCAGCTGCTTGAAATACACATCAAATTAAAAACAACTCAAGAAAAGAAAATCAATTTAACGTGTGGGAAATCGTTTTCCTGAAGATAATTCTTCAATAAACTGCTTGTTGGTATCTGTGAGTTCCTATACTGCTAAAATGACAGACAGCTTGGCCAGCTGAATCTTGTAGAAGAGAATACAACTATGACCAGGATGATTGTTACTTGATTACCCTGTACTAGAGATTATCATAAGAGGATTTTTTTCATATTAAGTAGGTAACTTTTTTTTTTTTTGTCCACGACACGCAGGATCTTAGTTCCCTGACCAGGGATCCAACCCATGCCCACTGCAGTGGAAGTGCATAGTCCTAACCACTGGACCACCAAGGAATTCCCTAAGTAGATAACTTTTTAATCCTTTGAAAGTCACGTTCTTCATTGTGTACGGTCAAAGATACACTTCCAAACTGGGGGCAAGAAGAGCATTTGTGATACCTAGCATAAGGCACGTTCTGAATGCCTATACTTTCTGAACTGAATTAAATGCTATATAACCATCACTTAAGTATGTTTGAATGTTGGCCTGGCTGCACTTATTCCAAAACAAAAATCTGTCACTCAAGCCTGAAGTGAAGGCAACAAAATATGACACAAAATCACCCACTTACTGGCAGAAAGTAATAATACTTTCGTAATCATGACAAGAGCTGACACTTTTATAGTATGCGCAGCATTCTAAAACTTCTTTTCGTACATTAGCTAATTTTGTCCTCACAACCACACTATCAGGCAGGTACTATTTTTAGCCCCATTTTACAAACAAGGAAACTGAGGTACAGAGAACTGGTAACGTAGCTAATACATACCAGAGCCTGAATCCAAGCCCAGGAAATCTGGCTTAGGAATCTAGGAATGTTTGACTAGAATGCATTTTTTTTTCTCCTTTAAGGTAAATATTCAGTTAACCTTTAAAACAAACAAAAAGCACATTTGATCTTTTCATTCCGTCATTTAATCATCTCTGTAGTCTTTTTGCAACAGTAACATCAAAGATCACAAATGACCAAAGCAAATATATTAATAGTGAAAAAGTTTGAAATATTGTGAGAATTACCAAAATGTGACACAGTGACACGAAGGGAGAAAATGCTGTTGAAATAATGGTGATGATAGATTTGCTTGATGAAAGGTTGCCACAAGTATTCAATTAGTAAAAAATGCAATTATCTGTGAAGCACAACAAAATGAAGTATGCCTGTATTTCACTTAGCATAATACCCTCCAGATCCATCCAGAAAAATGAAAATACTAATTTGAAAAGATATATGTACCCCTATGTTCACTGCAGCACTATTTACAATAGCCAAGATATGGAAACAACCTAAGGGTCCATTGATAGGTGAATGGATAAAGATGTGGTATATATGCAATGGAATATTACTCAGCCATAAAAAAAGAATGAAATCTTGTCATTTGCAGCAAATCCAAGGACTTGGTGAAACTCTTGATCTTCTGCACAGATTTGCCCAGCTTCTGGGCAAACTCTTTGGTTGCTTATGCAAACCAAAATGGCTTCAATAAAGGTTCAAGCAGTTCTTCTGTTCAGGCAAATCAAAGCCCCTGATGAAAATCTTTTCATTTTCTTGGGATAAATACCCAGAAGTTGAATTGCTGGTTACATGGTAGTTCTATTTTTAGTTTATTGAGGAACTTCCACACTATTTTCCACAGTGGCTGCACCAATTTACACTCCCACCAACAGTGCACAAGTGTTCCTTTTTCTCCACATCCTCACCAACACTTGTTTCTTGTCTTTTTGATAATAGCCATTCTAACAGGTGTGAGGAGATATCTCATTGTGGTTTTGATTTGCATTACCCTAATGATTAGTGATACTGAACATCTTTTCATGTGCCTGCTGGCTATCTGTATGTCTTCTTCAGAAAAAATGTCTATTCAGGGCCTGTGCCCATGTTTTTAAATTGGGCTGTTGTTTTTTTGATGTTGAGATGTATGAGTTCTTTGTATACTTTGGATATCAACCCCTTATCAAATATATCATTTGCAAATATCTTCTCCCATTCAGGAGTTTGCCTTTTTGTTTTGTTGGTGGTTTCCTTTTCTGTGCTAAAGCTTTTTAGTTTGCTGTAGTCCCATTTTTAAATTTTTACTTTGTTGCCCTTGCCTAAGGAGGCATATTTTAAAAAAATATATTGCTAAGACCAAGGTCAAAGAGATTACTATGTTTTCTTCATGGAGTTTCATGGGTTCAGTTTGTACCTTTAAGTCTTTAATCCATTTGTTTTCTTTTTTCTTCTTTTTTTTTTTTGTGTATGGTGTAACAAAGAGGTCCAATTTCATTCTTTTGCATGTAGCTGTCTTGTTTTCCTAACACTATTTATCAAAGAGACTGTCTTTTCCCCATTGTATATTCTTGCTTCCTTTGTCATAGATTAATTGACCATATGAGTGTGGGTTAATTTCTGGGCTCTCTATTCTGCTTCATTGATCTATGTGCCTGTTCTAGTGCCAATACCATCCTGTTTTGATTACTATAAATTTGTGGTATAGTTTCAGGTCTGGGAGCATGATACCTCCAACTTTGCTCTTCTTTCTCAAGATTGCTTGGCTATTTGGGGTCTTTTGTTGTTCCACAGAAATTTTAGGATTATTTGTTCTACTACTGTGAAAAATGCCATTGGTATTTTGATAGGGATTGCATTGAATTTGTAGATTGCTTTGGGTAGTATGGACATTTTATTGATATTGATTCTTCCAATACATGAGCATGGTATATCTTTCCATTTATTTGTGTTACCTTTCTTTCCTCATTATAATTTTGAGAGCATAGGTCTTTCACCTCCTTGGTTAAATTTATTCCTAGGTATTTTATTCTTTTTGATGCAATTATAAATGGGATTTTCTTAATTTCTCTTTCTGATAGTCTGTTATTAGTGCATAGAAATGCAATAGATTTCAGTATATTAATACTGTATCCTGCAACTTTACAGAATTCATTTACTAGTTCTAATAGTTTTTTTTGGTGGGGTCTTTGGGGTTTTCTGTATATAGTATTATGTCTTCTGCAAATAGTGACAGTTTTACTTTTTCCTTTCCAATCTGGATGCCTTTTTTTTTTTTTTTTTTTGACTAATTGCTGTGGCTAGGACTTGTAACATTATGTTTAATAAAAAGTGATGAGCATGGGCATTCTTGTCTCATTCCTGCTCTTAAAGCTTTCAGCTTTTCACTGTTGAGTATGATGTTAGCTGTGGGTCTGTCACATATGGCCTTTATTATGTTGAGGTATGTTCCCTCCATATCCACTTTGTTTTTATCATAAATGGATGTTAAATTTTTTCAAATGCTTTTTCTGCATCTATTGAGGTGATCACATGATTTTTATCCTTTGTTTTCTTAATGTGATGTATCATGTTGACTGACTTGTGGATGTTAAACCACTTTTGCATCACTGTAATGAATCCCACTTGATCGTGGTGTATGATCTTTTTAAAGTATTGTTGAATTTGGTTTGCTAATATTTTGTAGAGGATTTTTAAAAATTATTTATTTCTTAGTTGCAGCAGGTGGTATCCTTAGTTGAGGCTCACTGGCTCATTCATTGTGGCACATGTGCTCCTTAATTGAGACCAGTGGGCTCCTTAGTTGTGGCTTGCAAACTCTTAGTTGTGGCATGCATGTGGGATCTAGTTCCCTGACCAGTGATCAAACCCTTGCATTGGAAGGTGGATTCTTAACCACTGCACCACCAGGGAAGTCCCTTTGTTGAGGATTTTTGCATCTATGTTCATCAGGGATATTACTCTGTAATTTTCTTTTTTTGTTATGTCTTTGGTTTTGGTATCAGGGTAATGCTGGCCTTGTACTATGAGTTTGGAAATATTCCTTCCTCTTCAATTTTCTGTAATAATTTGAGAAGGATAGGTAATAGCTCTTCTTTAAATGTTTGGTAGAATTCACCTTTGAAGCCATCTGGACCTGGACTTTTGCTTGTTGGAAGTTTTTATATTACTGATTCAATTTCATTACTAATAATTGGTCTATTAAGATTTTCTATTTCCTCATGAGTCAGTCTTGGAAGATTATATATTTCCAGAGATTTATCCATTTCTTCTTTGTTGTCTAATTTGTTGGCATATAATTGTTCAAGGAATTCTGTTATGATCCTTTGTATTTCTGTGGTATTGGTTGTAATTTCTCCTCATTCATTTCTGATTTTATTTATTTAGGCTCTCTCTTTTTCTTGATGAGCCTCGCTAAAGACATGTCAAGTTTGTTTCTTTTCAAAGAACCGACTCTTAGTTTCACTGATCTTTTCTATTGTTTTATTAGTCTCTATTTCATCTATTTCCACTCTGATCTTTATTATTTCCTTCCTTCTACTAACTTTAGGCTTTGCTTACTCTTCTTCTAGTTCCTTTAATGTTAATTTAGATTGATATTTTTCTTGTTTCTTGAGGTAGACCTGTATCTTTATGAACTTCTCCCTTAGAACTGCCTGTGCTGTGTCCCATAGATTTCAGAAAGTTGTGTTTCCATTTTCATCTGTCTCTTTGATTTCTTTGTTGACCCACTGATTGTTTAGTAGCATGTTTCTAGTTTCCATGTGTTTGTGAGGTGTTTTTACTTTTCCAGTTTTCTTCTTGTAATTGATTTCCAGTTTCATATCACCAAGCAGTTCTTAAAGTGTTTCAACCCAAAGTGAGTCTCAGCTGATCCTAACCCAAGACAGGGTAAGAGGGATGAGAAAAAAAAAAAAAAAAAAAAAAAAAAGGAAAAAGATTATCCATATCCAAAGAAGCTGCCTTAAAAAAAGGTTTTCATCAATTAGATGTATTTGTCTTGAATTACATGTTTATCTCCCCCATCACCTCCATAAGATGTTTAACAAAATTATTTCATTGGGGCAATTTTAATTGATACATATTTCTGAAAAGCAATGAAGTAATATACCTTTAAAAACTTTTATGCCCTTTGACTCAATAATCTTACTTCTAGGAATTCACTCTAAGAAAGGAGATGGACAGTAAGATTTGTACACCAACAAAAAGCAAAACAGCAAAACCAAACAATCACAACCACAATACCAAAACAAAAACAGCCAAAAAAAACCTATTCAAAAAAGTGTTATTTTTAATAGCAAATTACAGGAAACGATATAAACATACAACGTCAGAACACTTAAATTGTTATGGTACATCATTCAGTGTAATATTATCAAGCCATTAAAAACCTCATAACTAATTTAAAACAATTAGTTGAAAAATTATATGATTAGGAAAAAATCAAGACAATACTATATACATAGTCCATATTATCCATTTTGTAAAAATATTTATTCAGATACATGCTCAGAAAAGAGGTTACTGGGAGATTCCAGAACTTCCATGGTGAATGATCTCTGGAGAAAATGATTATGGGTCATTTGTATTTTGGTCTTCATACTTTTATGTATTTCCTACATTAATACTTGCTAATGGTAAAATATACAAAGAAGTACAATTTAATGATCAGAAAGTAAGCTATTTTTAAGGGGAATTTTTCTCACCTGTGTTTGTCAGTCTAGTCAATATTTTCTTTAATCTGACCATTTATCCATATGACTTAGCATGGGTCAAAATTAATCATGATCCCTTTTCAACCAAAGCTTCCACTTCATCCCTCACTGTGTCAGATCCTAGAATATCTACTGATTTTACCAATTAAGCAACGTTAGATCAGCAAGCTAGCTATCTTAGCACCCATAAGCTACCTCTGCTTGTAAGTGACTATGTGTCCACTATGTCATGATTACCAAGATTCTGTTTCCATCTTTTATCTTTACAAGCAAGCATTTGGACCATCCTTAGCCTTGACTTGATTGTCTCTGAGGTTAACTTCAAAGATAATCCAAAGACCCATTGTGGTCTCGAGCCACTTTATGATGGTAACAATAGCTAATATTGAGTGATTACTAGGTATCAGCAATGCTAAGCATATTATATATATTATCTCACTGACCCTCACAACAAAGCCATGAACTAAATGTTCTTAATATCTTTAATTTAGAAACATAGAAACAATCAATCCGAAAAACGATTGAACATTTCCACGCCTAGAGCCTACACTTGGCAAAATTATGAGCAAATGAGGGTGAACAGGGAAGAAAAACATTTCCTTAGCACCTATTCTATGTCAGGTATCTCACCTCATTCACTGCTTACCAAATCTTACAAGGTGAGTACACAGTACAAAGCTAGTAAGTGACTGAAACATGAATTTGAAACAAGTTTTAAACCCCTCCTAGACAGTCTGAATCAAAAGCCCAGGGTCTTACTTCCATAGGATTCTGAACAATTGGGACATTTTAGGGTCCTCTAGTGTTAGTGTGAGGATAGGCCCAGCTTCCTAGGACAGTCACTTTCATTTCCAAGTCAGCCCCAGCCTCTGTGAACTGGGCAAGCAATGGTGTTATAGGGCCCAGGGGGACACTGAGACTATACAGCCTAATCCAGTAGACTTTATCCATTGGTGAATACCCTTCAACCAAAACCAACAAACACTTCACATGCCAGGCTTTTTGTCAGGCTCTGGGATTACAAAAAATGAAGTCCATTCTCTGACTCAAGGAGTTGACAGTCTAGTAGAAACACCCATCCTGGAAGGACATACTCTTGGACATTACCATAAAACATATAAGCACATGACACCCACTCAGTAACTATTGAGCACCACTATGTGCAAAGTATTGTGTCAAACTTCACCAAGCTTGCATTTTCAGAGAAGACCTAACCCACTTTAATCTACAGTTACCTCTAGTTCCTCAGATTATCAAATTATTAAATCTGAAGATGGAGGGTTCAGCATAATAAATATAATTTAGGAGTTGGCAAGGAGAAAGGAGTCATCTGAAAAGCTGCACATTTTCCTACTATTAACCTATCCTTACATCTGTCCCTCCTACTGTCATTTGACCTCTGCTAGACACATATTAGGCAACAGGTAAATTTTCGTTGAATGAATGATTATGCTGCTTGAAAGGAATTACACAAACTCAAATACAGAATAAAAAGCAATGAGTTTTATCACTACAATGATTACCAGAAACTGAGATATGGGCAAAGGTGAATATGTGGGACTAATGTATAAGGAGCAATTGTCACATACCATACTCTACTACCTCTCACCATCAATAAGGAAACTTCTACAGCACCAAGGAGAAGACCATTTGGTAGATCAAACTTCAATGGCTTAGAATGATGGAAGCAAACTTTTATCTCAGGTACTTAATAGAGACATACGTTTGCATACCTCCTTGTAGGCTATAAAGCAGCTGGGGAGTGAGTTCCCTGCTATATTTGTGAATATATGCATTAACATGAATTTCCCCACTCCACTATAGGGAAAAAATATACAAACCCTCACTCTGAGTACGAAAAAATGAATATAGGAAAGAGTCTTCTTTTTAATTAAAAAGAAACTATGAAACACATCACTTGTAAAAAAGAATGCTTTATTTAATCAGGTGTTGAATCCTTTGTGCTGGCAAGAAAAACAGAGAATACAGAATATTTACTTCTTTGGGAGCTAAACAAAGAACGTATTTGCTGATTAATGAAAGTGAGGCAAAGGCATCAAATAGGATTAAATTTGACTATGTTAAAGTCTCCATGGTAAGTGACAAATCTCTCTTCTGCTTTCCTAATTTTTAATCCAAAGAGACAATGATTCTTGACAAATTGTTTTACTAATAAAGCCCATCTTACCCATCTAAAATGTGAATGTCTATGCTCCTACAGATATTTGAGGTTTGTGGAGTGGGTTTTATATAATTGTGGGCAGTCATAAAACATAGTGTAGGGATGGTGATAAGACATAAATTGTACCAACTGTTAATCTCTTTCAGATGCAAATTAACTGAAATTGAACTTGCTGTTTTGTTCTTTCCTGACTTAAACTTAAAATCCTTTGTTTCATGAACAACAAGAAAATTCAATTAGCTGAATCAAATAAAAGTGTTTTCAACAGTCTGCAAACTTAAAACACAATACAGTCTTGTGTTTTTATACTACCTTATTCCTCAGAGTTCCTGAGGTTTGTCACAAAGAATCCCCAAGTAGGAAAGCTTGGGGCTGTATTGCTGCTTCTGAAATGTGTGGAGGATATTTTTCAATTTGTTTCCATTAATAATAAACAATTACATTTAGACCCATTATATTTTAAGCACTGGGCTAGCTGCTTTACAAACATTTATTTAACCCTTACCGAAACCCCACAAGCTAGGCATTATCTCTGCTTTACAGATGAGGAAACGGGTTCAGAGTGGTTACTTGCCATACATACTGGGATCGATGATTGCGCACCACCTCATCAGCTACTGCCTTGCAACTGATGGTTAATCAAACTCTTATCAAACATTAATCAAACTCAGTTGTCTGTGGTAAAAAATACTATGAACACTTATCCTCAGATATTAGAGTTTAAGACAATTTGGGTAATACTACGTAACACACATAGGTAAAAGTATGCTTAGGTAAGGGTCACATTAAAGCCAATGATGCCCAATAATATTCTCCCCCTTTCGGAAAGCAGAAAATCACCCCCAAAGACTTCTTGAATACTTTTAATTGTTAGCTTTTGCTTCATTTTAAAATCCTATCACAATACAGAAAGACACAATTGCCTCACCAGTATCAGGAGCACCACAATCACGAAAGAAATAATCCCCATGCAATTCAGCTACCCACCAGTATCTATAGCCCTTTGCAGCAGCTGTAATTGGCCCCTCTGGCTCCACATTCCTAATATTCATCTCTACCTATTCTTCATAAAATATATTTTTGACTCCAAAAAAAAAGATGAAATCCTAGGCAAGTCCTGACCTTCCTGTACATCTACCTTTTGCACTGCAGGAAGAACTGGAGGTGGGGGCATAGGGAATATCTTAATACTTTACAAAGCACCATTCCCATTGGACAGACGAGCAGGGAGGATTATGTCTCAGTTACCAGATCCACACACCACATAAGCCAAAGGGCAAAAGAAAATTGTCAAGGCTGGAACTAAGGAATTTGGGGCTCCAATGGCAAACTGTCCCTGGACACTGGCTCAGACTCAGTGAGTTAATTATTAGAAAAAGAACCCAGTTTCTGATCTGATGAGGACTTATAGAATAGTAAAACTGAGGGGAAAGGACCATTTGACAGGAAACCTTAAAATAGAATTCAAGAATCCTACGTCCTAATCTGGCTTTGGCCCAGACAATGGGATCACGTCTCTAGATGACTGAGATGGCTGAATATAAAACATACAATCATCAGAATAGCCAATTTTTGGCCTGAGTACCTTCAAAACTCTATCCCAGGGAATTCCCTGGAAGTCCAGTGGTTAGGATTCCACACTTTCACTGCCAAGGACGCAGGTTCAATCCCTGGTCAGGGAATTAAGATCCCACAAGCCACACAGCGTGGCCAAAGTTAAAAAAATAAAAACAACTCTATACCATTTCTATTCTATATTGAAATTCCTCTTGGAGAGCGGAAACCCCAGAGCATGTTTCTTACAGTCTTATAGGAACTAGATCTGTCAAGAATGATGATCTTGAAAGAACTATTTGTGATATTTAATACAGCAGCCACCAGTCATGTGTGGCTACTGAGCACTCAGCAAGTGGTTTGTGTGACTGCGGAAGTCAATTTTAAATTTCATTTCATTTTAATTTAAACTTAAATATCCATACGTGGCTAGTGGCTATTGTACCAGGCAGTGCAGTTCCAGATACTGTAAAAGTTAATTTTCAGCAAATAAAAACACATTAGAAAAAAAAATTAGTCTTTTCTTCCTTAAGACCCAACAAAATAGCCAGGAAATCACATTATTTGTTCAAAATGAACCTTTCTCTGGGTAAATCCCCGAGGACAGAAATGATTTGTTGCTACCCAATCAGGCAACAGGAAATAAGGAAATTCAATGACAATCTCATCTTCAGACTCCCAAGATTTCTCTCCATGTTTTTCTTTGAAGCTATTCCTATCTTACCTTAAATAAAAAATATTCTTCTTTCTCTCCATCATTGGCAGTATCTCTCACTGGGCAGATCCGATGACCCGATGATCTGGGTCTTCCCAACCTCTAAGGTGGGAGGTTGACTTTTCCCAAATGTTTTGGCAAACAAACCAAAGAAATTTTATAACCCTGTGATCAGAGAACACCTTAATTGTAATGCTCCGATAAGAAAAGAAAGGAAACAAAACAGACTTTGGGACTCAGGAGGGAGATGAATTTGGGACTGAAATTGAAGAGATAAGAGCCATTTCCCCAGAACAGTTTTTCCAAGTCCATTCATGAGGAAAATCTTCAACTTCAGGAGATGCAGAAGACTTTTCTATATGAATTTTCTGATGCTGAATGAGGTAGGCACTTCTGCTGAAGCATTTCTCACAGTCAGTACATTTGTAAGGTTTTTCTCCTACATGGGTCCTCCGATGCCTGATAAGGTTAAAGCTTTGACTGAAGCACTCACCACAGTCAGGACATTTATAAGGTTTCTCTCCTGTGTGCGTCCTTTGGTGAATCACCAGGGTGGAACTCTGACTAAAAGTTTTCCAACACTCAGAACATCTGTAAGGTTTTTCTCCTGTATGTGTTCTCTGATGTCTTATGAGGTGGGAGCTAAGGCCAAAACTCTTTCCACATTCACAACATTTATATGGTTTCTCTCCTGGCTGGATTCGGCATTCGTCTATCACACTGCAGTTCTGACTCAAACTTTCTTCATATTCAGACGTTTCATAGGATTTCTCACCTGTGTGCATCTTCCGGTGTGTAATAAGGTTTGAACTTCGACTGAAATTCTTCCCACATTCTGTACACTGATAGGGTTTTTCTCCTGTATGTATTCTCTGATGCTTTATTAGAGTAGAATTGCAACCAAAGCTTTTTCCACACTCAGGACATTTGTAGGGCTTCTCACCTGTGTGTGTCCGCTGGTGGCGAATCAGACTAGAACTCTGACTAAAACTCTTCCCACAGTCGGGGCACTTATAAGGTTTTTCTCCAGTGTGGGTCCTCTGATGTTCTACTAGGACATAACTGTGGCTGAAGCATTTCCCACAAACCGGACATTCATATGGTTTTTCACCTGTATGTGATCTGTGATGCTGAATAAGGTGAGAGCTGCTACTGAAACTCTTCGCACACTCAGGACATTTATAAGGTTTCTCTCCCGTGTGAGTTCTTTCATGGATAATAAGATGGGAGGTGTTGCTGAAGCTTTTCCCACATTCACCACACTGATAGGGCTTCTCGCCTGTGTGTGTTCTCAGATGCTGAATCAGGTGAGAGCTGTTACTGAAGCATTTCCCACACTCAGAACATTTATAAGGTTTTTCTCCTGAGTGGGTCCTCTGGTGAGTTCGAAGATGAGAACTATTATTGAAGCTTTTCCAACATTCAGAACATTTGTAAGGTTTGTCCCCAAAGGATGAAGTCTGCTGGATGGCAGCCCTGGTATGTTGTCCTGGGTCCCATTCCCAGTGATTGGGTTTTTCCTCCTCTTTTCCTGTAGAATTTCCCTGATTCTCCAAGTTGCCATCATTCTCATAGGAATCATCACACTCAGTTTCACGTCCCTGGGACCATGTCAATGGCATTTTTTTTGTGTCCTCATGCTTACAATTTTGTGGGCCATCACTTTTAGACCATTTTGAGGCTCTCTCTTTATCTGCCTTAGAGTTACTGTGTTGAACAGTTTCCAAATTATTCTTACTTTCATCTCCTGCAAGAATAAACAAATAGTCTAAACACATTCGCTAGTCTCTGCCACGGGAAAGAAATTCTGAATCATGGTGAAAGAGAGGGAATAACAAACTCAAACCTCGTAAACTATTTTATATGAAAAAAAGTTTTTATAGCTAGTTTTAATTCTTTTACTCTATGTGTTCACCAAGTAGACGAACGTTTTGTACTTACAACAACACTAATGAGGTATCTGAATAGTTCTCACCGATTGCCACAAGGGATATCAAGCTAAAAATAAAGACTTAATAGAAAAAAGTAAGGGAGAAGATGAATAGAACACTCTCTGAGGTGAAAACTAGATAAAACCTTAGTTAAAATCTGAGCATGTTAACAGGGGCTTCCCTGGTGGTGCAGTGGTTAAGAATCCGCCTGCCAATGCAGGGGACACAGGTTCGAGCCCTGGTCTGGGAAGATTCCACATGCCATGGAGCAACTAAGCCCGTGCACCACAACTACTTAAGCCTGCACGACTAGGGCCCGTGCTCTGCAACAAGAGAAGCCACCACAATGAGAAGCCCATGCAATGCAATGAAAAGTAGCCCCCACTCGCCGCAACTAGAGGAAGCCCGTGTGCAACAACGAAGACCCAACGCAGCCAAAAATAAATTAATTAAAAAAATTTCTTTTTAAACCTAAGCAAACATAGAAATAACAATGATACCCACTACTTAGCAAGAACAGTAACTTTACATATAGTGTATCATTAATCCTAAAAAATATGTGAGACAGATATTATTATTCACTTTTCTTAAGGATGAGAAAACTGAGGCTGTAGGAGTTTTCATAGCTTGGAAGTGACAGAGTAGGGAATCAAATTAAAGTCTGTCTCATTCTAATGCCCTGATCTTTCTACACATTCTACAGTGCACTGGATAACGAATTTCCAAAGGATTCAGATCTTCTTGATCCCTCACCTGTAAAAGTGCTTTTCAAACTCTCCCTCTCTGTGAAGCCATTAGAATCTGAGACCAACAGTTTTTGCTCTTGTTCCATCACAATGGTCACTCACAGTCAGGTTAGGGATCAGAAATCCTGTGGAAGGAAACAGGTTATGCTTGAAGGCATTTGTTAACATTTCTCCTTCTTCCTTCCTCTCCAACTACTGCAACATAACAACTGTAAGCATAGAATGTTCTGTGGACCATACTAAAAATAAGAAACATGGGCCTTAGAAATTCTTTTAGAAAATCTTATCTCAGATGCAAGTATTTAGAATTACGCGTTTACCTGATTTACCTTTCCTAGGGAAATAATTTAAAAATTAAACCTTCACATTAAAGTCTGAGGATCAAGCTTCAAAAACAGAATGAATACTAATACTCACTGTCCACTTGGAATTTAGAAACACTTTTAATTGAAAAAATGAAGTAGTTTTTTGGAAAAGGCACCAACAATAAGATATTAAGGAATCAATATGCAGGTATAAGAAGCAGCTAAAGAGAAAGCACCCTGTTTAGTTTACAAAGAATAAGTGGGTCCTTGACAGAAGGATGAAACCTTTGAAGTCAATTTCAAAAGAAAGTTAGGATTTACTTAACTAGTAACAAGAAATTAAGACAAGGTAGGGCTAGAATAACTATAGCCAATAATCTCTAAACATAAAAGGGAGGCCAACGAGGAAACTCTTCCTTGCCTCTTCCTCTCTATCATAATCACAATATCCTTTTCAGCCTAAACTTTATCTTCTGGACCCAACTACAATCCCTGAGCTCCTTTATGGGACTGGAAATGTGACCTTTCACTGGAAGGCAGTTATACATGGACTTGGCATTTCAGGATATAAAGAATAGCACAATTCAGGAAAAATGGGAGCTTAAAAGAAGGCACACATATGGAAAACAAAAGATGGTGTACTTATCATTTTCACCCTATTACTGCCTATTATGTGGCATGCAGTGAACTAAATACCTTACACGTGTCTCATTTAATTCTTACAACAGCCCTCTGAAGTGTATAAACAGATACCAGCATGCTGTAGGTGAACAAAATAGACATTACGAAACTTTCCCAAGGACACACAACCAGAAAGTAGTAGAGCAGGATTCAGTCCCAAACCTGTTTGGACACTGACTTCAACATTCTTATCTGATACAGTAAACAACTAGAGCAGAAAGCAGAGCTGGGCATAACCCCAACCTGCAAATGATCAGGACCTTTATTTTGGAATATATTGACTTCCACCACCACTCTCCACACCTGGCCCCAGCAGTGAAATCGCCAAGCCCTAACCACTGGACCACCAGGGAATTCCTATATTGACTGTGTTTTTAGAAAGCCAATTCACATCCCTAGACCTTATGCCAAAGGAAGCTGGCATTCTCTAAGCACCCTCAGTCTAAAAGAAACTTGTCTAAATTACAAATATGCCCAGTGTTTAAGTGGGGGAAAAAAACATATACCTGAATGCAAAAAAAAAAAAAGGAAAGTTGTTCAAATGGAGTAATATGTCTTGCCATCTGAGTTACGTATTTCTATCAAAGTCTTTACAAAAGAAGCAAGAGTCTGGGTAACAGATACACATGCTACCATTTTCCCTGCTAAGAAACTATTAATTTTGGTAACAGAAGAGCCCTCAGGTTCTTCTCAGCAAAAGGGTAGCAAACTCAAGGCCATAAATGGTATTAAGAGGCTGTCCTAAATATGTCATTCCAGGGACTTCCCTGGTGGCTCAGTGGTTAAGAATCCACCTGCCAATGCAGGGAACATGGGTTCAGGATCTGGTCCGTGAAGATCCCACATGCCGCGGAGCAACTGAGCCTGCGAGCCACAACTACTGAACCTGCGATCCACAACTACTGAGCCCACGTGCTGCAACTCCTGAAGCCCACACGCCCAGAGCCCGTGCTCTGCAACAAGAGAAGCCAACGCAATGAGAAGCCCGCACGCTGCAATTAAGAGTAGCCCCCACTGGCCGCAACTAGAGAAAGCCCGTGCTCAGCAATGAAAACTCAACACAGCCAAAAAAAATTAAAATAATTTTTAAAAAATGTCACTCCACAGAGAAAGGCTGTTTTCACTCTCCTAGAGCAAAGAGGTGATTACGATGGGGCAGTGCTTTGGATTAAAAAGACTTCCAAAGAAAATGCACTGCCTGAAGCTTAGCTTTAAGAAGCGCTGGCAGGGAGCACAGGCGGGGGTGCACTACGGGGTGAGCTCCAGGGGAGGAGATCATCTCCAGTCGACACGGTCCTTCAAGGGACCCCGTAGGCGAGGCTGGCGCAGTTGCCCGTGCAGCAAGAGATGCTGGCTGGGCCTTCGCCCCTCACAGCAACCGCATCCCTCTCCGGGACTGACATCCCTCTTCTGGGCGGCGCATCTTCGCTCCTCTGGCCCGCAGCCCTCGGCTCCCTTCCACCCGAGAAGGAACTCACTGTGCTGGGGGTTACACACAAGGCGCCCCGCACCCCCAGCAAGCCCAGCCGTCCCGGAATTAAGCGACCCCTCTGCTTCCGACCCCACCAACCCACGTTCCTAACCTCTCAAACCCGGAAGACAGAAACAGGAAGTACCCCCATCTCCCCCAGCGGGCTTGCTGGGGCCTCTCTAGGAAACAGTGATGGCTCGTTCTCGTTGGTCTTAACCCTTAGGTTACCGGACAAGAAGGAGCGTCCTGGTGGATTTCTCTTCCTTGTGGCCTTTGTCTTTTGCCAACTCTGATTCTCATCCCTCACGCTTATCAGGCGCCTTATCATAGGGGCCCAACTGGAGCTTATACTTTTCTTTGCCATCATTAGATTTCTCATCATCATTAGAATTAAAATGAAGCGAGTATTTTAAGCGCCTTCTGTGTGTTCCCACTGCTGTGAACTAGGAGGTATATTTAGCTACCTGTGAAACAGTGAGAGAGCTAAGGCATCCATCCACATATAAAACAATTAGTTTAGGAGGCAACATTATGAATAACACTTAGAGAAGCAGTTAAACTCTCCTCTTTCATTACAGAGAAAACAGAAGCCGTCATCTCCCGCACATCAAACATGCAAGTCTACTAAGTATGCACGGCAACCATCTCTTCCTTCCTTCCTATCACAACAGAGCCTTGGTGCTTGGCACTGAAAATGAGCCCTCTACTACCAGTCACTTTACTTCCCACCTTCATGGGATCCTTACACCAGTGGTCCCCAACCCTTTGGGCACCAGGGACTGGTTTCGTGGAAGACAATTTGTCCACGGGGTTGGGGGGAGGGATGGTTCAGGCGATAATGGCAGCGATGGGGAGCAGCCGAGGAAGCTTGCTCGTCCGCCTGCCTCTCACCTCCTGCTGTGCCGCCCAGTTCCTAAAAGGCCACTGACCGGTACCATCTGCCGCCCAGGGGTTGGGGACCCCTGCCTTACACTATCAACAAAACCCTTGACTCTCCCACCTCCACACCAAAACAGTCCTTCAGTTTTCCTTTTTTTTTTTTTGTTTTCTTTTTTATTTTTGCGGTACGCGGGCCTCTCACTGTTGTGGCCTCTCCCGTTGCGGAGCACAGGCTCCGGACTGGCCGACTCAGCAGCCATGGCTCACGGGCCCTGCCGCTCCGCGGCATGTGGGATCTTCCCGGACCGGGGCACGAACCCATGTGCCCTGCATCGGCAGGCGGACTCTCAACCACTGCGCCACCAGGGAAGCCCCTATGGTTTTTTTTTTATGGCAGCCCAAGCAAACTAATATAGTCAGAAAGCTAAAATTACATTTACCAGACTTATCTGAAGTAATGGCAGTAGCTGAAGCAGCAGGGTTTTTGTTTTTGTTTGATATGGACCATTTTTCAAATCTTTTTTGAATTTGTTACAATATTGCTTCTGTTTTATGTTTTGTTTTTTTGGCAGCAAGGCATGTGGGATCTTAGCTCCCCGACCGGGGATCGAACCTGCACCCCCTGCATTGGAAGGGGGAGTCTTAACTACTGGACCGCCAAGGAAGTCCCGAAGCAGCAGTTTTGAGAGGCATTCCTGAAAACTCAGCCCCCAATCTGTTTCTTCAGCCCTCCCAAGGATTCCAAAAGCCATTTAATGGTTATAGCAAATCTTCTCCTTATGTCAAATCAAGGAGATTCTGTTCTCTGCAATGGAAACTAACTAAGGATGAAAGCTACTAGTAAGGAAGCTACAGAGATGGATTTAAGGTTGGGGACACATGGACAAAGTTTATAGAAGTTCCACTGAGTGGCAGAGACCTTTGGCTAGCTTGGAGACAGAATTCCCAATGGGAGGATGGCTGAGTGATACATGTAAGGTGGCTGTGGCCAGCACCACAGTCCGAGTTAGGTGCTGAATGAACAGTGCTGCTTGCCTTATAATTGAATACTCTGGCCATGGCAATCTGTCAACACCAACCACTGGACAGAAAAAGACTTTACTCAAAATTTCTGGTTTGTACAAAGACTCAGAGCTCTAGTTTAACTCCAAAGGAAGACAAGAACAGGAGTGAATTTGAACTTTCCACCAACCCTTGTCAGTGGGGTGCACCAAGGCAAACCACGATTTGGAAAAGTAGAGAAATATGACATTTCTTGTAGATGAGTAGCAGGGTGTGTAGCACTGTATTTTCCCAAGATGGTCACCACAGTGTATCCCAAACTACATGTTATTTTTGCAAGGTGATGTTGACACTCCTTATATCCAGTGATGGCTTCTGTGTCTCCTCTCCTTGAACTGAGTAATCCTGTACAACTGTCTCAAACTGTGGAGTCTGAGGGAAGTGACGAAATGTGACTTATTCTTATTCTCTTGCGATGCCTGCTCTTAGAACCCAGCCACCATGCTGCAAGGAAGCCCAGGTCACTTGGAGAAGCCACGTGAAGCTATCCTGGCTTGAGTGAGAAAGACTTTAAATGACTTCAGCTCCAACCAACATCATACTGCAACCACATGAGACCCCAAGTGAGAACAACCAGCAGAGTCCAGTCTTCCTCCAGAACTATGAGAGGAAGTCATAAAATGATTATTTTTACTCAAAGCTCCTAGGTTTTGGAATGAATTGTTATGCAGCTATGGACAATCAGAATACATTTAGTACATTGAAGAGTGGTACTACTTTTAACAAAAACCCAAAACATGTGATATTGCCTATGGAAACAGGTGGCAAGCAGAAAAGGGAAGGTCCTTGAGCAGTATTAGTGGAAGACTAAGGATCTTGAGGAGATTGTCAGTGAGGGTTTAAAGGGAAATGAGGAGAAGTGGAAGATGGAGGAAAGAGGTCCTTGTTATGTAGTGGAAGAAATTTGGCAACACTGTCATCTGTGCCAACATCGAAAATAAGAAATATACCTAGTGGGCTAAACAATCTTGGTCAGGAGTCAGCAAACTCATTTTGTAAAGGGCCAGATAGTAATTATTTCATGTCTGAGGAGCTACTCAACTCCTCACGAAGGCACGAGTCTACAAAATTGGCAAATAGGCACCAGTGTGTTCCAATAATACTTTAGTTACAAAGAAATGGACAGCCTACCCATCAGTAGTATTTTGCTGACCCTTGTTCTAGCTAAAGAGATTTCAAGATAAAATATTAAAAGTGCCACATGGCCTCTTCTTGCTGCCTGTGATAAAATGTGAGAGAAGAGAGATAAGTTAAAAGTACCAGCCCTTGAATATATAGGAGTTAGAACCTGCTGCATTTGAAAAAAATTTCTTTTCTCATCTCAGCCTCTCCAGATGGAGAACAGGTTAAAATTATGAAATAGCTTCTGGGAAATGTTCAAATATCAGGTGCTCCTAGGGAAAAAAATATAGTCTAAATAAGGGTCAGCAAATTACAAAAGACCTTTTAAGGATCTTAAGTGTTTGTATTGAAGAGCTTCTCTCAAAGAGTCTGTAGGGCCTTGCCCGCAGCAACCATCAAAGAGGCCAAGGTGGAAGCAGGTTATTTCATGATTTGTGGGTGTTGCTTTTGTCTAATAGTGTGAGCGAAATATATGTTGACATAACAAAAGCCTCAAGATTTCTGAAAGTAATATGTCAGCTGGGACTGAAAGGCATAGAGTCAGAGGAGGCTGAACTTGGGAGATGAAACTTGAGCTGAAATGAGGAGTGGACGTTTTCTGCACAGACAGATGGGAGTTGGGGAGAGTGATGAGGGTAGGGATGCCAGGAGCAGTGACATTGTGGGGGAGAGTAAGGCACAGGGGTGTGAAAGAACAAGCTGTGTTCTGAGAACCACAAACAGTTTGGCATTCAGTAGGAAGAGCATGGTGGCCAGAAATAAGACTGAACAGAAAGGTCCTAAAATTTAGATATTATCTTGTTGCCAGTGTAGGAGAGGGGAAAAACACATTTTTCTTCTCCCCTTCTAAGTTCTCAGCTGGGCCCTCTGTAACAAAAACAAAAATGAAACAAAACAAAAAAGCAAACAGATTAACAAAATAAAAATAAATAGAAGTTTATTAATATGTACATTTCATATATACACGGGAGAGACTCAAGGAAAGAGTAACTCAAAGAGATGGCGTAGATCTCTGGCTTACATAGCATCTTCAACAAAGCACAATAAATCAGTAGAGAAATGATAAGACAAAGGAAAGCAGTTTAGGCTTCGAAGGGCAGCGAACTGTGAAAAAGTAAATATATGGGAGGAACCTAATGGAGTAAGGTTTGTTTGTAGATTCCTCTGGTACTGATAAGAGTCTAGAGTCATCTCCAGTGAAGGAGAATTTATATCCTGCCTTTCAGCAGAAAAGGAGGAGGGTAGAGAGAGCTTTTTTTTTTTACCTTTGCTCTTTCTTAACTGCCTTCAGCTTAAAACAATTTTTATGTCAAAGAGGCATATTTTGGGGTGTCATATTCTGGTTCCCTTGAACAGTAGCCCATGTTTGTGGCTGAGTAGTTTTCATAGCCTGTTTCCTGCCAGTAAAATTTGGGGATTCCCAAGACCTCTTTATCATGTACTTTCTTGGACCCAAGACTTTGGCCTTGGGTCCAAGGTTTTCTATGTCTTCCCGTGCATTAGATGGGCTTACTCTCCCAGCTGCAAGGCAGAAAAACCCTGCCCAGAAATGTTACTGATCATATGCACAAGAAGCAGAGAGCAAGTGAAAAATGAACAGGAAAATCTTAGCCCATGGTGGGTTGAACAACACACACATGTTCAGTCTTTTCTGCCCTATCTCACCTCTGAAATAAGTTGCTTTTCCTGACCCCATAGATGAGTAAGGGGTAAGGATTGAGGCAGGGGTATAAAGAGCAGAAGATACTTTCTGCTATTTCCAAAAAAAAAAGGAAGTTCTTATATTATGGGGCTGCAGGAATGTGGGGAGCAGAAAAGAATGGCTTTTCTTCTATAGCTACAAGCTTCTTGAGGATGGCATCCAGTAAACATCTTGAAATGGATTCAAGAATGAATAAATGAATGAATTTGCTTACCATATTGTCTTATGATGCAGCAGGCTGTGTAGATGTCTTTACCCAGGTGAACAGGTGAGCTCTCTGAGCACAGGAATCCTGTCTCATTCTTATATTCCAAGCACACAGCACAGTAGGAGGCAGGGAATATTGAATGGTTAAATTAACTCCTTAGGATACAAGATCTGGAAGGCATTGAGGGCATATCCTATTTTGAAGCTTGAAAAACTTATCCAGTTCTTTTATTTCTCCTCTCATTTCTCTTATTTCCTCTGTTCTTCCACTCATTTATTCAACAAATATTTAGTGTTACCTGCTGTTGATTTTCTGAGAGGGTCAACTTGAACAGGAGTTTGAATAGATTGCCCTGACCCCTGGCTGGCTGATATAGGGGACTAGTCAAGTGAGCTTCTGCCTTTCTTCAACCGTGGCTGTTCCCAGGCACCAGAACCAATGAGAATAACAGTTAAAACTGTCTGCCATGAACATGGAAGTACTGATATGTCTTCAAGATAGTGATTTCATTGACTTTGGATATATACCCAGAAGTGGAGCTGCTGGATCAAATGGTAGTTCTATTTTTAATTTCTTGAGGAACCTCCACACTGTTTTCCACGAGTTTTCATTCTCATCAACAAAGTAAAAAGGTCCCCTTTTTTTCACATCCTTGTGAACATTTGTGATCTCTTGTTGTTTGATACGGAATCCACTAACACCACAGTCGCCAACACATGGTAACCTAGCAGTGGAGGGTGAAAGTAGTGGAGGCGTGGGGTAGGGGAGAGGGGTTAGGGCTTTGCCCGTATCTTCCCTTTTTTCTTCTCATCAAATTTTTTCTCTCCCATTGGGTGTGGTACAGAGTTGGAGAGGAAAGGGAAAGGGAAAATGACTAACCTGAGAGGCAGACTGGGGAAGGAGGCTCTCTTAGGGGAGTTTGATGTTTATGGCCAGGTGTGATCAATGGCACCTTTAAGTTGAACCCAGGCTCATTTCCAGTGAAACAACTGCCCCATTGAGACCTTCAGCAAAATTACAAGTGTAATTGGCCATTTTTTGCTTGGTGAGTTGCAACACTGACACTTGTAATACACAGAATATAGTTACAAGTCAGGCCAAACTTCACACGTAAAGAGCTTAGTCATCCACAAAACTGCCTTTATTTCAGACACCAGTCCCAAATTAGGGGGTCACCAGCACTTCTGACTAAGTTTAGGGTTCCCACTATCCCCTCAGCTTCAATAATTCACTAGAATGACTTACAGAACTCAGGAAAGAGCTATACTTGCTATTACAGTTTTATTATAGCAAAAGGACACAAATCAGAACCTGCCAAAAGCAGAGATGCATAAGGTGAGGTTCTGGGAAGGCCCCAGACATGGAGCTTCTGTGTTCTTTCCCCGTGGAGTCAGGACACATCACCCTCCTAACACATCAGTGTGTAAAAATACACAGAGTATTGTTAACCAAGGAAGCTTCTCTGAGCTTCAGTGTCCAGATGTTTTATTGGCTTCTCATTATGTAGGCATGACGGATTAAATTAGTGCTCATGTGGTTAAACTCAATCTTCAGCCCCCTTCCCCTCTCTGAGGTTGTACTGATATCATGTGGTTAAAAGCCCTAACCCTCTAATCACATAGTTGGTCTTCCTCAGTGTGCCAAACCCCACCCTGAACCATCTCATTTGCATAAGCTCTCTAGGGTCCTACCAGGAGTTTCCTCATTAGCATGAACTCAGGTGTGGTCCAAGGGGACACGCCTATCACTTGGGAAATTCCAAGTATTTAGAGGCTCCCTCCCAGGACCTGGGGACAAAGACCAGCCAAATTCTTTGTTATACAACAGGAACCTTCCTGCCTACAAATCCCACCCTCTTTCCCTGCATCCTCCTGCTTGCCTAAGATGGTGAAAAGTGTCCCACCACTGCTGATTCTCCACCACTATCACCATCACCACCGCCACCACCACCAGGGGAAAAAAATCCTCTCTCCTCTTTTCCTGTGCCTGAGAGATAAACTTGGTACTTGCTATGGAGTGAATTGTGCCCCCCACTTCATTCGTATGTTGAAGCCATAACCCCCAATGTGACGGTATTTGGCCATGGGGCCTTCAGGAAGTAACTAGGTTGAGATGAGGTCATGAGAATGGGAACTTCATGGGATTAATGCCCTTATAAGACACCAAAGATTGATATCTCTCTCTCCCCCCACCCCACTCCCTCTCTCTCCACACCATGTGAGGACACAGTCAGAAGGCCAAGAAGAAAGCTCTCACCAGAACTGGACCACGCTGGCACCCTGATCTCAGACTTTCAACCTCCAGAACCATAACCACTGAGTATATGGTATTTTGTTGAGTAATACAGTGCTGATCTGATTGTATGATCAGAACAGCTCACACTAAATTGTCCACTGTCAGGTTTTAACCTTTGCAGAGATATTTGCATTTTAAAAGAGAAGGTGCTTTAAATGATGGAATCACTGATTGGCAGACGGTACACAGCCATGTGGTGAGTAGCAGTGTGATGTCCTAATCATTAAATTCTTTGCCTCACATACAAGATTTGTGACTCTTTACTAAGAAATTGAACTACTCTAAGCCAAAGTAACTTGGGTACCATCTTCTCCATCCTGAGGATTATCCTCATTACTTTTAGTGGTGGGCTTTCTGGTGCTTTCAGCAGATCTTTGGCTCCTTTTCTTTGTCATTCCCCTTCCCACTTCTCCTGGCATTATTTGGCCTGGGAATATGTGCAGAGATTTTCTACTGAAACAATCACTGCTCCAAGTACCTGTGACTCAGCACCTCCGAGGTGGAGTTTAATGGAGGAGAGACTCAGCTTAGGGAAGGAGTAGGAGCTGGCACAGAGCACCAAAGATATCAGAAGCCCAAGAACCATAGACTCCCACTACAGAGGACTGCCTGATTGAAACAGATACCAAGGAAATTGCAACATCTTTTTTGAAGGTGGGTGGGAGGGTTGGGTGTGTGGGTTGCGAGGGGAAAGAAATGTCTGTATGGATTTGCTTCTGGTGTTACAGTAAGTCAAGGGGATCAAGAGAGCAGGGTGTAGATTGTGCCTTTCTCATATTAGCCTGGATGACTCTTTCCTTAGTCACATTAAATGCTCGGGATCCTAAACTGTGTCAGCAGGTGGCTCCAGAGGCAGCTGTTTGGTGAGCCTGCCACAGAATATAAATTATGCTGCAGAGTAACCCATCCCTGTGTAATCTCAAAGAATATTTGTGCAAACATAAGGTGCTATTTGTAACAATTAGATTTAACAAAAATAAACCTGAGTGGATTATGAGCATGGATACTTTCTAATATGAACCATTTGGAATTAAATACTGGAGAGAGAGACAGACAGACAGAGACAGAGGGAGAGGCAGAGAGAGACACACACAGAGAGAGAGAGAGTCTCCAGAATATTAAGGGTCTGACCTCTCCTCTTTGGCCAGATTTTCTCTAAGGTTAGTTGTCTGCAGTGTTCTCATCTTGGCCCCTACCCTACTGCAAACCAATTTTCCTCCAGAAGACAGAAGATCAAGAAGAAGCAGGCCTCATTCCTGGCTATGGAGGCGCACGCTAGTTCTTAGAGCCACAGAGCTGTACAATGTAGAAAGCTGGAAAACTGGTCTCAAATTATGCAGGAACCTAGAAGAGGAGGACACCATTTGGAAATCTGAGGTGTGAGTACACATTATGAAACCTGGTCTGTGGCTAAGGGTACTTCATTCATTTCTAAATACACCAAATTCTGGAAAGCAGAGTGGTTACCAGTCAGAACTGTGAAAGCAACATAATTTCTTTGGGACATTTTTCCACTTGCTCTTTTTGGATACCACTCTTCACCTGAACTCTAATTTCAGATTGATCTTCCAATATACCAGATGTTACCTCATCCAGCCTCTGCATTTTACCCTTTGTCTCTCAGCCCATCCCTACAGATGCTGATGTACTCGAGGGTATCTGTAGAATCACAGACCCAGAGTTGGCAGGAAGAAAGAAGGTGAAGAAGAATATTTGATCAATGCCTTCCATGCCCCAGACACTGTCACGTATGTTCTCTCACCTCATCCTCACAACCATCCTGTATGATGTAGGAATGAGTATTCCAGCTTTTCGCATTTTGAGGAAACTGACACAAAGAGCTTAAGATAATTACAAAGCCCCTAGGAAGCAGAGGGAGTGAAGGCCCTCAACAAAATCTTTCCTGCCCAATGGCAGCCCTATAGATCTCTTTTGAATTCCTGAACCCATTCCTTCTCCAGTATTTTATTCTGCAGTGTATGCCAGCCCCTGGCAAAAAGTTGTCCCGGGCACCATCTTGGACTATTCATTTTCCCTTAGCCCGTAAACAACCCAAAGTCACTAAATTCTGCTGATCCCACCTCCTAAATGAGTCTCAAATATGTCCACTTCTCAGCTCTCCCACTGTCACTTTCCTAGGCCAGTGCACCATCATTCTCATTCATGGTATCTCTGTCTCCAAACTGGATCAAGAGGTGTGTGTATGGAGGGGGAAGGGGGACGTTGAGGAAGAGTGAAGAGCTGCAGAAATATCCTTATATTTTAATTGGCTTTTAACAATATTAAATCAAATAAGAGCATATATGGAACGTTCATATTACCACGCTTGGCACTGTAACTACTCGATACATGGGGCTGGTATTAATATGGAAATCACATGCAAAAGACTTCCTGGTCACCGTGTTTAATGTCTTAACTTCAGCTGGCCGGAGGGTCATGCTTTGTCTTCTCCTTCTATCTAGAACTCACATTTTATTCCCCTGAGACTCTTCCTCCCTCTACACTCCTCATTAAATACTTTTTGCTTTAGATCTCAAAACAGATGCTATTGACTTTTATGATATTCATTTGTCAAAAAAAATGTATTCAGTCTAGGGAGGCACTATATAAATAACACTTTAAGTCTATCTGCCTGTGTTTAATAGTATATGAATTTAGGGCTGGCAAACTCTGAAAGAGAGTTGATATTATCAGCTTTACCTAATGATATAAGTACTGCATTACATTTCTACTGAAGTTGGTTAAGAAAGCACTTTTCTCAGAGAACCATCTCCCAGTCATCAGAAAATGAGAGCCAAAATTGGCAGGCAAACAGGTATTTGTAACTATGTAAAGTAGATGTGGAAATCCTCAGCATTGTAGAACACAGAACAGGAATTCCTCTTAGGAGTCTAGAAGACATTTGAGAATATGTGAGAATATATTTGACTATCTTTGGTTGGTGCTACCAGTAGTTAGTTGGCCAATTGCTATGAACTGAATTGTGTCCCCTCAAATTTCATGCTTTGAAACCCTAACCCCCCTGATGTGACTGTATTTGGAAACAGGGCTTTACGGAGGTAATTTAAATGAGGTCATAAAGGTGGGACCCCTAATCCTAACGTCCTTATAAGAAGAAGGGACAAATACCAGGGATGCAAGTGTACAAAGAAAAGGCCATGGGAGGACATAGCAAGAAGATGGCCATCTGCAAGCCAAGGAGAGGGGCCTCAGGAGAAATCAAACCTGTTGACACCTTGGTTTTGGACTTGCAGACTCCAGAATGGTGAGAAATAAATTTCTGATGTTTAAGCCATCCAGTCTGTGGTATTTTGTTATGGCAGCCCTAGCAAACTAAGAATGCAAGGGATAGGAATGCTAAATGCCCTACACAGTACAGGATGGTAGATTCTACACACCAAAAATTTGTCCTGTCCCAAATGCAAAAGCATCCTGTTCAGAAACACCGATCTGGTCCCAGCTCTTCATCTTATAGATGACTCCATGAGACTTGTCTTTGAGGCAAAGCACCGTATCTTATTTACATTGTTCTGTCAGGAGCTGGCATAGTGTCTGCGGCTCAGTAGGAGCCTAGAAATTATGAGGGTGCTTATGCAAATTATTCACGTGCTTATGCATTTTACCTTTTTTTTCAGTTCACCTGAGCCATTCATCTGCTTGGGGGGGATATCACGACTTATTGTTGAGGGCCTACAAAGAGACAGACTGGGGTAATATTTAGCTTTTGACATTCAAAAATAAGATTTTGCTGCAAGACAATAATTGCGTTCTTTACCAAGCTCTTGTTTTGAGAGAGGATTATTTAAAGTCCTTTAGCATATCAAGGGCCTGGTTTGGGACTCAGTCAAAGAGCTCTTCCTAAGGGCGTTGCAGAAAGAAGATGAAGCCCTTTGGCTGAAGGCAAAGGTAACACTGGAAGCACGGAGTTATTACCCACTCTGTCCTTCCCTGGCACCCCTGTCTAACAATTGCACCCCAGTCACTTACTGTTACCTGACATTCTGTTTTGTACTTGTTTCTTTGCTTTTCCCCTTTCTCTTTGACTAGAATGTTAACTGCACGAGGCAGTTCTTTGCCTATTTAATTACTACTGTATTCCCAGCATCAAAAACGTACCTGGAAGCTCAATAAATATTTATTGAATGAATGAATGCGTTTTCTTTCCTCTTCATCTCTCTTTCACATCTAAAGAAGGAGAAGAAGAAACACTTCAACTTGAGAGGATATCTTTAAAGCTTTTGAATTCATTCACTGGATTTCTCTACTTGTAGATGAAATCCTGAGAACTGACTTCATTAAATCGCATCCTGAAAGATCTAAGGAAGGAGCATCTCTGACTTACTGTTCATTGTTCTGCTCTCCATGTTTGCTTCCTTTTGCAAAGTTTATAGTGTGACAAATGACATCTCTAATGGCACTGGGCCACTAATTGTTCAGAAAGTACAGATAAAATAAAGCTGATGCCCTGGGTGCCTGCCTGCTTCTGGTAAGCAAAGCTGGGGATGTATTCCATGAATGGTGACTCCTTCTCAATAGTGGAACCTCATGGGTCCTAAGTCCTAGTGGAGCTGCCCAGACAAGCCTGTCATGTCTCTGAAGGAAGTCATGCCTCCTTGTCCACCATCTCTGTGGGAAGCGCATATGGGTGAAAAGGTGAAGATAGGATTCTGCACTAGAAAACAATTCTATCAGGAAATCCTGTGTATTCAGATCACCAACGTTTGGCAATCAGTGTTGAGATTTTTCTTTGCCACAAAAGAATAAATGTCTTAGGAAACATCAGGACAAATGACCAAGAATGTGAATTTTCACAAAGGATTGGGACCATCAAGTTCTTTGTTTATTAGTATCCAGAAAGATCAACCATGTCCTTTGGGATGAATTACATGGAGACTCTTTATTAGGGTGGGAGAGGAAAGGGGGGAGGGGAAATCCACAAAGGGTGTGGCATTTTACAATGTGACACCTGCATAATGTCAAGTTCATGTGCAGAACAAGTCAGTTGTTACCTATGACAGTCCCTATTCTAAAATGGATTCTCTTCATCTGCATGAAGGAGAAAACTCCTAGTGAGGTATTAGATAATAGGATGAAATAATCTGATCTATATTGTCATCATAAAAAGAACTTTCATCTGTGTGGTAGTGCAAAGCTGATCAAGTACTTTCATACCAAAATGCCACCTATTCCTCATTGCAAGTTTGCGAAGAGAACAGAGCAGGAACCATGTCCATTTTGCAGACAGGAAAACTGAGGTTCTGAGAGGGTAAGTGAGTTGCCCAAGCCCATGGCCCAGTGGTGTAGGTGGGTCTAGAGCCCTGGTCTTCCAGCCCCTACTCTTAGCATGTCTCGCGCTACATCAGGATGCAGCACTCCACGGTGGTTCATCAATAAAGTAAACATATGATTTATTGCCCAAACCAGTACACTTCAGAAAGTGAGAGAAGCTCTATGAATAATTATTCTGAGACAATAACTGGAAACCAGGACTGTCTCAGGAATACTTGGATGAATGTTGACCTTAATCAGTGGGAAGAGGCAGAGGCGACAGGTACACTGCACACTGCCCTGCTCATTTTTTTCTTCAGCAAGAGACATAAATCTTCATCTTTTTTTGAAAGTTACTGCCTTTTCAGTTCTGAGTAACACAGTTCATCTCTAGCATTTATTGTTTGTAGATTTTTTGATGATGGCCGTTCTGACTGGTGTGAAGTGAATCAAATCCTCACTGTGGATTTGATTTGCATTTCTCTAATGATTAGTAATGTTGAGCATTTTTTCATATGTTTATTGGCAATCTGTATATCTTCTTTGGAGAAATGTCTATTTAGGTCTTCTGCCCACTTTTGTATTGGGTTGTTATTTTTTTTTTTTTGATATTGAGCTGCATGAGCTGAAAAAGGAGATTAATCCTTTCTCAGCTGCTTCCTTTGCAAATATTTTCTTCCATTCTGAGGGTTGTCTTTTTGTCTTGTTTATGGTTTCCTTTGCTGTGGAAAAGCTTTTAAGTTTCATTAGGTCTCATTTGTTTATTTTTGATTTTATTTCCATTACTCTAGGAGGTGGGTCAAAAAAGATCTTGCTGTGATTTATGTCAAAGAGGTCACCAGACTTCTTAACCACCCTTATAGACAATGCCTCTGACGTATGGGTCACTATAGTAATGGGGCAGGAGGAGGCTTAAGTTGTTTTCCAGGAACCTGTAATCAGCTGCTGCCCAGTTCCAGCCAGCCAACACTGCTTGGACCCACTGATCACAAAACTGGGCCTGTGCAGCTGTCCAATGAATGACCTTTTGAAGTCAGAGGGCTGAAAACTTCACCCTCAGATCATGCTAAGTGCCTCTAATTTTGAACATGTGTCCCATGAAGAAGTATGTAACCCAGGTATGTCTGCTTAGGACACCAATTACCTCACCTTTTCCCTACCTCCAATCCCCCTTCCCCGTGCCTAAGACCAGCCTGCTTCTTTATTCCATAAATATCTCAAGTTCCTCGCCGGGGAGGTGGATATGAGACTTGTTCTCCTGTCTCGTCTCTTGGCTGCCTTGTGAATAAACTCTTTCTCAGCTATGAACTTCAGCATCTCAGCGTTTGGCTTGCTGTGAGGTGGGCAAAGGAGACTGGTTGGTAACAACTCCCTCCTGTGTCACAAAGTAACATAGTCTGGGAACACTTAGATATATGGAAACTTGAAGCAAGTCTGCCTGCCCCCAAAAGCTCATGGGCATCCTAAGGCCACAGTTGTGATGGGTGATTGTTGTGTCAGTGTGTGCTGTGTCCTATCTAACTCATTCTCCATCACCAGTGCAGTTAAAGCAACATCCTGTCACTTTTTTGAGCCTACTCTATATAGCTGTGTTTGCAAAGGGAGCCGAAGGCATCTGTCAGAATACATTTTTGCTGCATTTCTAAAAAAAAAAAAAAAAAGCTCAGTGGGCTAGGAGAGAATTGTCCTCTCTCAGTCACACAGCAGGGCATTGCCGTCTCTTGCTGATTGCCGATTTCCATCATTTTCCAACACTGAAAGTGGAGAAGTGAAATCAATACAAAAGCAAGTTGAGGTTGTTTCTAGGGTATATGTAGACAGTTTGCCAAAATCATGTCTTAAGAGTAAAAGAAGAAGCAAAGGGAAAGGTTACCTTTGCCCTTGAGCACAAAGGCTTAGTGTGGGTTCACCCATTGAGAAAGGTCAGATCTGAGTAGTGATAAGCAACATGGTGGGCCAGCCCAAGGTCAGAGCCTTTTTTTAAAATGAATTAATCAATTTTTGGCTGCATTGCGTCTTTGTTGCTGCGTCCGGGCTTTCTCTAGTTGTGGCGAGAAGGGGCTACTCTTCATTGCAGTGGGCGGGCTTCTCATTGCGGTGGCTTCTCTTGTCGTGGAGCATGGGCTCTAAGCATGCAGGCCTCAGTAGTTGCAGCACATGGGCTCAGTAGTTGTGGCTTGTGGGCTGTAAAGCACAGGCTCAGTAGCTGTGGCCATAGGCTTAGTTGCTCTGTGGCATGTGGGATCTTCCTGGACCAGGGTTCAAACCCATGTCCCCTGCATTGGCAGGCAGATTCTTAACCACTGCGCCACCAGGGAAATCCCCCAAGGTCAAAGCCTTTTGAGAATTAGACATGGAAACCAGACTAGTGGGGGCTCGTGTTTGATTCTGATGAATTTACAAGGCTGGTGACATCTTGTTTGGACTTCTCTGGAAAGGCCCAGTTTGGACCTGGAGGTGAAACTTTGCTGGTGTATTAGTCAGGGTTCTCCAGAGAAACAGGAGGTAGTATGTAAATAGTATGCAAATAAATAAATATAACAAATAAATAAATAAAACAAATAAATTCCTTATATTATAACAAATCTATATCTATCTATCTATCTATCTCTGTAACTATCGCCTGCTGGTCCTGATGGCTGACAAGTCCCAAGATCTGCAGACGGATTCAGCAAGGTGGAGACCCAGAAGAGCCAATGCTTTAGTTCCAGTCTCAGTCCAAAGACCTGGAACCTAGGAAGACCCGAGTTTGCGTCCAAGTTTCAGTTTGGGTCTAAGATGAGAAAAACACCAATGTCCTAGTTCAAGGCTGTCAGGTAGGAGAATTCTCTCTTACTCAGGTGAGGGTCAGCCTTTTTGTTCAATTCAGGCCTTCAACTGATTGGATGAGGTCCACACACATTATAGAGGGAAATCTGATTCACTCAGTCTATTGATTTAAAAGTTAATCTTATCCAAAATTACTCTCATAGAAACACCCAGAAAAATGTTTGGCCAAATATCTAGACACCCTGTAGCCCAACTGAGTTGACACAAAACTAACCATCACAGCTGGTATCAAAGGTGCACCAGAAATTATAGACCAAGTCATCTGGGAACTGCTATAAGCAGAAATTGGTGGTCCTGATACACACATGTAGGGAGATGTACAGCTAGCCAAAGGCACTTTGTGGAGTGCTAGAACTCAGAGGATACATAAGGGAAATTAAGACCACACATCCACCCACCAAGGTGAATTGGCACTGCCACCGAGTACTGCTGTTCCTGGACTGAAAGCTCTTCCTAAATCTGTTCAAAAGGCACATCTTATAAATGGGCTGTATTGGGCTTCCCTGGTGGCTCAGTGGTTGAGAATCTGCCTGCCAATGCAGGGGACATGGATTCGAGCCCTGGTCTGGGAAGATCCCACATGCCGCGGAGCAACTAGGCCCGTGAGCCACAATTACTGAGCCTGCGCGTCTGGAGCCTGTGCTCCGTAACAAGAGAGGCCACGATAGTGAGAGGCCCGCGCACCGCAATGAAGAGTGGCCCCCGCTCGCCGCAACTAGAGAAAGCCCTCGCATAGAAACGAAGACCCAACACAGCCATTAAAAAAAAAAAAAAAAAAAAAAAGGGCTGTATCTACTGCTAAAATAATTAGAAAGTCTGAGAAAAGAAATTACAACCAGAATTCCGTCAATAATCATAGCAAGTATTATTCCCTCATTGTTTCTTCCACTTTTTTTTTCATTTACATATAGGTTTTTATATAGTTGTAGACAAAACTATATATGGAAAATTGTGTTATATGTTGAATATGTATTATACTTGATCAAAGGCAAATTTGCTCCCCGGGAGACATTTGGCACTGTGCGGAGACATTTTTGGTTGTCAAAGCTAAGCAGGAGGGTGTGCTACTGACCCGCTGGTAGAGGCCAGGGATGTTGCTAAACAACCTGCAATGCACAGGACAAACCCACACCCGCCAACAAAGAATTATCTGATCCAAAATGCTGAGAAACTCTCTTATACTTTTTACAACTAGTTTTACTGCAATATACAGTGTTCAACATTACTACATTGTCTTTGAACTAATTTAGTCTATGTGGTAGCTTGTTGGCACATTGTGGGTACTGAATGAAACTTATTAATGAATGCATAATATTCCATTGAGCTAATACGAAGAAATTTCCATAACTATCCCCCTATTATTGGACATTAAGGTTAAGAGATTTTGTTACTAAAAATTATACTGCAGTAAACATTATGAAAATATCTTAATTTGAAATATATCTATTGGATTAATTCCCAGTTATGAGATCAAAGGTCCACTTGCAGAAAAAGGAGACTGGTAATGTTTTGTGATCAATAGTACATGCTTCAGGTTCTTGAAAGCAGAAACTTGTCTTATTTAATGTTTTAGTCCCTAAAACTTAATGCACTGTACTATATCCCAGTAAGTGTTCAATATTAATTTTTATGATGTTAAGGAAGCATTCCTCAAGATACAGTTTACTAAGAATTTTTTTTTAAATTAGGATGATCACATTTTTCTCCTTTGATCTATGAAACATACTCATTAATATTAACCAATTTTCTAATGTTATGTTACCCTTGTATTCTTGAAATTAATCCTACTTGATCATAAGTAGTAGTCTGTTTATATATTGATTTAATTGAGCTGTTGGTATTTCATCTAAGTTTTATTCCTAAAAGAGATTGGTTTATAATTTTATTTTTTTGTGCTACCTTTTCTTAGACATGTACAAAGGGAGAGGTATGGTGGCAAAATGTCCACATAGAGTAGAAGTTATAGAAGGAAGCAGAGGAGAAAATCACATGGAGATATAAATGTATAGGGGGGAAAAGACGATAAATCATACCTTAAACACATGGCCTCACTTTTTGGTGTCTTTAAGCTCCTTTAAAGAGAGCATTGAACTAATTGTAAAAAAAAGAAAAAGCATGATGCCAGACTAACATAAATCTTTCTAAGTAACTAAATGGATGAATAAATAAACAGCCTTTTATCCTGAAGGAATTTATTCAATGTGCTGCCCATACATCAATTATTCAACAAATACGAAGCATCTGCTGTATCCATCCATTGTGTTAGATACTATGGATATCACGGTGAGTAATTCATTCTGCCTAGTGGATACAGCCATATCTTGGGAGGTACACTAGGTAATGCTACTCTTAACCCAAAGTGCTAGGGGAAAATAAGTGTTTTCTTTAATTATAAATTTAATAAATGCTTAATGCAAAAAAAAAAAAGAAAGAAAAGAGAGAGAGGGAGAGAAACAAGAAGCTTATATATATCATAGTTCCATTACCATTCAAATATAACCACTGTTCTTGTTATATACAAATGTGTAACAAACCCAAAACATAGTGGTTAAAACAAGTTATTATTATCTTTCAGAGTCCTGGGCCTGATGGGCTCAGTGGGGCAGTTCTTACTTGGTATGCCTCAGATGGTGACAGTCAGAGGGCATCTTTTTCTACCTGATCCTTCCATGTGACTAGCTTGGGCTTCCTCACAGCATGGTGGTTTCAGGGTACTCACACTTCTTACATAGCAGTTGGCTTCCCTCAGAGCAAGCATTCTGAGAGACACAGGCAGAAGCTGCAAGACTCCTTGGGACCTAGCCTCAGAAGTCACACAGCCTGACTTCAGTAGTATTCTGTTGATCAAAACAGTCATAAGTCAGGACACATTTAAGGGAGCAGGCTGCAACTCTGGCTTGCGTGTATAGGGGAGAAAGAATTAGTGGTGGCCAGCCATGCTGGAGACAAGCTACTGCAATCACCTCTCTTTGTCAGTATGATTTTTCAGTAATTTTTCTACATAACCAAAATATAGGTGTTAAAATCAGGACATTAACATTGATAATGACTACTATCTAATTCTCAGAACTCTACTCAAGTTATGTCAGTGATGCCAACAAAAGAATCCAGTTCAGAATCACATATTGCATTTAGCTGTCTCAGCTGAGACCCACAGATGAGAAGGAATCATCCTTACAGATGACGGTGTTCTAGGGACAAGGACTAGCCTGTGCAAAGCTCCTGTGGTGCAGAGACTTGGAGGTGTTCAAAGCACAGCAAGAGGACCAGATCGGGTGGAGTACAGGATGAAGAGAAGAGTGGTAAAGATGAGGCTGGAGGAACAGAATCCAAATCCTGAAGGGCCTGGAGGCCCAGGTAAAGGAGTGCAGAGCTTGCTCTAAGCACCGGGAAGCCTGGGGAGTTTCCAGCAGGGGGAGTAAGACATTCTGATTTGGATGTTGAAATCCCAGGGTGGTAGTCAGGCCAGGACAGTGACTGTGAGTGAGCCCCACCTTCAGAGCTGAGTCCTGGTCCAACTGGGCTTCCAATCAACATTTGTGAGGGAGCCAAGAGCTAACGACAAGAGGCCATGTCCATAAGAAATTTGTGAGATTTTCAACTTCCCTATGTTTGCTGTTTTTCTAACCTTACGTTCTATAAAATCCTAAGATTCATGGATTTCTCTTTGGAGAATAAGGCAATAAGGTGGAGCCAGAGATAAGACACCTTGAGGAGTAGGGTAGGAGGCCTACAGCAAAACAAACAAACAAACAAACAAACAGAAAAGGAAGAAACACCAGAACCAGCAGGTTTGCACTTGAGAAACAGAAAGGAGAGAAAAAGGGAGCTTTTACGTCTAATGACACCCATTTAGTTGTATAGGCAGCCCCTCTGTCCCAGCATCTTATAGCTCAGCTCTTCCAACAGTATCCAATCACATTGCCAAATTAACACCTCTATATCACTTACCAACACTCTTTGACTCACTCTTTGATTTTGGCAGCAGGACCCGGCAGGGACAGTGGGTTTTATTGGCAATGGGAAACCAGCTTGACGTACTTAAGATGCAACGCTGAAAAGCAGGGTCGAGAAAGATTTTAACCTAATAGGTTGTGGAAATTTCTGGATGCAGAGGAACCAGCTGAAAAGCAGGTCTAGCAATCCAGGCCCCCAATCGCTGATGATCTGTCACCATCTGAGGCATACCAAGTAAGGATGCCCTCTGACTGTCACCATCTGAGGCATACCAAGTAAAAAGGAGCCAACCTGAATGCAAGGGAAAGGGAAGGTCCAAGAATCTTCTTAATTTTCCTTCTGATTTTTCTACCTGGATTGAGAATACTGCTCTGCATCATTTGAAGATACATTTTTTTTTCCATCTCCAAGTTCACGAATGCTATGCTCAGCATGTGGTAGTTACTCAGCGAAGGTTATGAAATAACTCTTCAGGAAAGAAATAGGCCAGAGAGCTAAGTGGGTGAGCAAAAATAGGTCATGGCGTGAAGAGAGACGGGCTGCTGGCCAAGGCTCTGGAATCGGAGGGCAGCCATCTGCTGGGACACTGGGCAGTGCCCACCATCACTGTCCAGGCTCATTCCCACTTCTGGCCACAAGCCTGTCCTAGAACAAGTGTACAGAAAACAGCCACTGCTTCTCATCTCCTTGGGAAAGTAGTATCTTTCTGCTGTTCAGCCACCTTAAAAGGTGGAATTCCATCTCAACATTCAAATCCTGGCTTGCCAAAATAAGTCAGAAAGAGAAACACAAATACCATATGATATAGACATAGAGAACAGACTTGTGGTTGTCAAGGGGTGGGGTGGGGGGGGTGGGGGAGGGAAAGACTGGGAGTTTGGGATTAGTAGATGCAAACTAGTATATATAGGATGGATAAACAACAAGGTCCCACTGTATAGCACAGGGCATTATATTCAATATCCTGTGATACACCATAATGGAAAAGCATATGAAAAAGAACATATATATGTATAACTGAGTCACTTTGCTATACAGCAGAAATTAACACAACATTATAAATCAACTATACTTCAATAAAATTTTTTTTAAAAAGTAGAAACCACATACTTCCCTGGTAGTGCAGTGATTAAGAATCCACCTGCCAATGCAGGGGACACAGGTTCGAACAATGGTCTGGGAAGATCCCACATGCTGCGGACCAACTAAGCCTGTGCGCCACAACTACTGAGCCTGCATGCCACAACTACTGAAGCCCACATGCTCTAGTGCCCATGCACTGCAACTACTGAGCCTACATGCCTAGAGCCCATGCTCTGCGACAAGAGAAGCAACCACGATGAGAAGCCGGCACACCACAATGAAGAGTAGCCCCCTGCTCACCACAACTAGAGAAAGCCTGCACGCAGCAACAAAGACCCAACGCAGCCAAAAATTTTTAAAAATAAAAAACAAAAAATAAATAAATAAAAAGTAGAAACCCAAAACAAACAAACAAATCCTGGCTTGCTAGCTCTGTGACATCGGTAGTCACTAAATTTTTTTTTTTTGAGTCTCAGTTTTCTTATCTGTAAAACAGAAGTTGATAATACTTACCTAGGATTTTTGAGAGTTTCATTAGAGAATTAGAGGATTGAATACCTATGTACTCAATGGACATTACTTTGCATACAGAAAAATAGTGATAACATGTGACACCCAGGTTTGCCACTCTGTAACCACCTGGCAAACTTGCCACCCGGGCAAGCACTCTTGCACTCTTTCTCTCCTTTCTGTTAAATAACACCTGTATCCCTCAGTTTCCTCATCAGTCATGTGGGGATGATCGTAATAGAACCTATCTCATAGGGTGTTAGGAGGTTTAAAGGAATTAACATGGGGAAGTGCTGAGAACAGGGTCTGGCATACAGTAAATACATTAGGTTTTCTTCCTCCTGTCGCCAGAATGCTGGACACAGCATCCATGTTGGGACTTCCCCATGTTTCTAAGCATGAAATCATGTGAAAATGTTCATGTAGAAAAAAGTCATGGAATTCCTTTCCTGAGAATTGCCTTTTGCACTTGTGTTTCTGTTTCCTTAGAAAACCACTGTCGTCATCAGAATTTCTAACGAAGTTACTGGAAATTTAAGTTGAATAAGCTTTATACGAACAGACTTGTGTTAGGCCACCAGCCATACCTTTTGTGCTCTCCTACTTTTCACCAGCCCATCCCTCCTGCCACTTCCCAACCTGTGGCATGACTCCTCACGGCTCCTAGGGAGGGTGGTGTTTGCTGGTGAGGCACTGAGCCCCTCCCCAGCTGCTAGAATGTCTGTCCACAGTGGATGTAGCCTGTGAGAGGGGTCAGGACAGAGCCAGAGGGAGACAGGCTCCAGTAGGGGCAGCCGATTAGGGGCTCTGCAGGAAGAGCTTCCTAGTACATTAGCAGCCTGGTGGAACTGTCCTAGAAAAGAGGCAAAGTCTGAGAAACTTAATGCAAACTTTAGGTTAAGGTGTCAAACCACAAAGAACACCTAGTCATTGTGCTGTTAGGGTGCATCATCTTGTATGTATTCTGTCAACAGGATTCCTCAGAGGAAGGGAGTGGTTGAACCCATAGTTGCTGGCTGTGACCTGGAACAAAGCTCCAGAGGAGAAAAAGGGGCTGCAAGTTGATCATTTGGGGGCAGGAAGGAAAAGGATGGGATGAATGGCTGCTTCTCCTTCCCCTGGGAACAGCAGACAGAGTTGTTTGGGTCGTGATTTAGGAGGCAGGTGCCAGGGAAGAAAAGTTCCTGATAACTCTGAAGGACTTTTATGATTTAGCAGGTGACATCTGACATGTCCTGACAGCTTCAGGTAAGGTTTTTCATGGCAGATTCTGGAGAAATGCATTGATCTATTGTCAGAACTGGAGGAGAGGCAAGAAGAGAAGTCTAAAAAATTCTTTCAACTTGCATATTCCAGCTCCCAGACTGTGGTCTAGCCACATTCCTGAGCTCAGGGTCAGAGCAAACAGGCTGAATGGCTGTAAATGTGACGGGGTTTGGAGATGGAAAAAAGGGCTTAAGAAATGGATCTCTCTATACTGGCCTGTTCATCTTGGCTGAACTTGGGACAATCCTGAAAGGCCATTCTATTGATAGTTCCAGAGTTCCAAATGGCATCAATGCTATGTGAATAGTGTAATTAAGGTTTGATCAAGGTCTTTCTTACTCTATCAAGACTGTTCTCTGAACTACTATGCTCTACTGTTAACATGGAGCCATGTAGAAAACAGCAGGCAGTGAAAGAAGGAAGAAACATCACAGTGTCTTCTTGGTGAATACTTGGGCTAAGAGCTGTTGCCTGAACCTGCCTTTCTCCCACTCACATGGGCATGGTGGGTGGGGGGGTCAGCCACATTGAAGACATCAGGGACAGAGAAGACAGCTATTGTGTCATGTTTCCTATTGTGTTTTCCTGGTTAGTCTACAGAAGTTGCTGGCTCATGGAGTCACAAACAGCAAGATCTAGAGATGATGTTTTAGGAAGTGCAGATTTGGACGGCAGGAGCTAGAATATTATGATATGAGGTAATCAGCTATGTCCTACACGATTACTTGGATAGCAGTGGAGTTGATGAAATCAGAGCCCACAGTGGCATTCATGTGAGTTTTGTTAGTGCATGGTTCTATCCTGAGGAATCTATGCTCCATTTTGAACTCACAGTATCATTCTAGATCCTACTGGTCATCCATCCCTCCTTCCATCCATTCATCAAAGATTTATTTGTTACCTACTGTATGCCAGGCACTCTGCTAGACTCTGGGACTGAAAGATGGTAAAGAATAGTACCTGCTTGAGGAGCCTAGTGTCCCGTGGAATTGACCAAAATTTCCAATACAATGGCATAACTGCTTGAATCTGCTGGCTTAGGATAAATTATGGTGCAATAACAAATGGTCCCCCAAATCTCAGTGGCTGACAACAATAAAGGTTTATCACATTACTTGATCTTTATAGGTTGCCTAAAACTCTGCTCCACATCTTCATTATGGGACCATGCTAGTAGGAGAAGCCTGTGTCTAGAAGATGCTGATCTCATGACAGAGGGAAAAGAGAGAGAGTGGAAATAAGAGAGTAGCTCTTCAAAGCTTCTGCTGGTACCTGGTACATATCACTTCTGCTCACATTTCATTGGCCAAAGCAGGTCACATGACCAGGCGTGATATCAGCAAGGCAACCTTGGTCAGTTAGCAGTTAGCAGTTGGCAATTGACAGTTGGAAGGAAAAAATACACTCCTCCATGGTGCTATAACAGAGCTAAGCACCAGGCACAGACAGCAGGCAGAAAGGCACCAACATTTTGGAGTTCCTCTTAGTTCTCTTTATGGATTGATACACTTTAATTGAAACCACAGGTGTTTTTTTTCCTTCTGTCCAGCCTTTAAAGACAACCTTGGCCAAGAACTAATATAGTGGAGAGGAGATACTGGAATGAGTGTTACTCAGTGTTTCTATTTTAGCAAATGGGAAAACAGCTTTCATGACCACCTTATGTGGTCCACAGATGTTGCTATCAGTTGGAGCTATTTTTATGTAAAATCCATTGGGCTTAAAGTCAGACTTACCTGGGTCCGAGTCCTGCCCTGCTACTTACTAGCTGTGAGATTTTGAGGAGTCATTTGACCTCTCTGAGTTTTAGTTCATCTATAAAACAAGGGTAATCGTGAGAAAGGGAAGTTGCTCTGTAAACAGTGAAGCACTATTCAAGTGTTCAACCTTTGTAAAAATTTGACGGAACGTGTCAGAAGAAGTGGGCAGTTCTGTTCTCTTCCATTGCTGTGGGAAGCTAGCGCACAGAATAAGAAGTTTACTGACAGCAGCCAAGACGTGCTGAAGCTGGTCACGAGACCGGCTGAGTTTTGATTGTGAGTGTGCCTGGCAAACCTATCAATGAGCCATGTGCCTTGACGAAATGTTGACAGTCTATTTACACAGAGGTAGCTGTGATATTATAAAAGAATGCAAGGCATGCTGGAGGTGTAAGTTGTTGTGGAGGATCTGACTTCCATGTATCTGTGTGGTTGACTGTTCTGGGATGGTAAAAATCTGGTATAAACATGAGCAAAAGAGTTCCTGACTTTTAATAATCCAGTATCTTAGAGATGGATGAAACCTTAGCAATGATGGAGTCCAACCCCTTGCCTGTACAGATAAGGAGACTGAAATTCAAAAGTTAATAAACTAGCTTTTATAACACCTATTCTTGGCTAGGCATAGCATTAATGTCTGAGTGGCTATTAATAGACAGAAAAGTTCAGCTGTCTTTTATTTAACGCATGTACTAACTCATTAACCTCTAAAACAACAGTTCTTTTAATATTTAGCATTCACACTTCTAAATATTTATTCACTATTTACACATAATCAACTAAAGCAGTAAAAATTAACATTAAATTTCCCCTGACTTTTAAACATTGATTTCAAATTTGTAATCAAGCTGTTATATAAACAAATAATTAAAACTATGAATCTAATAAATCAGATTCTTTTACATGCTCTAAACACCTTATGAAGGAGACAGCACACGCACAGCATGTCACTTTGATTACAGAAATGATTATACTCCAGGGAAATGTTTTCTGAGACACTGGAAAGCCAGAGGGGAGATACTACTCATAGATGTGAGGGAAACTACTGTTTCCACCTCCTCTTGTACAAGGAGCGGACTTGCTGCTGATATGTGGCTCAAAAACTAAGAGGAGAGGGCTTCCCTGGTGGCGCAGTGGTTGAGAGTCCGCCTGCCGATGCAGGGGACACGGGTTCGTGCCCCGGTCCGGGAGGATCCCACATGCCGCAGAGCGGCTGGGCCCGTGAGCCATGGCCGCTGAGCCTGCACGTCCAGAGCCTGTGCTCCGCAACGGGAGAGGCCACAGCAGTGAGAGGCCCGCGTACCGCAAACTAAGAGGAGGTCTACGAGCATATTTTCAACTGAATGCATGGATTGTTGGTATACATTCTTCCTGAAATGATGATATACTCCCACAGCAGAGGCTGTGGTGCCTTGGAAATGAGCTCCTTAACTCTGTCAGTCTCCTACCCTGGAGATAGTACTGGAGGGACACATTTCTTTTGGGAGTTCTGGGGGTAAGAGTTGCACTACAGATGTGTTTAGCTACATATCCAGCTCTTTATGGCCCCAGACTTCCGATAACATTCAGTATATTTGGCTAATTCTATGAGGAATGTTACAGAGAGATGGAAAGCAAGAGTGAGAACAAGAAAGGTATCTTACTGGTAGCCCATAGGTAGCCCATCTGAAAAGCTGCATACACTTGCATTATTAAAACCAGTAGTAAAAGTGCTAATACGAGGAATTTAAATTTGTTTATTTTCTTCATTGTAATCTTTACTTTTAGTTTTATAGCTTCCCAAGGTTAACACTTTTATACCTTTCCAGTATTACAGTAATTTTTATAGGATATGATTTCTATACTTTCCCAGACAGAGCTGCTGAATTTATAAAAGCCTCAAAAATGAAAAGATTCTGTTCTGGTCAGCCGAGTTTCTATAGGTTATGAAATTTGGACACAGAATCGGCTGTTCCTAGGATCACCCTTACTCTGCATGGTCCAAAATGGCTCCCAGGTACATCTGAATTCCAGCAGCAGGGTGGGGTAAGGGAAGGGGAAGGGAGATATGCCTCTTCCTTTTAAGGGCATGACCCAGAAGTTGTTTTTATCATTTCCGCTCACTTTCGTTTGGGAACTTGACCACACGTAGCAGCAAGGGAGGCTGGAAGTATGCTGGCCAGGCACCCAAGAATCAAGAGTCTTATGAGTCTAAAAGAAGGGAAGAACTAGCACTGGGTGGTGCCTAAGGGTTCTGCCACCACCCACGCTTTTGGCCACCAAGTGTTTGCAGGCACTCCTCACACAGAGACACATCTACCCCTTCTCTAAGGGAGACAAGCCCCAAATCCCAAGTGTTTTGATTCAGCTCAAAGACCAGGAGCTCCTGAGTGACAAGCAGTCAGGCCCAGGTGTAGCTCCTGGTGTCACAACAACTTGAAGAGACAAGTGATCTCCCTGCAACTCTTCCAACACCCAATAGACAATGGCTGCAGAGGAAGAGGAAAACTGCAATAATAAGTCCCACTCAGAAGGGGGATGAAAAATAACACACGAGTCGCTGGGCCATAGCAATGATCAAATCATACCAGGCAGGGACTGGAAAGACTGTCATCTCTGCCAGTGAGTGAGTCGCTTGGTGGGTCCATCTGGCAACCCTGGTTCTGCTCTTCATGGGAACCTCCCTTGGCTGACACGCTCCGTGGCCTTTGACTTTTCCCTTCGGAAGCATCTGCCTGGTTCATGTGAAACAGCATTCAAGGTCACGTCCCTCTTGGGGACACAGTTCCTTCCTGCAGGTGTGGGGTTGGAGCCTAGACCTGCTTCTGGGTCAAGGGCTTTGTAAGGGCAGAATGGTAGTTTCCCAGGCAATAAAATTCCCCAAGAAACCCCAAGTAGGCTTTAGTCTATTTCCTTCCAATTCACTTCATGTGCAGATAACTATAGCCACGATCTGATTTAGCATAGGCTCAGCCTGAACACTTTGTTTACTGACCCCCATGCTCTGCCTAGCCCCCGTGTCTCAATCTAAGTGCAACTGTCCTGAATCCAGCAGAACAAAGAAGCTTAAGTGGAAAGGCAGCATCCTTAGCTCTGGCAGAGAACTCTGGATAGCGGTGCTTGAGAAAGGCTTGGGACAAAGTCTTAGTTTTCTGCTAAAGCTCCTTAGAGTCCCCACTAGGGACTCACATGTGTCGTCAGATTCCTCTCCCTCTCTCACTGTCCCATCTCTCAGCTGTGCAGTCCTCTGGGTTTATTCTCACTCAGGCAAGCTTCACCAACTTTCCTAAGCTTACAGAGTCCTGACAGCTTTTGGAGGAGGTTGCACATGATCTCTTCCAGCATCCATGCATAAAATCTTAGAGTAGTTCCTGATTGACCCAGATTATGTCACATGCCCACACGGAAGCAGCCATTATGCCCAGGAGATGGAGCTCTTTTGTTAGCCTGAGTCATTTATGTACCATAGCGTAAAGCATCATGATTAGGGGACCTGGCTAGGACCACATAAAGGGCAAAAGAGTCAGCTTCCCAAAAGAAACTGAGGGAGGTGCTGTCAGGTGCAAAGGGAAAGGTATAGCTGGCAAGCAAAAAATGAAAGATACCCGGGACATCTGGCCACAAGCTAAGGCAACAGTGCTCTTCAGGACCTGGGTGGGTGGAACTACTACTTTTAGTTTCACTTAATAATATTTGTTAAAACTCAGGCTATAACTCTTCAACTTCCCGTTACCAAGAGTTCACTGTTACTACGGAGAGCCAGAGAAGGCCAGGGTGGAAACCACATGGAGACAAAAGAGCACCATTCACTCTCCAAAACTGACGCTGGTCCAGTTGTGTGTGCTATGTTCCTGCCCATGGTCCTGCCCCCGGTCCTGCCCCCGAGCTGCACAAAGCTCAGACTGAATCTCCTCTCTCCTCTTCAGCTGCCTTCTCTTTGCCTCCCTCTCCAAAAGAGTCCCTCATGCTCCTGTGCTTACTCTGATCGGGGCCAGGGGTGAGCCTCTGAGTGTGGGGCTGAAAGAGAGGTGCTGGGCTTGGCAGGGAGTAAGCACGGCTAAAGCTAAAGCTTTTACCCCTGGAGGGAGGTGAATATACGGGTGAAGGGCAGAGGCCGGCCCTTCCACACCAGCCCCACTGGGGAGTGTTGGGCCTGCACCCCACACCTGTCGACAGTCCCTCTGCTCCCCCAAATGATCCCACTTTCTCCAGCTGGCTCTTCCCTTCACCCATATATTCATCCCTAGAACTTTCCCAGCATGAGGACTACACCAACAAAGCTGCTGGTCTCCACGGGTTTGAGTGGCTGCCGGGATGATAAAGCACTTGGACAACATTGTTCCTTTAAAGTTGTGTCCCTCCATCCCACCATCCTTCCTGCACCCACCTTTCCTGAGTTCCCCGAGTACCCATCTTGCTCATTTTCCAGCGTTTTGTCTTCTCTCCCCACTCCCACCGGCGGGATGACTGAGAGGCAGATGTGGGCCAGAAAGCAGAGTGGAGCAGGGGCAGTACAGTCCCTGACACATTGTGAGCGATGGTTTTCTGTCCCTGCCCCTTCCCCCTCATCAGCAGCCTGCAGGCAGCATTCACCGTGAGGATTCAGATCAGGAAGAAAACCTGGTTTGGGGATTTCCTGGTTTGGGATTTCCAAGCTCAGCATCCTCCAGTGCACAGGTTGCTGTGGATTTCCTCTCTCAGGTCCGCGACACTGCCCTCAGAGGAAACGGAGTTGTGTCTGGAAATCAAGAGTAACTCAGAATTCTGGGTCTTTGTTGCCGCACGGGCCTTCTCTAGTTGCGGCGAGCAGGGGCTACTCTTCGTTGTGGTGCGTGGGCTTCTCACTGCGGTGGCTTCTCTTGTTGTGGAGCAGGGGCTCTAGGCGCACGGGCTTCAGTAGTTGTGGCTTGCGGGCTCAGTAGTTGTGGCTCGCGGGCTCTAGAGCACAGGCTCAGTAATGGTGGAACACGGGCTTAGTTGCTCCACGACCTGTGGGATCTTCCTGGACCAGGGCTCGAACCCGTGTCCCCTGCATTGGCAGGCGGATTCTTAACCACTGTGCCACCAGGGAAGCCTGAGGAAGATTCTTGATGAATCTGAATGGGTTGATAAGCTAATGTCAGGTAGATTGGAAATTTACCAATTTCCAAGTCGAGTGGGTTGGGAATTTGCCATTCCTTGAGGTGCCTGGATTCAGAAGCCCTGTTTGTAGCCAACAGTGGGGAGGCTGGGCCCTGCCTCGTCATCATTGATCATGTTTTTTTTAAGTTGGCCACACAGTATCTCCCATCCTGCACACTCTTCTGTGCCACGACCTTGCCGCCCCTCCATCAAGAGGCGGAGCGTGTTTCACCACCTCCTTGAAACCAGGAAGCCTTGGGGCTGCTTTGACTAATAGAACCCAGTGGAAGAGAAGCTGGGTCATGCTCAGGCATAGTCGTAACTGGCCTGGGGGGCTTTGCTGTCTGCCTCTTGGATGCCAGCCACTTTGTAAGAAGTTTGTCTACACCCTGAGACCACTCTGCTGTGAACCCAAAACCCACTTTGGAGGGGCCCTGGAGGATGAGCTGCCCAGTGGAGACAGAAAGGCCAACGACCACTGAGACACCAGGCATAGGAACATTTAAGATTGTAGCATTTTTTTCTCAATGATAGATATTTATTTGATTTGGAGGGAAAATGATGTATTTTCTATACATTAAATGTTTTCTAAAGAAAATATATATTTTATAAAACCTCATCTTTTTATTTTATTTTTTTTTACATCTTTACTGGACTATAATTGCTTTACAATGGTGTTAGTTTCTGCTTTATAACAAAGTGAATCAGTTATACATATACATATGTTCCCATATCTCTTCCCTCTTGCGTCTCCCTCCCTCCCACCCTCCCTATCCCACCCCTCCAGGCGATCACAAAGCACTGAGCTGATCTCCCTGTGCTATGCGGCTGCTTCCCACTAGCTATCTACCTTACATTTGGTAGTGTAGATATGTCCATGCCTCTCTCTCGCTTTGTCACAGCTTACCCTTCCCCCTCCCCATAGTCTCAAGTCCATTCTCTAGTAGGTCTGTGTCTTTATTCCTGTCTTACCCCTAGGTTCTTCATGACATTTTTTTTCTTAAATTCCATATATATGTGTTAGCATACGGTATTTGTCTTTCTCTTTCTGACTTACTTCACTCTGTATGACAGACTCTAGGTCTATCCACTTCATTACAAATAGCTCAATTTCGTTTCTTTTTATGGCTGAGTAATATTCCATTGTATATATGTGCCACATCTTCTTTATCCATTCATCCGATGATGGACACTTAGATTGTTTCCATCTCCGGGCTATTGTAAATAGAGCTGCAATGAACATTTTGGTACATGACTCTTTTTGAATTATGGTTTTCTCAGGGTATATGCCCAGTAGTGGGATTGCTGGGTCATATGGTAGTTCTATTTTTAGTTTTTTAAGGAAACTCCATACTGTTCTCCATAGTGGCTGTACCAATTCACATTCCCACCAGCAGTGCAAGGGTGTTCCTTTTCTCCACACCCTCTCCAGCATTTATTGTTTCTAGATTTTTTGATGATGGCCATTCTGACTGGTGTGAGATGATATCTCATTGTAGTTTTGACTTGCATTTCTCTAATGATTAATGATGTTGAGCATTCTTTCATGTGTTTGTTGGCAGTCTGTATATCTTCTTTGGAGAAGTGTCTATTTAGGTCTTCTGCCCATTTTTGGATTGGGTTGTTTTTTGTTATTGAGCTGCATGAGCTTCTTATAAATTTTGGAGATTAATCCTTTGTCAGTTGCTTCATTTGCAAATATTTTCTCCCATTCTGAGGGTTGTCTTTTGGTCTTGTTTATGGTTTCCTTTGCTGTGCAAAAGATTTTAAGTTTCATTAGGTCCCATTTGTTTATTTTTGTTTTTATTTTCATTTCTCTAGGAAGTGGGTCAAAAAGGATCTTGCTGTGATTTATGTCATAGAGTGTTCTGCCTATGTTTTCCTCTAAGAGTTTGATAGTTTCTGGCCTTACCCTTAGGCCTTTAATCCATTTTTAGCTTATTTTTGTGTATGGTGTTAGGGAGTGATCTAATCTCATACCTTTACATGTACCTCTCCAGTTTTCCCAGCATCACTTATTAAAGAGGCTGTCCTTTCTCCACTGTACATTCCTGCCTCCTTTATCAAAGATAAGGTGACTATATGTGCGTGGGTTTATCTCTGGGCTTTCTATCCTTTTCCATTGATCTATATTTCTGTTTTGTGCCAGTACCATACTGTCTTGATTACAGAAGCTTTGTAGTATAGTCTGAAGTCAGGGAGCCTGATTCCTCCAGCTCCGTTTTTCGTTCTCAAGATTGCTTTAGCCTGGCTATTCGGGGTCTTTTGTGTTTCCATACAAATTGTGAAATTTTTTGTTCTAGTTCTGTGAAAAATGAGAGTGGTAGTTTGATAGGGACTGCACTGAATCTGTAGATTGCTTTGGGTAGTAGAGTCATTTTCACAATGTTGATTCTTCCAATCCAAGAACATGGTATATCTATCCATCTATTTGTATCATCTTCAATTTCTTTCATCAGTGTCTTATAATTTTCTGCATACAGGTCTTTTGTCTCCTTAGGTAGGTTTATTCCTAGATATTTTATTCTTTTTGTTGCAATGGTAAATGGGAGTGTTTTCTTGATTTCACTTTCAGATTTTTCATCATTAGTGTATAGGAATGCCAGAGATTTCTGTGCATTAATTTTGTATCCTGCTACTTTACCAAATTCATTGATTAGCTCTAGTAGTTTTCTGGTAGCATCTAGATTATAGCATTTTAACTTAATGCTTCTGATTTTGTACTTGTGTCTCTTTCTTTTATGCTCAAAATCTTGAAACCTAATGACAATGACATAATCACTTACGTGCTTTATCTTACAATGTACCTATAAACATTTCAACACCTATATTGTTAGTAGAACATTGATATGGTGATCTTGAAAAGACAACTTTTAGTTCTTTTTGCCTTTACGATATATTCTTTATCTTTATTTAAGAATATCCCTGTGCATCGTAACCCCTACCCTCTACCCACTTAGAGGCCAGCAGCAACCCTTCAGTTGTGACAACCAAAAATGTCCCCAGACGTTGCCAAATATCCACTGGACGGGGAGGAGCAAAAGTGCCCCAAGCTAAAGACTACTGCTCAAGGGATATTCAGCCAAAACAGAGTTTACAGTCTTCTGAAGTTACTTTTCTCTGTGTGACTATGACACCAACTTGATATATAGTTAGGTTTGTTTATTTCAATGGTTTTCAGCTTTTAGAGATTGCTTTTTACTTGTTTAATAGTTTTTAAACTTATGTAAAACATTTACATCGTTCCAAAGTCAAAACAGGTAGCCAGGTAGTTGGGTTTTTTTTTTAAGTTCAATTTTGTTTTTTAATCATGTAAAACATAACATTGAAACTGGTACTGCCAAAGAAGTTTCAATTTCATCTCTCTACCCTGTTCCCTCCCCTTCCTCTGTGATAACCGTTTTCATTAGTTTGGGGGTTATCCTTTCATTGTTTCTTTTTGGAAATATAAGCAAATATGTGTTTATACATGCTTATATGCATATTTACTTATATTTATTACCCCCTTCCTTATACAAAAGTTACCATACTATGAACACTGCTGTGTATACCTAAAATCAAAAACTTCTATCCGTAGTAATTGAAGTATCTGAGTGCCTATTATATGTAAAGGTCTGTCCCAGGCACTAAGAGTCTCTGCAGTCAATGGAGAAGAAAGACTGACGCAGGACATGACTCAATGCCAAGTTTTCAAGGTCTCCAACCCTATGGCTGACTTCTCCCATGTGATTGAGGGCCAATCTAAATTTGACTTCTAATGAAGGGGTCATCTCTGGGGATAAATGTGCCTGCCAAGAAGCCTTCATGTCACCATGAATGAGGATGTCCTTGATAAGGAAATAACTGGGGCGAGGCAGTTTGCTTGGGACAAAGTTCCTTTAGAGAATATTCCCTGACCTGCTTGGGATGTGTTCATAAAACACCTCAAGTGAGGCTTAAGCAAGTGTAGAAATGAGTGTAGGAGTGACCTAGACCCAGACCTCTGCCGTTACACGTGTGTTGGCTACTGGATTCTATTAAATGAATCATCAAGAAATCTCAGAGTCAAATTTAGCCCCCTGACCTCTGTATTCCTTAACTCAAAATATCTATGGGTAAAAATGACACATGAATAAATTTCCTTTTTATCATAAAAATTTCCAAACATAAACAAAAATAGAGACCACAACGCACTACGTAGTCATCACCCAGTTTCAACAACCATCAACCTTTTGCCACGCTTGTTTTATCTAGCCCAACCTATTTTTTTGGAAGTATTTTAAAGTAAACTCTACATAATAAGTCATTTCACTCTTAAATAGATCTTTAAAAAAAAAAGTAGGTGGTAGGAGTGGGACAGAGCATTTTCCTGCATAACTGCAATGTCAGTATCACACCTATTAAAAAATAACATGAATTTGTTAATATCACCCACTATCATTTCCAAATTTATACTTCTCTGGTTATCAAAAACAAACAAAAAAATCCCAATGACTGTCTTTACTGTTAGTTCAAAATCAAGGTCTAAACAAAGTCTGCTCGCTGTATTTGGGGAGCCTGCTATGGAACCTGAACTGATCGAGCAGGACCCAAAACACTCCAGGTGGCTGAGAACAAACCATCAAGCATCAGGAGATATCCAGACTCCTGCTTGGTTTGACCCCAGATCCTTGGTCTTGTTGAAAACACCTGTGTGCCCCCTCAGATTTCTCCAAGTTGAACATTCTCAATTGCTTCCATTGTTCCTCTGTGACATGGGTTCTCCTCTTAACAGGCTTCAGATGGTTAATGTCTCTGGTGAGCATATTCCAAGGAGTTGCTAGCCTCGGGGACCAAGCCTCAGATCAGCACTGAGGTCCCCACTGTAGAGATAAAGAAAACTAATGACTTGATGGGTGGGTGCCTTGGTCTCCAGCTCAGTATTAGTTGGAAATTCCAGAGCTCAGCCAACAGCTCATAGCTTTGCCTAATTCTTCTCTTAGGAACATGAACAAGCCATTTTGGTTCTAACCACCCTTTGGTTCCTACTAAAATCCTGTTATACCACTTGATCATTTACGAATATCCAGGTGCCCACCCAGCAGAGTATGGTTAAGAGCATGGGTCCTTCCTGGAGTCTCAGGAGCACTTCTTAGTGGTTGGACCCACAAACTTTGCAGTCAGGCTTTCCAAGTTCAAATTCCAAGTCTGCTGACTATGAGCTGGAAGACTTGGGCAAATTATTTAATCTCTACTTCTCCATTTGTTTCTCTATAAAATGGGGATGGTGATAATACCTACCTCATTAGGCTGTTGTAAAGATTAAATAAATCATTACATGTAAAGCCCATTATATGGTTCCTGACACAATAAGTGTCACTTGTGTTTGCTACTGTTATTACATATTCGGCCTCCACCACTTAGAACCAGAACTTGAAGCAAGTCATCCAGCTAGACTATGTCACCAATTCCTCATCCCTAAATTGATGATTACAGTGGAACCTCCTAATAGGAATATTGTGAAAATTAAAAGAGACAATTCACTAAAACCTGAAAGAACAGTGTCTGGTACATAAGAAGCATTCAATAAATATTAGCTATTACTAATCTGACACTTCATACTTAACCATGGTACAAATCTTAAGCCCGGAAGTCCTGTGTGCCGGAAATACTGGCATCTCTTTGTTTTCAATAAATCAACTTGATTTCATCTCCAGCTTCATACTGCCTCAGTCATTCTTGGAGTTTCTCTTCCCTGAGTCCTCCAGAGTTTGTGCCAGGGATCTGAGATCATACATAGTGCCCAGGTTTCCAGAGGGTCCTGCTGGTCACCAGTACCCCTACCCCCATTCAGATGCCTATTATCTCAGGCCAGGTGGTCTCTGCCGCTTCTGTACCACACTTGGGACCCAAGGTCTTGGCCAAGCCGTGGGCCTCTGCCCAAGATCACGTCTCCTGGTACATCATTTCCAGCCACAGCCTTGGAACACACTGACTTTTCTCTTACCTCTTGCCCAAGTCTCTGGAAATCTCTGCTTAATCCAGAGGAAAATCATTTTGTTCTCAAAGCCTGTTCACCTTCATGGATTTTTGGTAACAAGTTTGGGCACAAGTCTTTCCAGAGACAAAGAACAGGGCTTGCTACATACTTGCATGGGAGGAGGAGAGACAATAGAGGGAAACTCACAAAGCTCTCCATTCCCCACATCTACAAACATGAACCATCAGAAAGAAAGTTCATCTCACAGTCACCGCGCAAACATCAACGGAGTGCCAGGCACTGTGCGAAGCACTGGAAGAAATAAGGAGCCGAACTAGACGTGAACCCTGCCCTCAGAGAGTCTTCCCCTAGAGCAGTGGGTGACAAGCAAAGGAGATTTGGGCTGTGCAGGGGACATCTGGCAATGGTGGGAGGTATTTTTGGTTGTCGCAACTGGAGGGGGTGGTACCACTGGCATCTAGTGGGTGGAGGCCAGGGATGCTGCTAAACAGCCTTCGAGGCACAGGACAGCCCCACACAGTGAAGAATGATCCAGCCCAAAATGTCAATAGTGACAAGGGTGGGACATGAAAACTGCCAGCAAGGCAGAGGGAAGTGCCGGAGGCTCACCCGACGAAGATCACTGGAGGGAAACTCCAGCCAGAAAGCGTCCTCCTGGGAGGCTTCCATCACAGCAGGCTGTGATCTGGGACAAGGAGGAGCTGAGACTTGAGCTCACAGCCCTTTCCATGCAATCGCAGACATCGGTGGCCTGGAAAAGATGCGGAGAGCTGACACGAGCCAGCTCTGTCTGGCCTGACAAACGGAGCTAGAGCCAGCCGCTATCACCGAGGGCCTGCCACATGGAGAAGCGGCTTCTCCGTGAGCCTGGGGACTGGGGTGTGCGGCGGGGCTGCCCTTCTTCACCCAGGTCTGTGGTGCTGTTATCTCCCCAGTAATCAGTGACCAGGCTAGTCAGTCAAGGAAAATGGGTCCCTGGTAGCTCTCCATCCTGGCCTCACAGCAAGTCTACCCAGGGATGCTGATAGCTCCAGGAAAGGGCCCAGACGGGGTTTTTCGTTTTGTTTTTGTTTTTTAACTCCACAGGTAACTTTAATGTGCAGGCAGAGTTGAGAGATTTGTTTTACCAAAAATCACATCTCACTGCTTTTGCTGTGGAACATAATTCAGAATGATTTCCACGTTGGCTGCCTTGGATGGGAGAGGAATAATGGCAGGTGTGTCGGGTTTAGAAAGATAGGTGGGCTCTGGCTCAGCAGAGTAGGGAAGCACTTCTCTCATGACCTTGACCACAGAGGGCATGGGATTAAAACCATGGGATGTGGTAATGCCCCATTTCAAATTTCAAATATTAGAGGGGTCCTGTTCCCCAAGATATGAAGATCTGTATGTGGAAAATAGACCACATTAAAAGTTCGTGAGCTTCCCTGGTGGCACAGTGGTTAAGAATCTGCCTGCCAATACAGGGGACAGAGGTTCAAGCCCTGGTCTGGGAAGATCTCACATGCCACGGAGCAACTAAGCCCATGTGCTGCAACTACTGAGCCTGTGCTCTAGAGCCTGCGAGCCACAACTACTGAAACCTGCGTGCCTAGAGCCCATGCTCTGCAACAAGAGAGGCCACTGCAATGAGAAGCCTGCGCACCACAACGAAGAGTAGCCCCCGCTCGCCACAACTGAAGCCCACACGCAGCAACGAAGACCCAACACAGCCAAAAATAAATAAATAAAATAAATAAATTTTTAAAAAATAGAAAAGAATTATCTGTGTAAAAAAAAAAAAAGTTCGTGATTCACTTTTATTTTCAACCACTTCTAGGGCCTGGAAAATAAACTTTAGTTTACAGAAAACCCAGCATTCTTAATGGCCGATACAGCCAAGGACTTCAAGCGTCTCTTTAGTTCCCACTCTTGTGGGTGAGAGGAGGCGTCAGCCCACCTCCTCAAAGATTTTGGCAAGCTTCTCTCCAAGGCTGCACACAGTCCCTGAGCCATCTTGTCTTCTCTGGTCGCTTCAGATGCCAGCTCTGTGCTGCCTACTCTCAGTTCTGTTCCCTGGGTGACCTTCCTCCAGCCGAGGTCTCCCAGCGAGTCAACATCCTCAAACTCAACACACCAACCACCACTATCCCGCTCCCCTTCCTGGTCTCCCAAGCTGTATTTTCTACCTCAGTGACTAGCAGGCAAATCCACATCCACAACTCTCCTTCACCACCCCCACTTCCCAAGAGCCACTCGTTCCAGAAGGTTCTCAACATCTCCCATTCCAGCTCATTGTGGTCTTTCCCCAGTGCCTCCGTGTTAGCTCAGACCATCATTACTTCACACCTGGGCTGTAGCAAGAGCCTCCTATGTGTTCCCCCTGGTCCATTCTTGCTCTTTTCTACTTCCTTCTCCACCTGGAAACTAGAGTGAACTTTCAAAAATGTATCAATGGTAAGAGTTTATGACTCCTGGAGCGTTTACTGTATATTAATCACCGTGCTGAGCTCTATACATGTATAATCTCTTTACACATACAATCTCTTTTAAAAGCTAAAACCCTATGAAAAAGATACTCTCATTATCCCCATTTCACAGATATGGAAGCTGAGGCACAGAGAGGTTAAGCATCTTGTCTGGGGTCATACAGCCTTTAAAAGGGAAAGCCTGCTCCAATGTTACTCTCTGGTTTAGAACCCTTCAATGACTCCCCAAATCTTGACCTTCAGGGCAAAGTGCACACTTTCAACTTGGTCACAGGATCCTTTGTGACTCAGGCTCTGCCTCTCTCCAGATTCATCACTCCTCGTGCTCCATTCTGACCCCGCCCCCATGAAGCCTCCTAAAGCTACTCAAAGGTGCCTGGTGTGTCTTGCTGCTCTTTGTTCAAGCTGTTTCCTTCCCTAAGACCCTTCCCCATCCAGTCTGTTCGGCAGACACATTTCCCAAGGTTCAACTTAAAGGACGCCCCCTCCATGAAGCCTTTCCAGAGTGCGTCCTGCCCCCACCCCTTGGAGAACTGACCTCTTCCTCCCTTGGGCTTTGCTGTAGCCAGTCCCACGCATCATGACCTCACTCGTCACCATGGGTGAGGGCAGGGACAGAGTGTGCTCGTGTTCCATGGAGATTATTACTGCGGGGGCTGTGGCTTGACTGATTCATGCCACCTGGAGAGGGAGGTTTCTCACTGTCTCAGTGGTGTGGGCGACAGTGACCGGGGTGAAGCTGTTGTCCCTTAGTGTAAAGAAGAGTTCACGGGGGGCCAGCTGATATCCTTGGGCTGCGCTATGGGGTGCGGTGCTGGGGACCCTCAGAGCCTGTGGAGTGGTTGCCCTGAGATCACAGGGAGCTCAGGAGAGGTGGGAGGAACTGGTCTCTGTCCTTCGGTTTCTGAATTCCTCGACTCCTCAAGGAGTCTTGTGAGACTAGAGCCCGTCCACGATGGGGTGGGATGTACCAGGTGGGACTGCGGCCCAGGCTCTGCCAGGCTCTCCTCTAACGCCCCGCAGCCTCAGCCGGTCCCCTCCTTGTGGGGCAGGCGTCTGCTCCTCCAGGCCCTCCTCGGGCTCCTCCTTCGGGACTCTGTTCCCAGGCCATCTCCCGGGCCTTTCCTCACCCTGGCTTTGGTGCACGGAAGCCCTGCCTCCCTCCCCAGCTCACTGCTTGAACAAGTCTGCTATTGCCTCCTGGCTTCAATGCACTTCACTTTAAAAGGAAGCAACTGCTTGCTCCTGCACCTGCTGTACTTGGCAATGGGCGCCAGGGGAGAACACGTGAGAAGGACTTCCATTTTCTTAGGACAAAGGATGCGGAGGAAGCCCCAGAGAGAATGAATATGAAGTCATCATTTTAGCTCAAGATGTTGGGAGCTGGGTCTCGGAAAGCCCGGCTGCTGCTGTTCCTATTTTCCTCCTCACACTTCTCCCCTTGGGCAACATCTGACACTGCTTAAGAAGATCAGCAAACCGGAGGGGCGTCCAGAGCCCACGTAACTCCTCTGCCACTACCCCACCGACCCTATGTCAGGGGCTCTCCCCTGAGCCCCTTGGGGGTGAGGGGTGATGAAGGCATGCAGGAAAGGTGTTGCAAAAGACTGAATCCGTCTAGAAAAGAAACTGTACCATTGTTGACAAGGGATCAGGTTGGTCTGAGATTTTCTCAGCTGGTTCTTCCTCCAAATGTCTGCAATAGCGCCCTCTTTTGGCCCTCTGAGTCCTTGCCATGTGCCTCTCAGGGAATATATATTACAGTATTCTGAAACGCATCACAATACTTACAAACTATTGTACTTACTACAAAGGCATGTGCCTTTGCCCTATCCTTTCATATTCTTAGCTGCTTACAAACCAAAGCCGTCCACGTTATTAATCTCTGCATTCCATGCACTTAGCATAGAGCCTGGCTCCTGATAGGTGCTCCACACGTGTTAACTAGACACAATTGTGAGATAGTGAAACAAGACGTCATTCCGTCATTTGCTTTCAACTCTTCCCTCATTATTGTTTATTATTATTATAGTACCTATTATTATATTCTTATTATTACTCTCTCTATAATGCTATTATTACTATAGGCAAGGGCACTAATGAAAGTCTGATGGCTATAAAAGGGGAATAAACACAACTCTGATGATACATCTCTCCCTCTCTCCTTTTCACCCTTCCTCTGTCTCCCCTTCTTTCTTTGGACCTTTGCATATGTTCTCCCCCTTCTTTGGAACTTCCTTCCTTTCATTCCTCCCCTGGATACTTCAATTCAGCCTTCAGAACCCCACCCACATCACCCATTTCAGGAACTCTTCCCTCATCTTGCCCTGCAGTGGACTGAAGACACCTCCCTGGAATTTTTAGATCGTCTTCCACTGTGGGACACAGAGCTATAAATATCTCTTTATGTATCTATCTCTTCCACTAGAAGCCCAGCTCCTTCAAGGCAGGGCCTGAGATCCTTGCAATGCCTAGCATGGCAACATAAGTGTCCATTCACAGATTCAACACATGCTTTTTGAATGCCGAGCGTGTATCAGGCACTGGCGTCACATTGACAAACTACCCTTGTGGTGGCCAGTCTCCAAGATGGCTCCCAATGGTCCTCACCTCCTGGGATTCACGCCCTCATATGGTTTCCTCCCAACTGAACTGAGATTGGATTGTGTGACCGATAGAGCACGCGGGATGACATGTGGCTCTAATGCCCTGTAGCATAAGACTCTGTCATAAAGGCATTTTCAGCTTCCTTCATGGTCTCTTGGATTGTTTGCTCTAGGGGAAGCCAGCTGCCATGTCAGGAAGGCAGTCAGTGCAGCCCTGACACACGTCCATGGGGAAAGGAACCAACCTGGCAGACACTGTCAGCCGCGTGAGTGAGCCTCTCCTTGGAGATGGATCCTCCAGGCTCTGTGAAGCCTTCGAGTGACTATAAGCCCACTGGCACCTGAGGTTCAACCTCAGGAGAGACCCCGAGCTGAACCACCCTACTGAGCCCCTCCCAAATTCCTGATCCACAGATATCACGATTCTCATTGTTTTAAAGTTTTTATATCACTAAGTTTTGGGGTGATTTGTTTTACAGCAATAAATAACTGATGTAATCCTGTTGCCGTGGAGTCTACATTCTAGTGGAAGAGATTCAATGAACAGAATTCATTTGTTCATTTATTCAGCACCTCCAGGCCCTGCTGGGGCGCTAGAACTACAGTGGCACACGAGACACTGGACAGTCCCTGCATTCCTGGGGTTTATGTTCTATTGCAGACAGAAGAGAAAATAAACAAGTAAATCCTATAAAATATTAGATCAGAGTGCTAAGAATAAAAGAAGACTGAGCAAGTTGGTTGAGAGGGAGGGAACTGCAATTTAGACTATTTTGTACTAAACATTTTCCATCTTTATCTCAATACCCCCAAACCTTTCGAAGTAGGTAGTTTATCCCCATTTTACAGATGAGAAAATTGAAGGTCAGAAAAGTTAGATGATGAAGTCAACGTCAAACGGCTAGTGTTTGGCTCACCCAGAGTGTAACCCAGGCCGCTAGGACTCCAAAGCCAGTGCTCTTTGCAGTACCCCAAGCTGACCATTGTGGATTTCCCTTTCAGCACTCACCCTGGCGCTCACCCTTCAGCGCGGCAGTGCTGAACATCAGCTAGGTGCTTGTAATGTCTTGGTGGAAGGAAGGCAGGGAAATGGCCTTTAGATAGGATTACCTCAAGTTGGAGGTGAGCCTCAGCCTCTACTTCTTCTAACTCTGGAAAATGCCACCGTGCACTCAGATCCACTGGCAGGCTGGGAATATCCACCCAGTCCCCTCAACATCAGCTGCTCTAATTGTTTATAAAAGGTGACATCCACTCCCTCAAGCTGTTTCCTGCCCACTTCCCTTCCTGCTCTTCACTGAAAGAGCTACAGCTCTTCAGACCAAGCTCACCCTGTCCACCCTTCCTCATCCATCCTCACTCCCCTGGCGCCTCTTGATCCTCTTTCTTCTTTTTTTTTTTTTTTGGCCTTCTTTTCTTGTGCCAAGACCACTAGAGGGAGATATACTAATACTCACTGGATGCTTACTATGTGCCAAGCTCCACATTCTCTGTGCTTTTCTTGCATGATTTCATTCGATGCTCATGACAACACTTTGTAGAAGCCCCATTACTTTCCTCATTGAGGTTAAGGCTCAAGGTCATTTGGCTACTAGATGGCAGAGTTGGGATTCAATCCCATGTCTCTCTGAAGCCAGACTTCATTCTCTGGCCAAGGTCACCCACCGAACTGGAGGAGCTCTGAAAATGGGTGATTTTTGCGTTTAACATTCTTATTAATGTCTAACACAAATGATTAATTTGATAAACATTTATTCAGTGCCTAGTGTGTTAATCCCTGTGCTGTGATAGTGCTGTTAAGCCCTGTGCCCATGGGTTATCATGGAAGTATAGAGAGGGATGTTGAACAGACTGGCAAGTCAGGGCTGCCACCAGGTGATGCTAAGCTGAACCCTGACAGTCTCAGAGGTGCCAGGCAGCAGAGAGATGGAACAACATGTGCAAAGTCAGGGAGAGGGGGCTGAGAATGGCTCATTTCAGCATGTGGCTGGAGCTTATAGGAAGTATTAGGGAGCGATGAGCAACAGAATTAAGAGATGAACAGGGGCCAGGTCTTCCCTGGTGGCACAGTGGTTAAGAATTCGCCTGCCAATGCAGGGGACATGGGTTCGAGCCCTGGTCCGGGAAGATCCCACATGCCACAGAGCAACTAAGCCCATGCACCACAACTACTGAGCCTGCACTCTAGAGCCCACGAGCCACAACTACTGAGCCCGTGTGCCACAACTACTGAAGCCTGCATGCCTAGAGCCCGTGCTCCGCAACAAGAGAAGCCACCGCAATGAGAAGCCCACGCACTGCAACAAAGAGTAGCCCTGGCTCGCCGCAACTAGAGAAAGCCTGTGTGCAGCAGCAAAGACCCAATGCAACCAAAAATAAATAAATAAAATAAATAAATTTATTTAAAAAAAAGAGATGAGCAGGGGCCAGATCTGTGCCAAGGTAAGGAATCTGCTCTCCATCTGGAAAGCGATGGAGAATGACTTAAGTGTTTTAGGTAAGGTACTGATATAATCAGATTTGCATAGTAGAAAAATTATTTCGTCAGTGGTATGGATGATACAGGGAAGACCAATTAGGGAGGATATTACAATGGTTTAGGCAAGAGATGCTGACTCGAGAAGAGACAGACAGAGGTGGAGGAACTGTGGGGGAGATTTATGAGAAGACTAGTTAAGACTTGGCACCTGCTTGGGTGTGGGGCAGTGGAGAAGGAAGGCACAGAGACTGAGTCCTCCAGCTTCCTGGTTTGGGCACATGGGCGGATGGTGGTCCCATGTGCTGAGATGGGAGTCAGGAGGAGGAGAAGGTCTAGGAAAGAGCTACTGTCATCTATTACCCCAGGCCCCTTAGGGCAATCCTTACTCCAGACGAGGAAAGCAGACTCAAAAGGCTGAGGTGATTTGCTCAAATTCACATGGCCACCCTAGTGTCAGAGGTGAGACTCAAACCGAGGTCTTTCTATTTATGGAAAAATTAGTGTCCCAGGCCTCAGTAGGTTTGCTTTGCAAGGAATGTAAGGAGAGCTTAGTACAGAATAATGTGTGGCAAAGCAAACATTTACCTATGTCAACTCGCCATTTTTACATTTATTCATTCATTTGACAGATTTATTGAGCACCTCCCATGTGCCATGCCTGTAGGGTTGCAGTGGGAAATATAATAGGCAAGGACTTTACCCACATGGAGCCTACAGTCTAGTTAGGGAGACAGGCAGTATACAAATTAGCAAATACATATATAATAAACTGTCAGAGTAACATGAGAGAGAGGATATGGGTGTTATTTTGGATAGAGTAGTTGAGAAAGGATTTTCTAAGGCACGCTATTGGGTATCCGATCAAGATCGGAGTGATGAGGGAAAATCACGCAAAGATCTGGGGAAAGTGGGTTCCCAGCAGAGGAGACTTCACATGCAAAGGCCCTGAGGTAGAAATAAGCTTGGACACTCAAAGGATCACAAGAAAGCCTGTGTTCCAAGAAAAGAGTGAGTTAAGAAAGAGAATGGTAGCAGATGAAATTCAAGGCAGGGGCCAGACCCTATTGGACTTGTTAGACATGATCAGTAGTTTGGATTTATTCCAACTGTGACAGGAAACTCTTTGAGGTCTGGAGCAGGGCTGTGACATCATCAATCTATTCATTTAAATTATACTTTTTATTTCAAGGTACTTACACATTCACATGCAGTTGTAAGAAATAATACAGAGAGATCCTGTGAACACTCTTCCCATTTTCCGTCAGTTGTAACATCTTGCCTAACTATAGCACAACATCACAACCAAGATATCTCAGTGTGTTTTGTGTTTTCCTGCTGGTAATGATGATGAACATCTTTTCATGTTCTTGTTAGCCATCTATACATCCTCTTCAGTGAAACGTTTGTTTAGGGTCTTTTGCTCATTTTCTGTTTTATTTTCTAACACTGTTTTATTGTTCTTTTTTTAAAAAATAAATTTATTTATTTTTGGCTGCATTGGGTCTTTGTTGCTGCGTGAAGCTTTCTCTAGTTGTGTCAAGCGGGGGCTACTCTTCGTTGCGCAGCTCGGGCTCTAGGTGCGTGGGCTTCAGTACTTGTGGCTCGTGGGCTGTAGAGTGCAGGCTCAGTAATTGCGGTGCGTGGGCTAAGGTGCTCTGCGGCATGTGGGATCTTCCCGGACCAGGGCTCGAACCCGTGTCCCCTGCATTGGCAGACGGATTCTTTACCACTGCGCCACCAGGGAAGCCCTATTGTTCATTTTTTAAAGTTCTTTATATATTCTAGATACAAGTCTTTTGTCAGGTAAGTGACTTGCAAATATTTTCTCCCGGAGTACAGATTGTCTTTTCATTCTAACAGGGTCTTTCACAGAGCAAACTCTTTTAATTTTGATGACGTCCAACTGATCAATTTTTCCTTTCATGGATTGTGCTTTTTGGTGTCAAGTCTAAGAACTCTTTGCTTAGCCCTAGAGCCCACAGTTTTTCTCCTGTGGTTGTCTTGGACAGTGGAAGAGTAAACTGATGAAATAAATGTAGGGTTGCTGGGTAGAACTGAGGGCCCACTTGAGATTCAAGCATGGGGGGCAAAGGAGTGAGAGAGGGAAGAGGCTTCAAGTTACTTTCTATTCCCTGGAGAGTACACTATCGGGTAGAAGTTCCTTTCCCTTCTAGTTTGACTGATGTGAGCACAGCAGAGGCCATCTTGGCAACATGACCCAAGGCCTGGGCTTCCCCCTTCCCTAAGGATACTCATAGACTCTGAAAGACTCTAGTTCTTTTTATTCACAACAATGTACTTTCACTACATCATCATGACTTACTTCTCACAACAACTCTGTAAGGAAGATATTATTACCCCCTTTTACAGAAGATACAACTGAGACCCAGAGAAGGGCTGGGACTAAACACAAATCTCCTGATATCAAGAGGAATGATTATTCTCCTCTACCAGCTGACTCTGAATTTCTACTGCTAGTTATTGCTTGAGGTCAGTGGTTCTGAACCATCAAATGATGGTTCATGGACCCCCAGCATCCCCAAGACCTTTTTCAGAGGGTCTTCAAGGTCAAAGCTATTTCCCTGATAAAACTAAGATGTTACTTGCTTTTTGCTGTGTTGACATTTTAACTGATGGTGCAAAAGCAAAGGCGGGGGGTGGGAGGCAGTGAAACTGCTGATATCTTAGCACGAACCAAGGCAGTGGCACCAACCTATACTGGTTGTCATTGCATTCTTCACCCCCATGCACTCACAGGGGAGAAAACAGCCAGTCTTACACTAATGTGTAATTAAATGGGAACTACACAAAGAGCATTTCTGCTGCATACCAAAATAAGATGGTTTGTCTTAAGGAAAATCTTCTGCAAATATATGAGTTGCAAGCTAACTTGTTCTCTCTTTTTTCCCCCATGGAATACAATTTTGTACTTGAGAGAATGACTGACAAACTATAGTTATTCAGACTTAGGTATCTAGCAGACATTTTCTTAACAAACAAACAAAGTAAGACCATCACACAAAGGAAAGCAACTGACAATATTTGTTGCTAATGATAAAACTTGAGATTTTGAGTGAAAATTAGAATTTGGGGGGAAAAAATTCACTTGCTGCTATGAGCCTGACAGCTTTCCAATACTGAAATACTTTTTTGATGATATCAGCGGTAATATTAATAAATGTGATTTGTTTGATATTGTGTAAAGAAACGTGCTTACACGTAGAGGAGCTGTATAACTCAGTACACTAGGAGCTTCCCGCTGACCAATGCATGATGGCACAAATCAGCACGGGTCAAAGATCCATTCAAAGTGTAAGATCAATCAATGGGTTTTAATATGACAGAATATGAACAATTCATTGGTATAATTTCAGACTCCACATGGCAACTAATCTTTAGGAGACTTTCACTTGTCAAGTTTTGCGGGTATCAGAGAGGAATATCCACAGTTATCTGAAGAGGCTGTTAAAATACTCCTCCCTTCCCACTACCTAGCTGTGAGAGATTGGACATCTTACATGCATTTCAACTAAAAAGAAAAAAACATGTTGGAAGAGACTAAATGCAGAGGCACGTTGGAGAATCCAGCTGTCTTCCATCAAGCCAGACAGTGCAACGGACAGCTGAGCCCCAGCCAGCGCTGGCTTCCCCTCACTCGCAGCTCTTGTCTGGTGGGTCTCTCAGTTTCCTCAATCTCCTTATAACTCCCTCCCCAAACTGGGGTCCCAGTTTGACCCCGCTGACCCCAGCAAATCTCTAACATTTCCTAGGGGTGAGGATCAGCCTTCCCTAATCGCTACTGGCTCCCAGGGGGTCAGGGGTGCCTCCAAACTTCTGTCTCAGGACAGGGGTCCCAGGGTCCTGCAGCCAAGAAGATGAAATCTAACCTACCCTGGGGGACGGTTATGGGCCCTTCAAATATATCTCACACCCAGTGGGGGAGTCTGAGCTTGAGGACCTCCCAAGTCTCTGCCTCCAACTCCCAAAGTGGGTTCTGGGCCCCTTCACTTGGGACTCACTTCCCATCGGGGACAGGAAGATGATGTTTGCTGGAGATAAAAATCAAAAAAACAACTAACAACAATGACAAAAGCATCTTTTACGTTAAAGATGTAAAACTGTAAAATGATCTTTACACTAAATTTTAATTTTTAAATTAATAAATATTTTAAAAATTCCTCAGCTTCAATTTTTATTATTGCAAATATAGATAGGCACAACCCATATAAACAAAAGCTCTCTTAGGTCTTCAGTAATTTTTAAGAACGTAAAGGGGACCAAACAGTTGGAGAAGAACTACTTCATGCTAAATTGGTGAAGGCTCCAATTAGCCACTGTGACCAAGTGATGCGTTATTCAGCATGAGCATCCTTTTCTAGATTATTCTCTGACCACAGACTTCAATCTGACCCTGAAATAAGGGACTTTGTTTCAAAGGACAGCTGAGCATGTTAACAGGGGACCCAGGGTTCCGATAACGGTCCACACCCTTTCTGTCTCCCTTTCCTGCTCACTCTCCTACTGGAAAGAACGTGGGCCTTGAAGCAAGCAGACCTTGGGCTCAGTGTCAGCCCTGCTTTCAGCCAACAAGGGGACCCTAGGCAAGTCTCTTAATTCTCTGTTCTCCATCAAGTGAGAAGTAATAGTGCCCACCTTCCCTTACTGAGATTGTTTTGAGGATTAAACAAAGTAATGGAGACAAATCTGGAAAGTGCTTATAAATATAAGTGATGACCACTTTCCAGCAAAGAATTGTCATGTAGATTTATGGCCATTCATTTAATATTTAGCAAAAATGTGGCCTAACGCAGGCCCTGAATGCAAAAACAACAATGCAGAGTTCTAGCCTGCATCCTGCATCTTTCGGTCGAGCGGGGAAGATGAGTATAAACAATAGCGAAACAGTGTGACGAGGTAGAAGATCTTTGACATCTTAACCCGAATTTCCCCCCAAGCATCCACTCAAGCTTCTTGCTGCCTTGTGACCACTTTTTCTTTATAAAACGGATGGGGCTGCATCTGTGCCTCAGCACAGGGATGATACTGAAGAACTAGAGAGAAAGTTTCTGAGTGTTTTGTCAAAAGCCTGTCCTTGAGGAAACTGGAGGTTTAGAAATCCAAAGGGAAACAGGGTAAAGCTTCCCCCTCCTCATCCGAGCCTAGAAACGAGCCTTTGGGGGCACCCTGAAGGGGAGATGTCAGTGGAGCCCGTGGGGCCCAAGAGGAAAGCTCTCAACCAAGAGGCACCATATAAAGGAGCCAGTGTTCTAGACCCAGCTGGTCTCCATCCAGCAAACAGCACCCAACATCGGAACCAGGGAGTTCCTGGAAACTTGAGCAGTGTCTGTAGCCTGTGCCCTTTCTGTTCCTCAGAGCATCACAGATGGCCAGTGCTGGGGATCAATACTCTTTGTCCTTCTCCTTGGCCTCTGAACTTCTTACTAGCAACCAGCATACTGTCCTTTGTTAATCAGCAGAAGTGGTGCCCATGTGTGCCCTCAAGACTTTGCTCAATCGCATTCTGATAATCTTGTAGAGACAACCTTCTTTTTAATGGCCAAAGGCTCTGAATAGTTGAGGGTAGAAGGACAAGCCTCATAGGCTTGTGCCTCGGTGATACCAAATGGAAGCAGCCCAAGGTCTCTCTGTTTCCAGTGGGATAAAAGCTCAAACAGAAATGGGCAGGAAGCAGCAAGAGTACAGAGGAAGTGATTCATTCTTCCAGGCCTTCCTGGGCAGGAAGCGAGTGGGAGGAAGAGGGTCAGGGAAGCCTTCACAGAAGAGGTGACATTTGAACTGGGTGTGGATGCTGGGCTCTGAAAATCAGCCACCAGTCATCTCACAGATGTCAGCCTGTCTAATCCAAGAAGAAGAGGCTGTTTCCTGGGAAAGAGGAGCCCATGGAGAAGGCACCAGTAGGAACCAGAAGCCAGAAGAAGATCCAGCAGACACCAGTTCTTCTTTAGAAAATGTTGTGTGGCTTTTTCAGAGCATCGATACTTCCCTATTTATGTAGCTATCCACTAACAAATAGTGACTGACACTCCTTGCGCTGGGTTCTAGGACGGGTAAGCAGTATAAGGGCCACAGGTGATTTATTGGCTGCTCAATATACGTCAGGCACTGTGCTCCAGCCCTGAAAGGAAAGGGTGTCACTGCCCCTTCCCCTTCTGTCCCCTCCACTGGCAGGAATGAGGATATGGCTATGAGCTATTTTGGGCCATATAAATGAGGTGACACCTAGGGATGGCAAAATAGGTGACTCTGTGGAGCAGAGACACTACACCAACTTCAAGTTTTACCTGAGAGAAAAATAAACTTCTGTTATGTCATCTGGAGTTTCTCATATATAATATATCTCTATATCCTAATATATTATAGCCTAAAAAATATAGGGGAAGAAAACATTGAACAAATCCTCACTCAAGTATACAATTTGTATAAATACAAATTGTAATAAATGCAATGAAAAAGACACACATAGACTATTTCCTGAGAGAATGTAGTTGAAGGGGGGCTAATAATTGTCACCCAAGGAGAGCTTTTGTCTTAGTTCAGTCTACTATAACAAAATACCATAGACTGGCTGGCCTAACCAACAAACATTTCTTTCTCATAGTTCTGGAGTCTGGGAAGTCCACAATCAAAGTGCTGGCAGATTTGTTGTCTGATGAGGGCCCTCTTCCCGGCTTTCAGGCAGCTGCCTTCTCACTGTGTCCTCACATGACAGAGGGAAAGAGGGCTCTTGTCTCTTCCTCTTCTTATAAGGGCACTAATCCCATCACATGGGCCCCACCCTTATGACTTCACCTAAACCTAATTACCTCCCAAAGGTCCCACCCCCAAATAACACCACCTTGTGGGTTAGGGCTTCAAGATATGAATTTGGGGGCAGGGGACACAAATATTCATTCATAGCAGCTTCTCAGAGAAAGGAATTTTGCTGAGACCGATGGCATGGGTAGGGTTTTGGTCAGGGAAAAACAGAAGAACAAGGAGACAGCTCCTGAGCCACAGAGCATTTGACCACTGCTGGGACCCCAAGAAGGGTCATGTGAGCAGAGCCCCTCTGTGCTGAACCTTCAGTCTGTCCTCCATCTCACAATCCTCCATCTCACCATGGGTGTCCCCCACCCATGGTGATGTAGCCTGGGCACCTCAGAACCTAGACGGGAGGCAGCACAGCTGATTCCAGTCCAAATACCTCTTGAAGGGATGGCTGAGGTGCCTCTGGAGGACGAATACAAACCCTCTTCCAGGAGGGAGCCCCAAGTCCAGCCAAGAAGCTGGATGTGCAGCTGGGGCCCAGGAGCGACTGTGAGCCCAGCAGGAAGAGGAATGGGTCAGGAGATGAGGAGCCAGACAGGTGTGCAAACTGAGGCTCCAAGGATGACTTCAGACGTGACCTGGCTGGACACCAGGATTGCTTTGTATTGGGGGCTCGATGTGTAAGCGTGGCTTGTGGGCTCACTGCCATTTCTAAGTGTGGGCAGGACGCAGCAGGAAATGCTCTCAGTACAGAATCTCACCTCACCCTCACACACTGAGTTTATGAGGTGGGCATCGTCTCCATTTTACAAATGAAAATACTGAGGCTCAGAGAGGAGAAGATAATTGTCCAAAGTCACTGAGTGGGTAGTGGGGCCTGGGGTGGGGGTGGATCGAGGGCTTGTCTAATTCCCCCATAACTCAAGGCAATGCAGGGGAACACAACACATCCAATCTGTCCAGAAGAGCACTTGGGCAGAGTGTTGCAGACCCTTGGCCTAGTAACCAAAGATGGGCTGCAGCTGTGTTCGATTTCTCCGGCCAATGATTTAAACAAACAAACCAACCACTGAATGTGAAGCCTGTAGGCAGGGCACGGTCTGCATCTGTCATAATCTCCCACATTACTCTCTCGTTTACTGGCTGCCTGGTCCCAAAGGCAGCTGAGTGTCAATGTGGCCTCCATTCTAGAAAAACCTTTCTTTAGCACCAGAAGCCAGTTGAGCAAGTTTTCCTGAGCCCTTCTCCAGTCACTGTGGGATGCATCAGAGACTGGGAGCCTAAGTAATGACTTAAGCTTTTAGATATCTGCCATCTAATATGCACAGACCTTTCTTCTATCCAAGAGGGTAACACATGTAGGCAAGGACTCTGCTTTGTGAATTAGCCATGATGTGCACCCTGCAAGCGAGTTAAGAAAGACCAAACGGGCTGGGTTCTTTCCTGGACTTCTTCAGGAACAGGAGGCAGTCGCATTTTCCAGAGCTAGAAGGCTGCAGGTCAGCAACTGGGACATGTTGAGGTGGAAGGCTCGAGGGAGTGGGCTGAGAATCCTCTCTGTGTCTTCTTCCTGTGCTTTGCCAAGCTTGCTAGCTCCCCATTGGCCAAGCACTTGGGTTTCCATTGTAGACCCCATCTGTCTGGTCTGGAGTTTAACCAGACACCACCATCAGGCCCACAGTTTCCTTTGCAAAGCTTTGGCCTCTGAATCCCTGGAGTGTTTGGAGGCACAATTTGCAGACCCCATCTTGTCATCTAGGGTAGCAGCCACCTAGCCCACATGATAGCTAAAGAACTTTGAGTTCTGCTTCCAAGATGCCATGGGCAAGGGACGTCATTTTCCTGAACTCAGAATAGCTGTCTGCGTGTTAACTACTTTTTTCTTTTTAGATGAAAGCAGCTACTTAAAAAAAAAAACCCCAAAACAAAATAAATGTGTCAGTGGTATGTCTAATGAAAACCTGGAAATGAGGGTTTTATGTCCCATGAATGCCTTGAAAATTAAAGTTTAGCAAAAAAGATTAGATGGGGGGGTGGAGTCACCGAGAAGACAGCACTTATCTCTGTGAATTTGGGCTTATGATGAGGGGACAGCACTCATCCTTAACCCAAGCCTCACCCCTTGAAAAATAGTTTATGCTCCAATGAAATAGGCAGGAACGGGTGGGGCTCCCAGGCTTATGAAATTTCAACTCATTCAAACAATAACAGCAAAGTGAAGCATGATTTGCCCTGGGTCACAGTCTAACTGCCTCTGAGTAAGCAGGTCCTGAATATGCTATTTTTCAAAATCTCAAATTTGTTTCCCTGTGTCTCTTTTGAATTTCCTCTTCTATAACATGTATTTATATCCTGCCTATTATAAGCTGACAAGAACAATCACTAGCATTATCTGTTTCCTCTCAGATCCTGGTGTAATTCACTTACCTTCTTCCCACGGTTGTTTTTTTTTTTCTCCTTGCCATCAACCTAAACTGTCTTATGATGATGAAGGGAGGAGAGAGGTGGCACCTTTGGACATTATTAAACACAAAGCTATCTGGTCCTGAATACCTGGAAGGAGTTTAGTAAATTCATTCGTTCATTTGTTCATCCCATCAAGAACTTACTTAGAGGTTACTATACACAGGCCATTTGCCAGGCAGTAGGAATGAAACAGAAAACAAGATATTTACAAGAGAGGGTGTTGTGAATAAGCTTGACTGTTACTGCTGGTTTTAGTTAAAGAAAGAAGAGGGATGATTTCTGTTGAATTGACCTGATTGAAGTTGTCAAGGCATTTTCATTACTAACAATAATGTATTAAGGACCCTCTAAAGGCAAAGCAAGGCTTTGATGTATAGTCACGATTTGCCCAAAGATCACCAGTGCCTTCAGTTTTAGCTCTAAGGATACGATCTTTGACTCCTTCTACTAACACTAGGAGGAACGGAGAGGAGGAAAAAGTATAGTAAAGTTAGGAAGTGAGTGCAAGGTGGGAAACTTCTTAGGCCATCAGACATTAGAAGGACCCTCTCTCTTACATGTTCTGCGTGCCCTGCAGTGGAGTTCAGTGCAATCGCCCATCTGGGAGACACTGAAGGAGAGGAGCTGGTCTGCGATGGTGATGCACGAAATCCTGAAGGCAGGGAAGCAGGGATGGCAAATTCACGGCACCCACGCTATTACTCCCCTCACCAGCACCCATGGCAAACAACAGCAAGGGGTCAGGCCACCTGATCTCAACCACAGCTACTCATCAGAACCAACTCTTCTCTGATTCTGATGAGGATTCTCATCAGTCTCCTAAGTATGTTACACAACTCGTCCCACTGCAGATGCATAAGAAAGAAGTGAATCCGTTACAATTAGTGCCTTGGGGCATCGGGGCTTAATTCTCTGAGGAACCCCCAATACAGCTGGGCAATCCTCCTCAAAGGGCAGCATTCGGCACCAGCTGCCTATCCCAGCAGCTGAAGTTTATTCGCCACCTTGGACACCTGGCTCCCTGAGGGAAATGTAGGAAAGGCTACAAAAAGAGTGAGAAATAAGTTTTCCACTAGGGGCGTCTGAGAGTCATTTTGGATACTCAGTGCTCAGGTGGAGGAGGAAGACACAAAAGGAAAGTCTCCTCATCGCTCTGCCGTATTTCCTAGACTTTTAGCTGCTGTGGTAGAATTCTAAGATGGCCCCCAGGATTCCTGCCCCCAGGTGTCCGCACTAGGGATAACCCCCTCCCCTTGAGGGTGGCCGGGACTTGAGCGCATGAGGCATTTCACTCCTGTGATTAGGTCATGCTGCTGCGAGGCAACCGTGAAGGGACTTTGCAGATGTCCCTGACTACCTGACTTCGAGCAAAATCGAAAGGGAGATTATCCTGGTGGGCCTGACCCAATCAGGTAAACCCTTTAAGTTAGGGTTTAGAGGCAGAAGAGCTCAGAGAGGTTCGAAGCAGCAGGCACCCTCTCCATGGTCCTTGAAGAAGCAAATTACCATGTTTGAAGAGGGTCGGATGGCAGGGGACTGTAGGCGGCCTCAAGACGCTGAGGGACTCAGCCGTACAGCTGCAAGGAACTGAGTTCTGCCAGCAACTGGTGAGCTTAGAAAAGGACCCCCGCCCTCAGGGGAAACAGCAGCCCTTAATGCCAACACTTGGATTTCAGTTTTGTGAGAAGCTGAGTTGAGAAACCCAGGCGAGCCCACAGGAACTGTGAGAGGACAAATGGGCATTGTTTTAAACTGCTAAATTGTGGTCCACAGTGATAGAAAACTAACAGAGACTGTATTTACTGTAAGACATGCCATTGATTCTAAGACGTACCATTGACTTTATAACATTTGGGGAAACAACACAACTACAGCATTAAATGTTCCAATCAATCATAAGGCATAAATTGAAAGATATTCTGATTTAAAAGTAATAAAATGAAAAAATGTGTATCTTGGTATTAAAGAAACATGTATTATTACATTTGTGAAGCACCAAAAAAATTTCCAATCCTTTTCACATATGACTTTACTTAGTCCTCCTAACAACTCTGTGATTGTTGAGAGGGGAGGTTTCATGATGAGAAAGCTGAGGTACAGAGAAGTTAATGACATTCCAAGTGACAACACTAGACAGAGCCTGGACCAGAATCCAGGCTTGCACTTTCCGTTATACCGGGACCTGACCATCACGTCTCACTTTGCCAACATCTAACACCACTTCACGGAGAATCTGTGCCACCAACAGGCTTGCTCAGGGGACAGCCACCGAGGCCAAATTTTCCTCCAACTGAGCCTGTCACTTCTGAATGAACCTGATAGATTAGAAGTATGTACCAGTCCCAAGGCAGCCAAACCATAGTGTAAGTTATCACATATGGAATGGGTCAACTCAAAAAGATGAGCTGGGCTCATCAGATTCCCCCTCGTGAGGCATTAATTCAGTAGTAGAGCGGGACCGTCACACGTGCCATGGGCGAACAGAAGTGTGGGAGCAGATGCCAGGTGTAACGAGAGGCTATGCAAAGGCATGAGGAAAGCAGAGGAAAGGAAGCAGAGGAGCCATATGAATGAGACAATGGAGCCCATGAGAAGATCATCCCTGGAACTGCTTCTGTTTCAGACATGCCCCCAAAATCCCAATCACAGCCCTTCTGTGTCCTTAAAATCCTCTCTGCAACTTTTCTGAGAAACTTGGGCAAGTCTCTGTTCATTGCAAGTGTATCATTTATAAATTCATGATCCATGTGGTCCAGTTCAGAAGTAGAGTTATGGTTAAAGAAACATAGTTCATGCAAAAAATCGATGTCAATATAACCTGTATTTATCAAACACGATGAACACTTTTCTCCCCTAATGGCCACTGTCTTCACACACCACAGCTGCACGTGTTCTCAATAATCCCCCATGAACTACTCCTAGCTCTGCTTCCCGTGTGCATCTTACTGTCTTCCTGTCTTCTCCATCGTCTTATGATTACCCATCACAAAAGCCCAAGAACTGGTCTAGCGAGACCAGGTCCTCCTTGGAGGGTGGAGGCGGACAAGGACCTAAGTAGTCCAAGTCAGAATCTTCCTTAATGAGCAGAGGGTGGGAAAACATATGAGAACACTCATATTTCAATCATTATTTACCCTGTCATCACACAGCCAAGGGAAAAAACCATAACTAAAACAATATAATTTTGAAATCATGGCCACTGTAAGCGTATGCCATGAATATTAGGGACTGTGTTTACGGGTTGCACATAGACTTATTCTGAATTTTCTGGGGGTAAGACTTGTCAGATGATCTGGTGAAATGACGAAGATGCTCATGTTATCCAAATAAAGCAGCCAGTGCATATGCGACAGGACTGGGGTGGGTGGGAGAAGGTGTGGCCGAGTGTGAGCTCCTGTTTGTCTCAGGAGGCTCAGAATATCAATTCAAACGCTACCACCAATAATACGGTCACTGGAAGCAGCTAAAACATTTTTTTGAAGTTATTTCTGTCCTTAGAGTATATCTCACTCGTGATGAATAGTCAAATCAGTGAGTTTTAAAGAACTAGTTCCTTTCTGAGTGATTACAACACCAGCTAGATGCACAATTAGGTTCATTTATTTCATTTCACTTTTGACATTTATAAACTGCTTTTAAAATTTAGTTTTCTATGAAATGAAATTTCAAATTTTAATTTTTTAATAATATATTTACATGGTTCCAAAGTCAAACGTGCAAAACTGATTTTTCATTTATTTCATCTCAGTTTTTTGTGACCACGTTGGGGCTTTTAACAGCTTCCTTCCACCCAGCAGTGTGGTTACAATTAGTTTCCATTTCCATTAGTTTCCATTTCAGAGTCTGCTTCCCATGGAACCGAACATGTTGCAACCTGTGCCAGAAGAGTCTGAGGAATGGTCTTAGGAAACAGGCTCTGAGAACTCCATCACGGGGGTGGGTGGAGCCTTAACCCCCAGCACATGTGCACCAGTGCAATTATTAACACAGTCCCAGCTGTGAACTGGGATGGTTCACCACATGGCGACAATATATCAGGCTGAGAAATATGTGGACAATTATATTTAATATAAGTATAATAAAATAGAATTGGATAGCTATTGATGGAGAAAATGGATGCTTTAGAAAAGAAAAAAAAATGATAAAACACTAATGGTGGTTTATTAGCAATTAAAGGCTAAGTGTGAAAGCCAGAGGGCCTCTTGCCAGCAAATAAGAAACTCTCATCTCTCACAGCCAGGAGAGAAGATGGAGCTGAAGATGAGGACCAGGGCTTAATCATAAGAGGAGTCAAGCTCCCAAGAAGGTTAAACTCCCAAATAAGGCAGGTCTGCTATGCCCAAGTCAGGCTCTGATAAGAAAGAATGGGACCCTGAGATGAGACAGGGACACTGATGTTGATGCATTAGAAAATATGGGATACCCCGGAGCCCTCTGGCCTGCAGAAGTTGCCCACTCCTCCCTGTTAAAGGCTATCCCCCCAACCTAGGAGATGACTCAGAGGCCTCCCCGTCTTGTAACTCACCCTCCTTGGGATCTACCTCCACCTTCCTCCTAGCACTAGACCAGTAGCTGTTAGGGTTAAGTCACAACATAAACCAGACGGGGGAGTCCTGAGTCTACTAGGGGAGAAATGGAATTATCCACTCAATGAACTGACTGCATGATGCAGCTGACATGTACAGGCAGAAGCAAGAGAGTGGGGACTGGATCCTGAGGGTCCTGGATCCAGGGGGTCAGAATATCAGGTTGGGTAAGGTGGAGTTTATCAATGTGAGGGCACTCTATCATGATACAGGATTTGATATCCTGGCAAGGACTATAAACGATGGTGCTAGCATACCGCTAGAAGAGCCCTTGGAAGCTTGGAAAGAGCAATAGTCAACACCAAGTGACAGAGAAATACCAAATCACCATGGCAGGTATGGAAGAAGGAATCACAACTTCAGGAAGTGGGCACGTTAGAAGGGATCTACTCTTAAGGTCTGAAAACCTCCTGAGGAGAGGAAACTCTGCCAAAGTGATAGGAAATGTTCTGGTGTAAGGGTCACTGGCATTTCTGAGAAGCTCGGTGGTGACCCTCATCTGACGACCCAAGCTGACCACAGGAGATGCAGTAACAGAACTGGGCTCCCTGGGGGTGAGCAATTCTAAAATAATAGAGGCCAGGTAATGTTTAACCAACAAAGGAAAGTGGATGCAGTTGTTATAATGAGTGGCAAGGTGGTAGTGCATCCTGGGGAATTGGGGGAGTCTAGGGTGATGAACTATTTTGTTTTGCACGGGAACTAAGGGATTTCCAGGGATGCAGGAGGTTGTTCAGTGTTTAAACAGGGACAGCCCTGGGAAAATCAGGATGGTTGACCAAACTAGGGGTGACCCATATAGAGCTATGGAGACCTATGGCCATTTACTCAAGTAATCCTACCTTGGGGAAAGACAGATATCCAAATATCTCAAGGACTGTTGGACACAGGTCTAAGTTATTGGTATCTGAGAACTGAAGTGTCAGCTGGCCCCTCAGGATATTAGGGGCTTATGGGGACCAGGTAATAAATTGAGTCTGGCTCACTGTGGGTCCAGTATGTCCACGGACAAACCTAGTGGTCAGTCCCCAAATATGTAATTTTAATAGCTATACTTGGCAGTTCACTGAGCATCCACATTGGTTCCTTGGTTTGTGGGGTAAGAGCTATTATCATGGGAAAGATGCAGTGGAAGCTTTTGAAATTGGCCCTCCCCACAGCCAACATGGTTAATCCAGAATAATCCCAAATATCATTGTATCCTTGGGAGGACAGCAGAGATTAGTGCCTCCTTTAAAGACCCAAAGGCTGAGAGGCAGTGATCCCTACCGTGACGCCTCCAAAGCCAGATGCATCGCGGAGGATGCCAGTGGCCTTCTGCAAAACAGTGGCCTCAACTGCAACTGCCACGTCAGAAATAGGGCCTTAATTAGATTAGACTACATGCTCTCAGGCACACAGTATGCTGCCACTGATCTAGTGAATGCGTTCTTTTTGATCCCTACTAGAAGGGAGAAGGAAAAGCAGTCTGCGTTCACTTGAAATGGACAGCAGTATCCATTTACAATCTGGCCGCATAGGGAGGAATGAAACTATATGCCAAATGAGCATCAGGACGGAGCTAATATATGCCAAGGTGTCTAGACTGTCTAGACGTTTCAAAGTGTGTCACACTGGTTCACGGTACTGATGACATCATGTTAATCAGACCAGATGAGTAAGAAGTGGCAAATACATGGGAGATGTTGGTAAGCCGCAAGTGGTCAAGAAGGCAGGAAATACGTTCTGTGAAGATCCAGCGGCCTATCCCGTCAGTGAAGACGTCCCAATGTAGAAGGCACGTGGACAAATGCAACAGTCACAGAGAAGGGCAGGGTGTCCAGGGGCTCAGGCCACTTGCATGGGGGTCTGTCACTCCACCAGGTAAGCCAACTAGATCAGCAGAGATGTTAGCTGAGGGCGAGGGTGATCCGAGATGGGTAGTGGAGAAGGGGGACTGTGCGTATTAAGTGCTACCTCGGGCCAGGCGACAGTAGTAGGGGCTGAAGTTCACCCCATTCACTTTTCCTTTATATTAAATAAAAGAGTCTAAGTGGCACAGGGTAGAGTTTAGGGGACTCTGAGTTACACCATCCAGACCCTCTCCTTCGGGACTGAAGCATCATTTCTCTGGTGGCTGAAAGTGTTAATAACAGACAGCTCAGCTGGGCTCCCCACTCCACCCCCCGACTGCCACAATGGTCCTTAGGTGGAGAGGGCTCCTCACCCGAGGTCACAGCTCCTTCCCCGAGCGGCCTGCATGCCATGACTGCTTAACACAGGGCTCTAATTGCTGGGTCCTTTGCCCCAGTTGAGGACAACTCCTCAGTGCCATCCTCAGCTGCGGAGTCTCCCTGGCAGGGCTGAGGTCTCTGTTTCGACTGGATCACAGACCAACTTTTCCCTTTGCTCCTTTCACTCTTCCACAGGCATTGATCTCCAAAGCATCCCACATGCAAATCTCCATCTCAGACTCTGCTTCCCATGGAACCCAACCTCCAACACAATAACCTCACACATCTAATTTTTTGTTCGAAAAGATATATTCAAAAAATATCTGAAACTTCAGCTTTTCAAAACCTCAAACATCACATATGAATGAGAAGCCTCTAATGCCATCACATGGTAATACAATTACCATTATTGGCACTTAAAGAACAAAGAAAAAGCAGGGGGCTTCCCTGGTGGCGCAGTGGTTGACAGTCCACCTGCCGATGCAGGGGACACGGGTTCGTGCCCCGGTCCGGGAAGATCCCACATGCCGCGGAGCGGCTAGGACCGTGAGCCATGGCCGCTGAGCCTGCGCGTCTGGAGCCTGTGCTCCACAAGGGGAGAGGCCACAACAGAGAGAGGCCCGCATACCACAAAAAAAAAAAAAAGAAAGAAAGAAAGAAAAAGCAGGGGTGGGGAGAGTGCAGGGAGTTATGTCATTGCCAGCATATTACCAGGCATGAGAGACCTTTCTGTTACCCCTGAAAAGAGGGAAAGGAATGCATGACTGATATGATCCTGGAATCATAAAAGTGCTTCAAAGGAAAATTACAGCAACACAGGCTCTATATGGAAAACAACAAATTGCTGAGGGCTAGGCCCTGAACAAGGCTCTTTCCCGAATCATCTCACTTAGTCTTTGCAATTACTCTTGGAAGTGGGTGAGACAGTCACTGTCACTTTGCAGATGAGAAAACTGAGGCTTAGCAAGGCTAAGCCATTTGTCGAGAATCACACAACCAATCAATGGTGGAGTCTGTGAACCCCAGACTTTGATTTCTGAGCCTGTGAGCTACAAGAGGCTCTCCTGCCTCCACACAGGTAAACGCCAGGACACCTGGGCACTAAGCATTACATTGTCTAATTCCTTTCCAAGCCAAACTCTTCTATCTGAATTATTTATACCCTAGGAACACATACTTTATTTTTATTAGATACTACTAATGGGAAAAGAAAAGGATTCCATTACAGAAGTTACTTTACGTTCTTGCTTACTGGAACATACCAATTCTGTGTAAAAAATGCTATTTCTATGAATCTGGCTCAACTACTCAAACTCTGGCTTGACAGAGAGGTAACACCCGTGATGGGCTTTAATATTATCCCATTCAATAACTATCCACATGGTGAGCTCTGGTGTTCAGGAGCTATTGGCTGACAGTGTTTTATTATGTTTAAAGAAAATGTTTTATTGCATTTTTTAAAAAACTCGTAGCAATTTACACTCTCATCAGAAGTATGTATTTATAGGGATTGTAATTAATGAAGGAAAAAAAATTGATGCAGATACTAGCAATGCCCAGGGACTTGAGATTTGTCATTGTCATATTGTTTCCTAAGCAAAACTTTTCTCCCAAATTATTTCTCCTTAAAACATATACTTTATTTTTTTGTAATGGAAGCTGATTTTAAGAAGGATTTACTGGGTATTCCCTGGTGGCACAGTGGTTAAGACTACATGCTCCCAATGCAGGGGGCCCAGGTTTGTTCCCTGGTCGGGGAACTAGATCCCACATGCATGCCACAACCAAGGTGTCTGCCTGCCACAACTAAGACCCGGCACAACCAAATAATAAATAAATAAATAAATTAATTAATTATTTTTTAAAAAAAGGATTTACTTCACAAAAATGTACTTTGTATAAATATATGTAGAACATATAAATTTTGCATGATAAATGATATTTCTATTAATACAGCCTTAAAATTAATATGTAATCTACATATAAATATATAAACATTAAATAATATATACATATACTTTAACATTTATTGAGTGTTTACTGTGTGCCAGGCACTGTTCTAAAGTGTGTTAACTCATTTAATCCTCACTCTCAAATAACTCATAAATAAACTCATGAATGACTCAAAAGATAATAACTCATAAATCCTATGAGAAGAGAATGTATTACATTTTATAAAGAGAATATAGGGTTTTGTACAGAGGAGGAAACTGAGGCACAGCAAAGTTCATGAACATGACCAAGAGCATACAGGCAATGACTGGCAAAGCTGGGTTTCAAAGTTAGGCACTCTGACCCCAGAGGACGCCGTTCTTTGGGTTTAGAGTTACACAACCAAAGGAAAACAAGGGCATCATTTTCCTAGTTGTTGTTCTCCTCACGTCCTTCACTTCTGCTTCCAGCCCAAAGATGTTTACTAGTGTGTGTGTTACAGGATGAAGCCCCCGCCCCCCCAGGATTTTGAACTTGTCTCTTCATAGCTCCAGGGAATTATTTTACCAGCAGTAGTGAAATTAACTCACAAGCAGATGTGCAGCCAAAGCTAAGGGTCCGGGAGAATTTGCAATACTTCCAGTGAATCACGTGCTTACAGGTGAGACGGGCAGGTGAATGCAGCAGCTGCGGGAGGCTGGGACAGACTGGGGCGCTCACACCATCTAAAGGGGGAGCTGCTCGTCAGCCCAGCCTAGAGTTGCCGGCAGCAAAACGCGTCCAGGGCGGACAGACCTTCCCATTTTTTTTCAAGGGAATCCAGAAATGTAAAATCTCTTGACTTTCAAACATTGGTGAACTTGTGTGTGTGTGTGTGTGTGTGTGTGTGTGTGTGTGTGTGTGTGTGTACGCACCGACGCGATATTTTGCAAGCCAAGCAATCCATCTGTAGGCCAGCTATGGTCCACAGGCCGCCCATTTTGTAAATTCTGACCTGAATGAACATTGAGAGGGTGGTCTCCCAAGTGTTATACAGGAGCACTGGGGACGTGACCTCATTTCTCTAAATATCTCCCCCAGCGTGGCCTGAATTTCCACTATTATTAACTTATCCTCTACGTTAACATTGAGTTTTCCATGTTCATTAAAACACTACGGCAGAGAGAGAGAACCTGCACAGTCCCATCACCATGCTATGCAAAACAGCCATCAGATACTTCAAGCACCCCCTTCTGAAGGTGACATAGTCCATTTTTAAAACTATCTAAATGTGCTGGACTGAGGGGCCAAAGGAACCAGATGCTGCCTTTGGCTATGGTGCCTCAGACGTCTCTCGGTAAAGACCTCTCCTGCGCCCACCGAGTCCTCAGGCCTCCCTCCTCCACTCACCTGACTCCACCCCTTTTTTGTGAGAGAGAATTTTATGAGTTCAGACTTTTTTTTAGCTGCAAGTAACAAAAGCAACGCAAAGTGGCCTCACTGAGAAAGGAGAGAACGAAAGGAGGAGGAGCTAGAAAGAACGTGTTCGTTCCAGAAACTGGAGACTGATCTCTGGGAAATCTAGGTCAGATAACGGCTGGATCCAGAACCCCAGCGCTCTCGCTCTCCATCCCAGCTCCACGCTCCTCTGCACTGGCGTCACTATCTGGCAGAGTCTCCCAATGAGGCGGGCCTGGCAGCCAGCAGCAGCTCCACTGTAACTTATACCCACTTAGCAACTCTGCAGAAAGAGGTGCCCTCTTTCCCAATGCGCCCCGAATTACTGCCGCTGACATTGTGGCCTTGGGTCATGTGTCTAGGCCTAAGCCATTCTTACTATTAGAATGGCGGGGGGTGGGGGAGATACTCTGATTGGCTAAACCTGGGTTACATGCCCCTCCCCCGCCCCCCGCCAAGCCAGAATATAGGGCCAACTCCTAAAAATTCACGCACTTAGAGTCTGATGGATGGGGGCTTCCACAGGCTGCGCTGCTTCATTTTCTTCCCTCAAAGTTCTCCTGTAGTTTTCGCTGCTGTTGTTACAGTGCACTCAGCACCGTGCAAGCGCGCAGAGAAAACAGATGAGAAACACAGCCTCGATCTAATCTTCTCTCCCAGGCATGTCTGCTTATTTTCTCAAAAGACTTCTGCCCCTGCGCTTGGCTACAGCATAAGGTCTCGACTTTTACTCGTGGCATTTATAAGACCTTCTGTGATCTGGGCGCAACCTATCTGCCTTTGTCTTTCAATGTAACTCTTACCGAATTGCACCACAGCCTGACGGCCCTGAAGTGCCTCCCATGAACTTTATTCCTCCCTTACCTTTGCAGATTCAGTTCTGTTCCGGGCCTGCCTCTGCTGCCCGGCCACTTACTACTGTTGGAATCCTACCTCCCATAAAGGACGGTTGTCTTTTTTTGCTGTCTGGTTCCCAGCATCACTTACTATTAAGAGTACTGATCGCCCCGGGGGAATTCTCCATGTGGATGATCTTGATGGAAGAGAACGGGCAACTCCCACTAAAGAGCCTTCTCTACCCCTACCCTGGCTTGGCCAGTGGCTGATCATGTGACTTTGCTCAGCCTGTCATACACGCTGTCCTGGGACTCTGACCTTGAGAGAGTGATAAAGGATCTTCTCAGCAGCATCAAAGCCAAATTAGCCCATTCCTTCTGTGTGATCTCTGCTGGGGGTCATAGTCTTCATCTTCCACAGCTCCCTTGATTCTGCTTGTTTTCCAAATCTGGTCATTTCAGCCTGCTGACAATTCTGTGAGTCCCTGGTCTCCTTCCCACACTTTCCTCTTTTTTGTTTGAGCTAGCTAGAGAAGCTTTCTGTTGCTTGCAACCAACAACTCTGACTGACATACTCCCCTTAAGGCCCAACTTAAACCTCAATTTCCCACACAAAGCTTTCCTTCAAGATAGCCCTTCTTCTACATTCCCATAAATTCTCTAACACAAAAGCATATCCTTGGAATTGGCTCTGATTTTGAGTTATTCACTTACATGTCTGTCTCCACACCAGACCGGGAGCTCCTTGACGACAGGGACTATGTAGGTGGCTCTGTAACTCCACACCTAGCTCAGTACCTGGCACATAGTATAGATACTTTGTAATTGTGCATTGAATGAGTAAGTATGGTTTTAGTTGAATTTAGGCAATTGTTTCTTTCAGGACATTGCACTGCTGCAGATATTTTTCCCCCATTTCTATTTATTTAGGAAGGAACTGAAGACTGCAAGGGAAAATAAAATTCATTATTATGGTGCTCTCATTTTGACCAGTCATCTTCACTTTATACTCCTTCACCCTTTTTCCAGAGTGTTAAGAAACATATCAGAGATTTCTGTTTCCTTTTCTTTTTCCTGGTGTTGCCAGACAGGCCATGGAGATAATGATGACAACAGTCACGTTTACACAGCTTTTACTGTCAACCAAGCCCTAGGCCAGCTGCCTTACATGCAGTGTCAGGTCACTAAGTATAATTATGACCTAACCAAGATTCAGGAAGCTCAAGTGACTTTCCCAAAGTCACAGAACTGGCAAGAATGGAGATGCTATGACTCAATGTGTTTTCATCACTATCTACTTATGGGTGCTTCTCTCATGTCATGAAATGTCTAAAAGATTGGAAGAAATGGAAGGAAAAGTACGACGCTGAATAATCCTCAAAAGAAAATACCTAGCTCTCGGATGGATGAGAATTATGCATTTTTTTGTGCTTAAGTTAAACTTTTTACGGAAGCATCTCACCAAGACTGTCTTCAAGGGTTTAGTTGTTATGGGACCTTCTCATTCGCTAAATTTCAGTTCATTTTAGCCCACATGTATTTCACATCTCCAGTGTTTAAAAAGACTTGGAAAGGATCTGGAAGTGAGAATGCCATGGATATACAGATGGACACACCAAGTTCCAGTCCTTGCAAAGCTCCCTGCTGGTAGGGGACCAAGGCTAATAAAAACCCTGCCAATGACAAATGAATCCTTGAGGGACCAACAAAGTGCTCTGGAAGCACAAAGCAGGATGTGGGCAATTCCCAAAACACATATCAGGGTGACTTCACAGGGCAGGAGGCTAAAAGCATCTATAGGAGACAAGCAAAGCAGCGGGGTTAAGAGGGCGGACTCTGGAGCCCGCTGCCTGGATTCAAATCCTGCCTCCAGCACCAGCTAGCTCTAGGATCTTGAGCAAGTTTCTGTGCCTCCGTTTCTTCATCTGTAAAATGGGCTAATAATCATGGTATCAGCATGGTATCAGTATCAGTTCCTGTGAGGAGTCAACATTTGTCAAGTCTTAGAACAGCAACCTGACACCAAGCGAGCACTCTGTAAGTGAGAAGCTAAAATATAGGATGAACAGGTAGAGAAGAACCCGGCATGGTATCCCAGCCGTAGAACCACCACTCGGTGTTAGGAGCTGTGCATGGCAAGTGGGGACAGTGCAGGATCCAGGGAGCTAGAGCATTGAGTGCACGGAGGAGGGGATGAGTGGTAGCAGTGGTCTGAGGTGGGAATGGGGGGGGGCGTATAGGATGGAGATGCACCAAACCACTGGGGGAGGGCTCACCACACCCCAAGAATGCGAACCCTCCCCCATGTACACAATGTAGCAACTTTTCTAGGCAGTAATCCCAATTTGGAGCCAGAGACATTTGCAGGCACATGAGAATCTAGCTTTCTGAGTTAGGGCATAGATAGGAATAGACTCTAGGAGAGAACTTGAGTGTTTCTAAAAGGAAAAACCCGGAGAAAATTATTTTGACCTGACTTTTTAAAATATGCTCACAGGGGAATTCACTGGAGGTCCAGCAGTTAAGACTCCTCGCTTCCACTGCAGGGGGCACGGTTTCCATCCCTGGTCTGGGAACTAAGATCCTGCATGCCATGTGGTGCGACCAAAAAAAAAAATATATGCTCACAGAAGGGGAGGGAGGCCCGTCCTGCTTGAGGCAGCCTGTGCATGTCTGAAGCAGCCCGGAAAGAAAATGACTGGCACCCAGATAGGGCACGGAGTCAAGAACCCTAAATCACAACTCAGTTCTTGCTGTGCACCCCTCAATGAGTCACTTAAGATTTCTAGGTCCTGAGCATCTCCACCCTCCAAGTGTGAGCAAAACTATCTTTCTCTGCTAGGAAACTGATGACATACAACATTTAGCAGTGAAGAGGCTGCAGCGTGCCTGCTGGATAATAATACCACATGTAAATATTCCCATAGTCCCACCCACTACCACACACAATTCCCAAAGCCGCGATTAATCCCTTTGGAAAGTTCTGTACACATATCACTCTGTTTGCCCCTTTCCCAAGAGGGCACAGTTGATTAATTCTGATTTCTCAACTGCCCCAAGACCTATTTAAACTTGTAAATGGTGGTTCTGTGATTCTCATCAGTTCAAGGTTATAAGGCCTGGCACACCTAGGAGCCACGAAACCACAGAACAAGTTCACCTAGTCCCAGACACCCTCAACGATCCTGAGAGACGCCCCTAGGAAAGACGGAATTTAATGCTCTGATTACAGGTGTGGCAAGGAAGGGCTGTTTTTTTTTTCTCACTTGGGAAACTTCCTTTTAAAATATTGAACCAATAATCTATGCACATTGTTAAAACATTAGATAATACGGGCAAAAAAGAAGAGAAAATACAAATTATCTACAGTCCCGCCACCCACAGAAATCCAAAGTTAAGCTATGTAGCACATATAACCGTTAACATAGATATCTTTTGCTAACCTATTGTCATAGAGCCTTCCAGACTTCTTTCAATAGTTACATATTTTTTATAAAATGGAATCTCATTCTTATTGATATCTTATTATGCTCTAAGTTGGTTGTTTTTTCAATTAAGAATATTCAATAAGCATCTCTCTGTGTCCCAGTACGGCTTTATATCATCATTTTTGATGGCAGACTAGTATTTCACTATAAAATCTAATAGTCATAACTCTGGGTGAGATAGAAGCCCAGTTCACACTGGCTTAAGCACCATGGAAGGGATTTATTGCCCTGTGTAACTGCAAGTCCAGAGGCAGATTTTAAACATGGCTGGACACAAGGACTCAGATCTCAGCCGCCCTCAGTCCCTCTCTTCCACATGCCTCTGTGTTGGCTGCTCTCAGGTGGGCTTTGCTTAGGTCCTACCAGCCCCACATCCAGTGGAGGACCTCTCTGTCCCAACTGTTCCAACAAAAAGCCCCTGAAGAGACTCTCGTGGACCCAGCTTAGTTATGTGCCCATCCCTGAATCAGTCACTATTCACTATGGTCAGGGGTTGGAATGCTCCCACTGGCCAGGACTGGCTTCCCGTGACTTCCCGTGGAGTAGGGTTAGGGATTAGCCCCTTCCAACACCAGGAAAAGAGCTGATTCTCAAGTAAAGTTGGGGTGCTATTCCTGAATGAAAAAGAACAATTGCTAGACTGACCAAAACGTGTGATGTTTGCCACATAATCACTCTCTTCTACTGAGAATTCCATATAGGGCTGGCACTATGCTAGTCACTTTACAGTACCTCATAATAATCCTCAAACAATCTTAGGAGTCTGTGGCCATTGTTGTCTCACTGTTTCATAGGAATCTGAAGCTTATCAAGGTTAAATAGTTATCCTAAGGTCACAGAGCTAGTAGTGGGCAGGAGTAAGTAAGATCCCAGGTTGTCTGGCCCTGGAGTCAGTCTTTGCAAGTGCTGTACTTTTCAGCAGACCATGGTTTAGTTGACCAATCCCTACCCTGACAATGCTGAAAATGCTGAAAAGTTGTTGACATTGGATACCAGACACAGTGAGCTGGAAAAGTCAGAGGTGGTGATCAGGAAAGAGGGATGGATAAAATTAAGATTGTAGTCAGGTTGCAAATACTGATGATGACAAGGTCTAGGGTATGACCATGGCAGTGGGTAGCTAAGACATAAGGTCCTTGGAGGACAGGAAATCAGGAAACTGAGAGGCCAAGGGCATTGGAAGCATTATTTATCTACATGGACACTGAAATCACCACAAGTTAGGTTAGGAGTAGTGATGGAGAGAATGACAGTGGGTTAAGAACTAGAATCCTCAGGAAATTATGGCAAGTCACTTGGGTCTGGTGAAGACTGCAACCAGGAGGGTGGTGAACGGTATTATCTCTTCACATGACCTGCAGAGTTGCTGGTCCTCAGGGAATCACCAGGGCATGGTTAGAGCAAGAGCATCATGAAAACAGAGAGAAGAGGTTCGGTGAGAAAAAGATTTTGCCGATTATGATCAATGGATTTCAGAAGATGTGCTGGGAAGTGGCAAGATGGGAGATGGGGCAAAATCGAGGACTGTACAGAGTCTGCGTGCTGACCTGGGGATCGGGACCTTTGTGTAGGGCCTCTAGTGGGCAGGGCTAAGAACATGATGGGTGAGTCCTGATGATTCTAAACTCGTGGGGCTGAGGCTGTGAGTGTTGCTGGGGAGAAGATGATGAAAGCTCTGGGTCCCCTTTTCACTCCGTCCAATGACGGTGTCTTATTTATCTTATTTATGGACAACTAAACAGTGCCTCATTCCAGTTTCCTCCTCCACACTTCTCTAGGCCTAACACATATTCAGATTGGCAAGGCTGCATTAGAGAGTCTTGACCAAAAGTCAAAACTCTAGCGTCAAGCTCCAGTCAGAATAGGAAATGATATGAGAGTCTGTATAGAATACAAAAAACATAAAATATCAGACTTTTACCCTTAAGATCTTTACAAAATTGAGGCATGACTCACATATAATAAAAGTCAGTCTTTAAAGCATATGATTATGTAGGTTTAATATTCTTGCAAGGTTGTGTAACCATCACCACTATCTAATTCCAGAGCATTTTCATCACCCCAAAGAGAAAACCCATACTCATTAATAATCACTCCTCATTTCTGCTCCTCTTAGCCCCTAGCAGCCACTAATCTGCTTTCTGTCTCTATGGATTTGTCTATTCTGGACATTTTATAAAAATAGAATCATATAACATATGGTCCTTTGTGACTGGCTTCTTTCACCTAGCATCACGTTTTCAAGGTTCATCCATGTTGTAGTGTGCATTAGTACTTCATTCCTTTTATGCTGAATAATATTACATGGTATAGACATACCACATTTTGTTCATCCACTCATCAGTTCATGGCCATTGGGCTGTTTCCACTTTGGGGCTGTTGTGAATAAAGGTGCTATGAACATTCATGTGCAAGTTTTTACATGGGCATATGTTTTCAATTCTCTTGGATATATACCTGCCCTTGAGAACTTGGTGCCTAGCTGGAGAAGGATTCTGAGGCACTAAACTCAGGTCTCATAAATAATATGAGATTACCTCCCCTCAAAAATTATACTTTCAAGATGATGTCTGCCCATTATGGATGGAAGTGCAAAGTTCCAGTCCATTACCAGAAAGAAAGTCTTACCTTGAGCTGATCACCTGTTTATGTAGAGTACAGAGGAGGATGAGGCAGTTCCTTCTTTCACTACTGAATCACGTATCTGTCCATGCAAAGTCAACCTTGGATGGGCCTCTGGGAGCCCATCTGGTAGTTCGTACCCCTCTACTCTCCTCCACAGACCTGCCCTTCAATTACTTTAGGTGTTGGAGAGACAGTTAAGAACAAAATAAATATAGTTCCTGCACTCATGGAGCTTACAGTCTAGTGGAGAAGAGAAAGAGTAACCACATGGTCACATGTAATGAAGGCTCATGGGATGGCTCATGGAATAGAGAGGAGAATTGAGCAAACAGGCTTGGCATCAGCCTGGAAACCAGAGCCAGGGTGTTCAGGGCTGTGTGGAGGACTTGCTCCCAGTATCTTGTTTCTACTTGTCTCTCGGAGTTGGTTTATTTTCACAGGGTGTAAAATGGCAATTCTGATCTCTAAACCTCTCATTCAACTCCAATTTGAAAATCTGGGCACTGGGGAAGAGAGTGAAATCCTCTAACTAGTCAGCATAGGTCACATGCCATCTATGTTCTTAGAAGGGTAGGATATGTTACCCAAAGAAGGAGAGAAGGAGTGAGCAGACAAAAACAATAAATGCCCAACACATGGCTGGTCCTATTTGCCTAAGTAGGGTTGGGACGGAATGTATGACCAGAAAAAGTACAGATTCTGAGAGGCATCAAGACAGCAGAAATGGGCAAGGCTAGCTTACGTAGAATGCTTTATGCCATGAAAGAAGCTTGGACTTTATCTCACTGCTGTTTGGAAGCTACTGAAAAGTTTTAAGCCGACAGAGGGATATGTATTTTAGAGTTACCAGCCTTGAAGACAGGAAGAGGTATTAGGGGGCTTTTGTAATTGCCCATGTGAGAGATGATGGAGTCTGGGCCAAAGGAGTAGAAATTATGAAGAGAGAATAGATTTAGGATACGTTGGGAGGAGATGCTTGAAGAGCTTGTAGATGTGATGGATGAAGGAGAGGGAGGAGCCAGGCATACGCTTGATCCCATTTGATATGAAGTCAAGTTCACCTGTGATGAACTTCAGGCTCAAGGCAATTCAAACCTTGCCAGAAAGAGTTGGGTGCTGCAAATAACAAAGCAAAGTAAGGCATGGTCTTTGCCCCCAAGGAGCTCCTAAATGTTAGGAAGCTAAACTAAGTATATGAGAAATGCACAGTGTAAGGTCAATCAAGTCAAATGCAATCAGTGAGATTGGAAGGAAAGGATACTCTCATTTCGTTGGCTGATGGGGCCGGACATTATAAAAGAAAGACAGCTGAGATGAGGTTTAAAGCATGGGAAGCATTCCTACAGGTAGGGAGTTGGTGGCGGGCATTTCTAACAGAGGAAATAGCATGAGCAAAGACATGGTAATGGAAAAACACATGGCATATTTGGAAAGCACAGAATGACTCATCTGACTGGATGTCAAGAAGTTGTGAAAGATAAACCAATAGGATGAGGGTACAGGGTGGGGTGAAAGACTGTTAGATTTTTTTTTCAATCATCCACACATGGTTAAGCTATTCATGGAAAGAGGAATTTAAGTAAAAGAGACCATTTAGGGGAAAGATGGTAAGTTTCGTTTAGAGCATACTGCATTTCAGGTAACTGTAGGACATCCAGTGGAGACACCCAGTGATAAATTACTTCTGAGAAATGAAGTAATAGTATTTCTTCTGAGAGATGAGCGCTGAACTATTGTACGGATGTGTGGTAGGTGTATATGCATGCATTTGTTTTTACCCTGGTTCATTCAAATAATGATCTGAGTGGCATACACAAATTTGAACAAAATTTAAAAAAATACTATAGCAGACAAAGGAAAACACAAGGACATGAAATAAAATTAAATTTAAGCCATAAGGTTAACATATAACCTTTATGCCATAGTTCCTGTAAAATTGCTAGAGGTGGACAGCAAATTTGGCTTTGAACTTCCTAGCAGCCAAAGCAAAGAAGGAAGCATGATTAGTTGTAAGATTTCTAATGGACAAAAAAATACATATTTGTAAATCTTCTAGACAGAGGCAGAGTTGAGGACTCTGATGTGTGTATAAGATGGCTCCAAAAGAGATACCCAATGCTCTCCTCACCTGGGGTTCCTCTCATTCAAGAGTACATCCATCTTGAAGTTAGATATGGACCAGTGATTTGCTCTGTCCAATGAAATGTGAGCACAAGTGGTGTGTCATCCAAGTGGAAGATTAAAAGGCCAGTGTGAAGTCCCTCTTTGCTCTTTCCCATGCCACAGTGACTGAGACTGCCAAGGAGAAGGGAATATAGAGAAAAAGGGAAGAAAAGAGGAAGGAAAATGGACTGTTTGACAACATCCAATGTATGAGACAAGAAGAGAAGCCAACAGAAAAAGAAGAGAAAGAACAGTATCCAGAAGGGAGACCCTGAGAATCACAGTATCCCAAGAACTAAGATGAAGACTTTTTCCAAAGGGACAGCCTTACAGAGATTAAAAGCTTGCCCAGAGCCACACAATCAAAAAGTGATGGAACTCGAATTTGATGGAACCAGTTCTTAACAACATGAAGAACTGTCCTCTTAATTGCTACATTTAGCTTCCTTCTGAGAAGGGAACTACAACCTCTACCACTTTCCAGCTGCATAACCTCAGGCACAGTTAACCCACAGGTTACTCACCTGTAGGTACCCGTCATGCAGTATTGTGAGGATAGGATCAGATACTGCCCACAATGTACAAGGTTTATGGTTCTGTGCTTTGAAGACCTGGGATTTGCAAATGTGACTTGAATACTCACATTTACCTTTTGAACTCTAGGAAAGGGGAATGGAAGTTCAGGCATCCCTTCCCAGCAACCACACATCTCCAGACTCTGCAGTCCACAGAAGGCCTGGGACCTCGGCCTCTGGCAATGTTCACTTAACCTGCATGAGGAAGATGGAATGAAATCACAGGGCTTGCCAAGATCCACTCTTGCAAGAGCCAAAGGACAATCTCTTGGCAGGAGAGGAAAATAATCTTTTCTTCCTCAACCCCTCAGATACCAGTTTGACCAAAAGCCCTCGTTTATGAAATAAAAGCAATGATCTGTCAAAAAACAATTTTAAAAACTTGAGCGCCCAATAAGAAAAAATCTACCACCTATTGAATGCTGAACCTAGGCAGTGTCCCAGAGGCTCACAACCACCTCTTCTGTCTAAGGCCATGGTTTGAAAGTCATTTGATATTCAGGTGGTGGCTGTCTTTCCTAATGTCTCTCACGCTGTCTGGCTTCCTTCAGTGGCTGCCAGCTCACCCTTCTACCTTCATTCAACTTAGGTTTCCACTTAGGTAAGAGGTTTTGGGAACTGGTGAATTTGGGGTGCTTGTTTGCAAGAATACTTTATATTAGATAAGCTCCAGAATGGAAATATGTAAGAAAGATAATTTAGACCTACTGCATTTTCAGAGGTAGGCAAAGTGTTCATCCTGTCTGAACTTCAATACCTTCTAATGACCAAAGAGCTCACTACCTATCAAAGAAGAGAATTCTTTCAAGCAGCATCCTCACTCAAGCCAGGCGTCCCCTGCTGGCTTTGCCACTGAAATTCCTTCTTCCTGAAACCTTTCCCTCTCTACCCACTGCCGATATACAATCTAGCCATGCTTCTCCCCTAAACATGGGAGCCTTTCTTCCCCCTCAATACAATTTTATTCAGTTTAGCGTTTATATAACAGCATTTATCGACATCTACTACATGCCAGGCATAGTTTAGACTTTAGATACAAAGACAGTTCTGCCCACAGGGTTAAGAGCGCAGGCACTGCAGTTAAAGCTGAATTTAAATCCTGCTTATAAGATATATGACCTTTCATCGGTTAATGGACCACTCTGAGTCCTACTTTCCAAATCCGTAAAATGGATCAAACAATTTCTATTTCAAAGGGTTGAGGTGATATCTAGATGAAATAACAACATAAAGTTATTATCAGAGTGCCTGACACAAAAGTCAGTGTTTTCTAAATGATAGTTAATGGATGTTAGGACATTGCTTGGAACTCTCCTAACTTCCTAGTTAACACACATGCATTTGAGACCTGGCTCGAGCGTTACTTGCTCAGGGAAGCTCCACCCCAGACCAGGGTGTTGCCTAACTTCACAGGCTTACAGCACTGTATGCTTTTCTTGATAGTACCACCGCAGCTGTGACTGCACCTGCATCCATCCCATATTATAAGTGACCTCTGTCCCACACCCACTCCCCCCACCCCATCCCGATTAGACTGTCAGCTCGGTGAAGACAAGGATCCAACCTATTTTTACTGACCATTCTATCCCTTGGACATCAATTTCTAGGGACCAAGTAGGTGTCCAGTAAGTATTTGAATGAATGAAGAAATAAATGAACAAATAAATAATATGTAATATTAAACATATTCTAATGACACTGAGGTATTATTCTGGAAAAATATAAAAGCTTTTAGCCCCCGAGAAGTCAATTAACAGCTATTAAGGAGCAGGAACGGGATCTGGATGGGATAAATAACTTCGTTGTGACCTCCTAGAAGAGAGAGCTCACAGAAATGCACAGAGCAGAAAGAAGCTTACAGCTCATTAGGGTAGGCCTTTTAAGAAAAGATAATAATAGCTAATATCTATGTAGCACTGTGCTAAGGGCTTTATACATATTAATTTATTTAATATTTATAATCCAATAAGATGGTAACTATGCAGAGGGGTTAAATAATCTGCCCTAGGTTTGTGTGACGGAATTATTTATGCTCCCTTTGGGGGTCTCGTTGCTAGTACTTGGGTCCTCTTCTCTGTGACCTTCCAGATTCTGACCATTAGTGGTTTCATTTCCAATGCTCATGAGGGCATCAGTCCTCAGATGGCCCTGGAATATTTCTATCTTATTGTTACTCACATCCTAGTGGGGGAGACCTCAAATATCCTTCTTTCACTCAAAGACCCTTTTCTAACTTTAACAGAGTTGCTTCAATCACTCCCCTGTCATTCCTTACAGATACTCGTGGAACTGGATGGTGTCTTCAAGGTCATTTAAGGTAACCCCCCTCCCCCCACAGGCCCCGCTGCAAATGAATTCAGTAGTTTACTGAACAGTATCCCAGAAAAGCCGTTATTAATCTCTATTTGTATACTGCCATTGATGGATAATTCATCAAACCCAAGATAATACATTCCATTATTGCCTGTCGGAAAGATCTTTCTTTACCAAAGTTGAAACTTAACTCCCTATAATTCCTCCTCATTGGCAGTAGTGAATCAAGCCAGTAGAGGGGCAGTGGGAGCTGTCTGTCCTGGGGCAAGAGAATATTTTATCACTAAAGTTGCTTAGAATTTCTACTGTGCGATGCTAATAAAAGCATATCAACTTTTCATGAGTTTTATCGTTGTTTTAAGTTCTCCCAGACAACACCTCAGCTCATTGCCTGTGCGGGGAGGTCCTATCCCACCAGGGCCCACTGGGCCTAGTCCCACTTCCTGGGGCCACACCATAAGTCTGCTCCCCCTTCCTCGTGACAGCTCTTTACATGTTGAAGGTAGCCTGTGTGGCCCCCTAAATCTTTCTTTTTCTTGGTTCTTCCTGGTAGGTGGTAATCTGGGCTCCACTGCTTAGGAGCTGGGCAAACTCAGCAAGTTGTTTAATCGTTCTTGGCCTCGGTTTCCTCATTTAAAAAGGAGGCACGGGTCAAATCAGCCACGTGCTGCATGGAAAATGGGAAAGTGCTGTGCACACGCTCGTAACTGTCCTTGTGCTGACCATCTGGGGCTGCCAACAGGAAGTGGCCTTGGAGCTCCAGCAATGAGGGTGGGTGCTCAACCCAGAGCCAGAGGGTGAAAATAGCAGGGGCTGATCAGGAAATTATAAACCCAAGAATCAGGGGGCTGTAAAAAAGGGCGGGATCTGACTCACGAGGACTTTTTTATGCCCATGGCCACACTAGCCAACAGGCACTGAGCACTATGCTCTAAGCACTTTGCATGCATTAGTTCACTAATGCCTCATAACAGCTAAGAGGGACGGTGATTGTTATCCCATTAGGCAGATGAGGAAACCGAGGCACAGAGATTCTAAGTGCTTTGCCAGGTTGCACACTCTGTGTTAGGGTAAGGATTGGAACCCAGGCGGTCTGGCTCCAGAACCTGGGCTCTTAAACACCCTGCTCTGATACTTCGGGGGAGCAAGGCCAAGGTGAGATAGCAACTGGGCGGTGGATGGGATCAGGTGGGAGGTCCTGAGACTTTACCTGACCAGGCTTTGGAGAGGCCGTGGAGCCAGTGGGTTTCCTAGAAGGGAAAGGAGGAAGTTCCCAGCAGGGGGAGGGGAACACCAAGAGCAGAAACAGAGGCATTGGATCTCAGGTTGACTGGCGCCAGAATTTCCCCAGTAAAATCCTCCCAGAAGAGCATCTGCTGCATCCAGACACCATAATTCTTAACATGCACTGGGCCCTGTGCTAAACACTGTTCACATTATCTTGTCTACCCTGCACAACATCCCTGTGAAAGGGATATGAGTGTCCCCACTTTACAGTTGAGAAACTGTCAAATAATTTGCCCTTGGTCACAAAGGTAGACACAGAGCTGGGACATGAATATAATTTAGTCCTATGCTACCTGCCCCAGATCCCTTTGACTCCCTTTTACAGTTTCTGAGAACCGTTCCCCAGCTTCTATCCTATTTTGCTGTTGATTGTCTGTACTGGAGGCTCTCATCCCAGGCCTGCCCTTGGGCTACGAGGCTACTCTGCCCACAGGAAGTGCTTGGGAGTTTATGTCCTGAGGCAGCCCTTAGCCAATGCCTAAGTGTGGGAGTGTGAGGGCCCTGCCTCTCCTGTGGGACCAACTCTGAAAGTATAACTTATTCTCCAGAGCTCTCTTCCTGGGATCAGGAGGAGGCTGGGACTTTGCGGGAAATCAGTCCATCCTTCCAAAGGATGAAGGTTCTTTGGGTTCAAGGTCAGCCTCTCCTTGTTTAGCTTATTCCTCTTCCCTGTCCCATGTCTTTCATTCCCATTCTGGTTTTTCCTGGGAGCACTTCCTTAATGAGTCTCCTGCACTTGAACCCTCTTCTCAAGGTCTACTTTGCAGACCCTCGCCCAGGACACCCCTTAGCTTCTTAAGCACCAGCCTGGGCACCATGTTTTTGCTCAGCACCCTCACTTTCTAAGAGCTGCTCTCACTCCCCCAGGGAGCTGAGACGAGCTTTCCTTTCCCGCCCCTCTCCGGCTGCCTGCACGCTCCACAGGGCTTCTCCTCTGGAAATTCCGGGGGCCACCTCCCAGCCACAGCCCAATGTCTGAGGCTTGTGCCCAGCTCTGAGCAGGGTTTGAACTGGGCCAGCTCCGTCCACCCAGATCTTGCAGTTCCCAGACTTGAGTGAGCCCAGACGCAGCCCATCTCCCAGGGCGTGGGACACTGGGCCGTGAAGTCAGAGGTGGTTTGCAGGGCCTTGTTCAGACTTGTGGGTGGTGCTGAGCCAGATGTGTGAGGGATCAACCCTGGTGTGTCTGGGGCGAGAGAACCAGCCAGAGCACTCCCCAGGGAAGGGAGCCAAACGAGTAAATAAAGGCCCTGCATGAAGGGATAGGTCCTGGGCTGACAAGTTTCCCGAGGAATATGTAGCATGAAATTAGGCATAGTCACCTAAGATCGAGTCAAATTTTTCCCATCATTTGGCTACAGTTCACAGAAGAAAAATGCTAGGAACCTAGTGGTCCCTTTAAGACGGCTGACCCAATGGTTCCCATATATTGGTCCGAGTGGAATAAGGAGTCAAGACTTTAAGTCACCAGGCACTGTTTGCAACCACCATGTTTGACTGCCTAACTGATCTACTTTCTTTCCTTTTTTTAAAAAAAAATTTAATTTTTTATTTGTTTTCATTTTTTCTTCTAGTCTTATTGAGATATAAGGTGTACAGCAGAATAATTAGACTTATGTACATCAAGAAATGATTATCACAGTAAGCTTAGTGGACATCCATCATCTCGTATACATACAAAATTGAAGAAATAAAAAAAATTTTTTCCTTGTGATGAGAACTCTTATAATAACTTTCACAAATAACACACAGCGTTGTTAATTATATTTATCATGTTGTACATGACATCCCTCATACTTAACGTATCTTAAAACTGAAAGTTGGTACGTTTTGACCTCCTTCATCCAATCCCCAATCCCACCCTCTGCCTCTGTTAACCACAAATCTGATCTCTTTTTCTGAGTTTGTTTGTTTGTTTGTTTTTGAAGTACAACTGACCTACAACAGTACATTAGTTCCTGTTACACAACATAGTGTTTTGATATTTCTGCACATTTCAAAATGATCACCACATTAAGTCTAGTTACCATCTAAGTGGTTTACTTTCCACTCAAATGGGAAAGGGTGGGGTAAGGGCAGCTTGACCTGGGAACTGAAGGGTGGTCAGTATCCATCTCTGCTGGACCTCAGTTTTCTCATCTATAAAATGGGTCTCTCTCTCTCTCTCTCTTCCCCATCCCCATACTCTCCCTCAAAACCTTTTTTTTATCCATCTTTTCCCCTACACTCCCTTGCTTTTTCCCTATGCCCTCCTCCCAGAGCACGAAGACTTGTTTTTACTGTCCAAGGTCAACCGGCTCCCTGATTTTGCCTGATTATATCCTATTCATCTTTTTAGTCTCAGTTCAGACCACATCTCACCTGGAAATCTTTTCTGATCTTTTGCCCACCACTTGGTTAGGTTGGGTGCCCCTTCTCAGTGCTCCCACATCATCTTGTATATATTTCATTAATTGCATACCTGTTTGTGTGTTGGTTGGTCTCTGTGACTAGACTAGACCTTTTAGATACCATGGCCGTGTCATTTTATCTCTGAAACACCAGGACCTAGCACAGCACCTTGGACATGATGGGTGCTCAGTAAGTGATGAATAAATACCTAATTTACAGGGGTGTTTGAAAATCAAATGAGATAAAGGATGTGAAAACAAACAAAATTACTACTATGTTTGTAATTATTTTCCATGGATATACAGTATTTATGAATTTTATACAAACTCATATCGTGTGTATATATTATTATAATAGTAATGTGTACCAAAACCTAGGCAAAAAGATGTGTACAAAGTCAAATGTTGAGAAAACAATCAGAAATATGCATCTATATATACAACTTTGTATTCATCTCTAAATTCATACCATCAATGACAAGAAATTATTATAACTCCTGGACAACAGTCAGATCTCTAAATTATTCGTCCAAGAGGACAGAGGGGTGCTGGCCTGGGGAATGAATATCACCACGTCTGCCTTTCCTGTGTTTAAGACTTTGTTTCCAGGAAATATTGTACCCTTGGCTCTTACATTTGCCATGTAAACGAGTTTAAGAAATCAGACAATGAAAGGAGAAAACATGGCAATAGGCTCCTCCTTTTCTGTCTGTGCTCTTTTCTCAGGAGAGAAGGAGTGTCAACAGGCTAAGCCTGTGTTGTCCTCTCTGGGAGTGGCAGGGACCCCAGAAGGGGGCCATGAGTGTGGGAGCAGCTGCTAAAAAGAAGGGCGAGCCGCAGCCCTTTCTGTCATACCCCTGTTGAAAGACAGCCTGCCTGTAGGGCTGCCAGACTTCTCCCAGTGCCAGGTTCTATTTGGTAAGTCAGCGTCCCCTTCCTTATCATAATCAACATTCAAGCTCAGCCAGATGTGGTGAACTGTGATGCTCAGCACGTCCGGCCCCTCCTTGGCTGGGTAGGCCTGCTCTTCTCCTGTCCTATCTGATGACTCTACCCCGCCCAGGATGCTGGGAACAGATTCCTCTCCCTCCTTCCCTCTCTCACCCTCATCCCCCTCCTTCCCTCCCACCCTACCTTCCTCCCTGCCTTCCCCTTTCTTCTTTCCTTAATAAAATTTCACTCTACTTAATTTTTTTGAATAGTTAATACATTCTCAAGGTTACAAAAATAATTATAAGAAGATACAGTGAAAATTCTCCCTCTTCTTAACTATCTCTCAGGAACTCAGTGCCTGCTGTGTAGCTTTCCACAGATTTTTTTTAATGCATATACAAGCATTTATGTGCTTGTATGATAATATACCTCCCCTCCTTTCTATGCAAGTGACAAGCCTTGTATAGTGGTACATAGTGTTCTGCTCCTTAATTTTCTCAACTAATATACCTTAGAAACCTTTTCATATTAGAACATGAAGAGTTTCCTCTATCATTTTCATAGCTGTATAGTTTTCCAACCCATAACTTATTTTAGTCAGCTCTAAACTGGTGAACATTTGCAATCAGTGCTACAGTGGATAACTTTGGACATATATCATTTCCTGACTATTTCGTGCAATTGGAAGTGGTGTTGCTCGGTTGAGGGGCAAATGGACTTCTAGTTTTGAAAGCTGTTGCTAAATCGTCCTCCAAAGGTGTTACATGAATTTACATGCTTCCCAACAATCTATGAGAAGAAACAGGTTTCTAAAACTTTAAAATAGGAATAATTCTACCACCAATATCCATTGACTAAGCCCTCACTATGTGCCAGGCACTGTGCTGGGAGAATTACAGTTCTGATCTCATTTAATCCCCATCACAACCTTTTGACATAGATTATGGTTGTTCCTGCTGCCACGGGGAAACCCGAGGTTCACAGGTGAGGGACCTTTGGCTCCACCACACCCCTTCTCACTACCCTTGGCCTCTCATCTAGAAGTCAAGAAGCCAATAGGCATTTGTTCCCATAACCATAAGAGGAAACTAACAGCCAGCATTTAGTGGGCACTTAGTTATGCCAGGCACATACTCTCACCTAATCCTCACAGCAGCCCATGACGCAAGCTCTGTTCTTATGCTCTGTTTTTAGTCAAGAGAAAACCAAGTCTGGAGAGGTAACAAGACCCGGGTTCAAGGTTACACAGCGAGAAGGCAGCAGTCCCAGGGTTTGAGCCCAGACAGTCTGACCGCTCAACCCAAAGCCTTCACAACACCACACTGAGGCCACAGCTTAGACATTTCCAGAACATGCTGACCATGGCAATCATCACCTGTAAAACCTTGATCTATGAGTGAGGAAATAGAGGCCCAGAGGGGAGGGGAAGGGGTCTGCTTAGTGGCCACGCTGCGTTAGGACCCCCTTCTCCTGACTCCCAGACACTGCTTTCTTTTTTGTACCTTGCTGTCACACAAGTGCCGTGACGTCCTCGGCCCTGGGCTGGTACAGAGTGCAGGTGGCAGGTCCAGGCTGCAGACCTGGCCTGTCCCAGGTGCGAGGTAACAAAGGTAGTCTAAGCACAACTCACAGCCAGGCTGGCAAGAGCTGGCATCTGGCCAGGAGTGCAGCCCACCTGGCAGGTTCTAGCCAAGGGATCAGAGGGTGCGGGTTCTTGGGTTAGCTCTCCTGCATACTTGCTACATGTTGTTACAGTGATAACAAAAGCCAATATTTATTCAGCGCCAACTATGTGACAGCACTATAATTAGCAAATCACTTCACGTCATCCTTACAACAGTATCCTTACAATTTAGCTCAGAGAGGCTAAGTGACTTGCCCAATGTCACAATCAGTTCATGGCAGAGCTGGGATGTGAACTCAGATATTTTTAACGTTAAAATCCATGTTTTTTAGAGGCATTATGGTTCAATGGTTAGGAACCCTGTCTCTGGTTCTCCCACTTATTATTGATGAACCAGGAGCAATTACTTAATATTACTTAACATCTCGGAGCCTCAGTTTCCCCTTCTGGAAAAGGGGGATGCATAATATCTGTTTTCTTGAAGAGATATTTGTACACCCACGTTCATAGCAGCATTATTCACAATAGCCAAAAAGTGGAAGCAACCTAAGTGTCCATCAATTGAGGAATGGATAAACAAAATGCAGTGTATGTATATACAGAGGAATACTATTCAGCCTTAGAAAGCAAAGTAATTCAGACGCATGCTGCAACACAAATGGACCTTGAGGCCATTATGCTAAGTAAAACAAGCCAGTCACAAAAAGATAAAAACCGGGAGGAGGGAAGGTTGACAGTTGTTGAATGGATATAGAATTTCGGTTTTGCAAGATAAAGAGTTCTGTGGATGGATGTGGTGATGACAGCACAACAATGTGAATGTACTTAATGCCACTTAAAGATGGTTAAAATGGTGAATTTTATGGTAGATGTATTTTATTGCAATTTTTTTTTTTTAAAGAAAAAAGACCTGTTTTGCAGAATTGTGAGAATTAAAAGAGATCGTGTTTGTCAAGGGCTCAGCACAGGCCTGGCCCGGGGGAAGATCAATGGAAGTGATGCTCATTACATGACTATCAGTAACCGCTGTGCATCTGCCATGGGAACCATCCCTGGTGAGACTTCAGCCCCCCCCACGTATCAAGCGGAGAAAGTCGCTGCTGCTGTTTCATCTGTTTCCCCAAGTGCTTGTGAGGAACAAGTGAGCTCTTATGTGTGAAAAAGCTTCATAAACTGCTGCAGAAAAAACGTTGGGAAATGACGTCTCTTACTGAGGCTGCATGTGGGATAGACAGCTGGGTCAGGAATCGTGCCTGGCTCTGGGTCTGTGCACACTTCTTAGCTGAGCCTTTTGTCTGCCTTCTCTTAGCACTTTGTGTTTATCCCATCACATCACTTGTCACCTTCCACGGGAGCAGATTCCTCAGAGGCCTCTCTCTGCCTCCCCTGACTGGGACCCTCGGGCAGGAACTCTGTCCTCCTACATTCACGTCCCAGCACCCAGCCCAGCACCCACACCCAGAGGTACCTTTGTAAATTTCTGCTGACATCAACTGAGTTTGGGAGGCTTGAAGCAACCCTTTGGAGGATTTTAGCCAGGAGACCTGCTTCTGAGGTCAGAAGCCAGCGGTTTGGTCCTGCTTTATAAAGTGGTGTCCTCTCCCCAGTACAGTTTCACACAAGGGTCTGCTTGTCCATCCCTGTGCCAACACGCGCTCTGCAGACCAGGGGGCATGGCCCTGTGGGGAGGGCAGGGAAGAATTCAGGGAAAGTAGAAAGGATGCTCCTGGACCTCCCAGGAAGAGGTGACTTAAGGACACAGGCTGCCTAGTTGTTTTTGATGGTTTTCATTACTTGGTTTGAGCTCCCATGGAGTAAAGGTTTCTCAGGCATATTTGGGGGATCTAATTTTGGATTCCTTAAGCACAAAAGAATGCAATAAAATACCTGCTCCAAGGAAGTGGAGACTGCTGCCCAGCAGGCTGCCTGTATTCACCCTTTGCAGACAGGGAGGCCCCCAAGCGGGTGAGAGACTAGCCCAAGGTCTCACAAGAAGATGTCAGGACAGGGACAACAGCTCAGTTCCTGGCCAGGATGGATTCTACAAACCCCTGCGGACTGAAAAGGCTGAAGGTTGAGGTAAATTGAGGAACAAAGGCAGTTTCTCTGGGGCAGGCAGGCAGTCTTCATATTAAAAGACCAAGTGTTTTCAGCTAAGAGCCTCTTCACCTTTCAAGGGTTGGAATAGCTCACTTTTGAGTTGAACTTTCTCTCTAAATACCAGACCAGAAAAATCACTTTTTGGTCATTCTTTCTTTTGACTCACAATCATTCCTCAGCATGTCCTACAGAAGGGAGTGCTGGTAAGCTGCAGAGAAGAGGAAGAAAATATGATGACATAGCAAGAGGGGCTTTCTCAGTCATCAAATGCCAAGGAACAAGCTTACTCAGATTGTCTCCATGATTAACAAGGGACTTTCTCCTCAAGGAAGGAGAGAAAATGGCAGCCACAGGGCTTTCCACTTACAGAGCACCACTTGCCAATGAGTTCCAAGTGTCTCCATAGAAACGCCATCCTGTTTCTTCTGGTGGGTTTGGTGGGGGTCGAGGGGGATGGTAACTCATGTTAGACGGACATAATGAAGTGATGCCTGGAAGTTGTTCAAGAGCACGCGGCAAAGCCGTGAAGTCAAACTCAAGCAGCCTTGCACAGAGCTCAGGCTCCTTCCTGCTTCTAGAAGATTTCACAAGGCCAGGAAGCCAGCAGTCCTGGGGTCAAGGGAAGGGGAGGCAGCTCCAGGACACACCCGAGAGCAGTTTCTGGTCAGGCATTCCTGGCAGCATGGGTTACCCTGGCCTGCCCACGCCCTCAGTATGAAAGCTGATAGGTCAGGCCCACCAAATGCCGGGGCAGGGCAGTGCCTCCAGCGTGGTTTAGGGGCACTGAGAGGTCTCCCTGCTAAAAATATCTCCCTCCCCTTTCCTGCGGTACAAGCTGAAATGGTCACATGGAAGTCTTACTCCCTTGGTTTGAGGCATCACATGCCTAGTAGATCTGATTTAAACATTAAATACCATTACGTGCAGAACAAACTGAGGTCTGACCATGCCGTGACACGTTGTTTGGCATTTATATATGCCCGCATAAATCCAGAGAAGGATCTGAGAGCGTCACAAATTTACTTCTCAGATTAGCCAGCGGGGGGAACCAGATCTTGTTCCCGTGAATCCATGGAGCAGCTAGAGAGAACATCAGCTCTGCCTTGTACATTTCATTCTTCTGCTCAAAACACTCCAAGAGTGTCCCGCTGCACTTTAAGAAGAACCCTCGCCCCATACCATTCACCGTCTTGCTCATGCATCCCACTTCACTCAAATGCACCAAGCTCTTTCATGCCCCAGACTTCCTCCCAGCTGCCCCTCCTCTGCTGGTCGATCTTGCCCTCCTCTTCTGGCTCCCCTCTACCTTCAGGCCTCGGCTTAAAATGCCACCACTTATCTGACTATGCCAGCTAAGTGTTCCCTCTTCTCTCAAATACTCTATTCTTTTCCTTCCCAGTGTTTCTTATAATTTGAATGTGTGTGTGTGCTTGTGTGTGTGTCCACAGTCCATCCTCACTATTGCAGATTCTGTATTTGTAAATTTGCCTTCTCCCTAAAATATATTTGTACCCCCCAGATCAATACCCCCAGTGCTTTTGAGGTCATTTGTGGGTACGTGCAGAGAAGTAAAAAGTTTGAGTTCCCCAATGCACACTTTCCCAGCTGAGGTCCAACAAGGTGGCACTCTGCTTCTTGTTTCAGACTCTAAGCATTTGTCCTTTCTGCAGTCAGTTTTGTGCCATGTTTTTCGCATTTGGGGGCTTTCAGTTGGTGGTTTCCCGGTTGAAAATGGCCTCCAAGCACAATGCCAAAGTGCTGTCTAGTGTCCTAAGCACAGAAGGCCATGATGTGCCTTATGGAGAAAAGATGCATGTTAGATAAGATTCATTCAGGTAAGAGTTGTGTTGCTGTTGGAATGAGTTCAATGACTCAACAGTACTTATTAAATAAGACGTCTTTGAACAGAAGCACACGTAGAATAAGGTTATGTATTGATTGGTTGATGAAAATGTTGTGACTAGAGGCTCACAGGAACCTAACCCTATATCTCCCCTAAGAGCAGTGGTTCAATATTGACAATTTGGCACTTGAGGTGACTTTATAAAATGTAACTACTGCGAAGAGTGAGAATCAGCTGTATCTTTGTTACTTTCTTCAGGGCTGTTATAACAAATCCCACAAACTGGGTGGCTTAAAACAACAGAATTTTATTCTCTTATAGTTCTGGAGGCCAGATGTCCAAAATCGAGGTGTCAGCAGGCCACACTTCCTCCCAGCCTCTAGGGAACAGTCCTTCTTGCCTCCTCCTAGTTTCTTAGTTGCCAACGATCCTTGGCATCCCTTGGCTTGCAGCTGCATCTCTGCCTCGGTCACCACAGAGCATTCCCTCACGCGTCTCTGTCCGTGTCTCCTCTCCTCTTCTTATAAGGACACCAACCACACTGGATTTGCGGCTCAGCCTACTTCAGTATGATCTCCTCTTAACCAATTCCATCTGCAAAGACTGTATTTCCAAATAGGATCACATTCTGAGGTTCTGGGAAGGACATCAGCTTTGGGGAGAGGACACCACTCAACCCAGATATATATTCTGTATATTACATGTATTTATATATATAACTTAAATATATATATATTTAATCAATATCAGTATTGAATAAATTATTTATTTAACCAATATTTAAACTCCCTAACTAGATTGCAAGCTTCATGAGGAAGAGCAATGGCTTTCTTACCCATCTTTTTATCCCCAACACCAAGTCCAGCCGGATATGTGGTAGGAGCTCCATAGATATTTGTGGAGGATGAATGAATGAATGAATGAATGAATTTCAAAGCTTAGAATATTAGACACTACCAAGCCAGCAACGGTCAAACTCTTGTGGAACCCTAAACTCCTGGACATTCTTCATCTATCACGTCAGACTGAGAAGGAGGCCAAGCCAGTGGGCTTTCAGTCTCAACCCCTGTACCCCCTCCACTTCAACGAGTTACCCTGCTTGTATCTGTTTTATATACTCCACTCCTATGCAATACTGTTTTATGAATGAGCTTTAATTAAAAGTGTGAGGGTTTCCCTGGTGGCGCAGTGGTTGAGAGTCCGCCTGCCGATGCAGGGGACACGGGTTCGTGCCCCGGTCTGGGAAGATCCCACATGCCGCGGAGCGGCTGGGCCCGTGAGCCATGGCCGCTGAGCCTGCGCGTCCGGAGCCTGTGCTCCGCAACGGGCGAGGCCACAGCAGTGAGAGGCCCGCGTACCGCAAAAAAAAAAAAAAGTGTGAAAAAACACTGAGCCCAGTCCCTTATTTTATAGATGAGGAAACCAAGGTCCAGAGACATAAAGGGCTTTGCCTCGGGTCACCAGGCAGTCACGGGAGAGAAGGACTAGGAGTCAGGTCTTTTGAGCCGCGTTCCAGAAGTTTTGTCTCTACACTCGCTCTCCTGCCAAGACATACAATGGGAGTGCTTTGGAATTTGCTCTCCCTGGGACCCTGTTTTTCTATCTGGAGCAAATTCTGGGAGAAGGAAGCAGAGCCCGTGGCATGTGCCCCTTCCCCAAAGCTCTGAAAGGCCCTTTGTGCCAAGTTCCATGGACATTCCACAGGCCTGTTCTAGGCAAATCCATCTGCCAGTGGGTCACAATCCTTGCCTTCATCTCTGAGCTGAGGTATTTTGGCCTTTCTGCTTTTAAATGCACTCCTTGCTTTCTTGGAAACTGAAGCTGAGAAAGGGAGGCCGGGCTGGGGGGGCCCAGGGCAGATGGGGTGGGTGGGCTACCGAAGGAGACGGGTCTGTTTTGCAGACCTGGCTTGAGAAGAAAACTGTGCTGATTATCTCCCAGGCCCAGCTGCAAAAATGCCTTAGCTCGGCAGCAGATTATAAATAGCCCAGAATGCCCTCCCAGCCGCTTGAAAACAAGGATATTTTTTTCCTGTGTTGGAAGAACAGCTCTTCACAGCTATCCTGGGGCCCCTCCTCAACCCCACCTGCAAAGAGCTGTGATTTATGTCTTAGCACCATTACTAGGACCAAGGATCACACAGCCCAGATGAACAATGATTAATTCATTACCAAGTTCTATGAAAAAAGGAGGCATTCCTTTGGAAGTCCTCTCTTTCATTTGGGCAGAGACATGCCGACCCAGGAGACCAGAGGGGCAGTTTTGCTGCGGTTTATTGCCCTGGGCTTCATCTGGCTCTCTCTGCCCTTGCACGCAGTGGGGGCCAGGGAAAGTCTGGTGGGTCACTGACCTGAGGGCAGGAGGAGGCAGAGGACAGCTGCTCTGAACTTGACTGTTTGCTGAGATGCTCCAAAATAAAAAATCCAGGGATGCTGGCCTGGTCCATTTATTTTCTAGCCCCTCTCTAGAGGGAAATTTATCTCTATCTGGAGGAAATTGGGTCTCAATGCAAATCTCTTAGATATCTTTGTACATCATCACACTCACAGGGACTTTAAGACTGAGCAGCAGCTCCCAACACACAAAGCGCTTTTCAGGTTCTGCTCTTATCTGACCTTTATGACAACTGTTTTATTAGCTCATTTGTTTTATTGGAATCAAAGATAATGCCTGCCTATTGTTGAAAAGTTTAAAAATTTCAGAAAAGCATAAAGAAGAAAAAAGTCCCACCCAGATCTCACCACACTAAGACAACAATGTTTTCATGGAAGTCTTCCTTTCAAATCTCCCTTATTGAATTATAGGTGGATATAATTTTACCTACATGGGATTGTATTATTGTGTTAGTTAGGCTCTTGGTAGAAATAGATGGAACATTCACGTGAGTAATTGAAGAGAATTTAATAAAGGGACACAGGTTAGGAACACCAGCAAGGAATAGCGCAGTACATCAGGGACAACAACAGGGGAGAGCCACTGTCACCCCTAGGTCTGAAGGCCAAGGGAAGGGAGTGGTTACTGCAAACGAGAGCTGTATGGAAAGGGTTGCCAGTTAGAAACTGTACCTGTCAGGAGAGACAGTCAGCTCTGGAAAACCAACAGAGATGGAGCAAGAGGAATAAATACTCTGACCTTACTCCCCACCAGCCTCCAACTGTCAGTGGCTCCCACTGGCCAACCCAGCCAGAGTTAGAAGACATGGAAGCCCACTGACAGCAGTCCAGACAGGCCAATACTCCAGGGCACAAAGCAGGGTGGAGACTGGCGGAGAGTAGACAGGAGAAGCAAGGAGAAAATATCTATTACATCCACTATACTGCTGCTTTCATTCACTCCAAGGTAAGCCAAGACGTTTCTAACTCAACAAATATATTTGATAGAGTGACATCATACTTTTTAACGGACCTTGTTTGGATATACCAAATTTATTTAACCAATCCCTTATTGATGGACATGCAATTAGTTTCTAATTTCTCAAGAGCATAGACAATGCTGCAATAAGATCTGTGGATACAAACTCTGTGCACTCCAGATACATATTTTTGATCCACTTTGACACTTTCTAGAAACTGAGGCTCATTGCCAATGAGGCTTGCCCTCAGTCACATAGTGGTAAAGAGGCTTTTCAGAATCTTCTAATTTTTTCAACAACGAAATCGAGCATTTTGTAATAGAAAAAAATAATAAAGTCAATTTTTAGTTTAAAAAAAACAACATGGGCTTCCCTGGTGGCGCAGTGGTTGAGAATCTGCCTGCTAATGCAGGGGACACGGGTTCGAGCCCTGGTCTGGGAGGATCCCACATGCTGCGGAGCAGCTAGGCCCGTGAGCCACAACTACTGAGCCTGCACGTCTGGAGCTTGTGCTCCGCAACAAGAGAGGCCGCCATAGTGAGAGGCCCGCTCACCACGATGAAGAGTGGCCCCCGCTTGCCACAACTAGAGAAAGCCCTTGCATAGAAACGAAGACCCAACACAGCCAAAATAAATTAACTAATTAATAAACTGCTACCCCCAACATCTTCTTAAAAAAAAAATGCTTATTCCCTTGAAAGTCCTATCACTCACATGGCTCTGAAAGCAAGGGGACTATTAGGTCCCAGTGAGACAGGAAGGAAGTGGGTAGGTCACAACCCTTAAAGAATGACATAGCCGTTGAGAAAAACTGGATATGACAAAAACTGGTTAGAACCGATTAGGCCCAAGATGGCAGAAGATTCGATTTCCAGTAGACCTTGAGCCTCATTATACACTCACCGTAATGCACTAGCATATGCGAAATGACACGCCCACAGGCGCCATGACAGTTCGGAGGCTGACCATAAAAGGCCAAAAAGTGGGTGGTGGCCCAGTTCCCAGACATCTTCACCCCTTCTCCAACATAGTTCGAATAATCCTCCCACTCATTAGCCTATGAAATTACCCAGCCCATAAAAACAGACTACGTCATATTTCAGGGCCGCTCTTGTCTTCTGAGACGAACCACATTCTGCCTATGGGATGTGTATTTCTCTCAGTCAACCTGCTTCCACTGTACCACGGCTCGCCCCTGAATGCTCTCCTCACTTGGCGGCCCATCCCAGAAACTCACCCGAGACCTGGGACGTGACCGGCCTCTCGCACCCCGTTTTCCTGCAACATCTCTACAGAGGAAGAGGAAGAAGGTGCTCTTCTCCCCCTCCGCACTTTTCCTTTGATTATAAAAACGTAGCCCACTTAGTTCTCAGGGCAGAGCACTCTAGCCTGTCCAGTTATTATTTCATTCACAAGTGTCCTATATTAATAAATCTATTTCTTACCTATCACTTTGCGTCTTGCTGAATTCCTTCTGTGCGTAGACTTAAAGAACCCGAGCCTCATTAAGTCCTGAGAGGAGTTGTGCGGTTTCACCAGGAGATCAGGGTCTTGGTAGGTCATGGGAAGGGGGCAAGAGGAAGTGCTCAGAAGGAAGAGGCAGGGATGTCACAGGACACCCCTCCGCTGGCTTCACAGATGTCACCTCAAGAGGTGGAAGCACCTACAGAGGCCTTACTGTGGTAAAGTGGGGAGGAAACGGGTTCAGGAGGGAGTGGGATGCGTAACGCTGCACTTCCGGGTTGCGCTCAGTCTCGCGACTGAAAAGCGGTGACGCTGCTCACCACGCAGACGTGTCCTGAGGTTTGATTGACGTGCATACGTGGAAGGGCGTGGCTCGGAGCTGGAGCCCCGCAAACAAGCGTTTCTTTTTTCCGTCTTTCTTTCGCCAAAGCTAGGAGGCAAGCTAGAGGAAATCTTTAATTTTTAAAGATTCAACAAATATTTATTGCCAAGTGGATAAACAAAAAGGTAAGCAAGACTTTTTTCTTACCTCCAAGCCTACAAACCATCGTGTATATGGAGCCACTCGGTACTTTCAGGCCTGCGTGCGTTTGTCTGGACTTTCGTACCTCTCTTTAATGCCCTTGTCTCTTCTACCTGGTGGAATCCCTCCCATCCTTCATTTTCCACTCACGTGCGAACTCACGTGTTACTCCCTCCTCTTCACCCCTACAGCCCTGTGTCCGTTCCTCTCTTTCTCAGACCTTATCGCTTGATGGAGTCGGGTGGGTTTGGTTTCTGTTTCAGCCCTGTCACTCACTAACCTGGTGCGTCTCAGTCTCCTCATCTGAAAAATGGGGACAAGGACATTTTCTACCCCAGAGGGTCGTTGTGAGAACTGAGAGGGTATGCACATGCAGAGCGCATAGAACAGAGCCGGGCACAGAGGAAACGCTTCTCAGTAAGCATTGGAGTTATTATTCATCGCTGCCCACCTGGCACAGAGCCGGGTCACCGGGGACGTTTGTCAAAAGAATTAATGACGTGTATTCATTACCAAAATAGCAACCAAAATATGATTCCAAAATGGCCCGGAATCAACACACAAAGGACAAGACACGAAGTGGAACACACTGCATGAGAAAAAAACGGTTTCTCTGATAAGCAGGCTGAGAAGAGGGTGCAGGTGGGGCCCCGTGCCTGATTACCCCTTAGGGATTCGCGTGCTGGGCACGAAGGAAGAACAGGAGGAGCAGGGGCACCGAGTCCCAGTTCCAGCTCTTCTGGACTGTGTGACTTTGGATAAGCCCCTCCACCTCTCTGGCCTGCAGGTCCCGTTTTTAAAATGAGGATAAATAGCTCCTTCCTCGCAGAGTTGCTGTTGTAGGATGAGGTGGGGTAAGCTAAGTGATGCTCCTGGCACGCAGTGAGAGGCCGGCTGGCCACTCTGATTTCACTGTTCTTGTTACCGCTCTAGGCTGCATAATTATTGCACGCTCACCTACAGCCCGGCTGCAGGGCTGGCCTCTAGCTGGTGGGGTTCCTCTGAGCTTTACTATCCAGGATTCCGTGATTCTGGACGCCTGTGTTGGCTGGAGAGCAGAAGCCTGGACAGTTGTCCTGCACGAGCAGAGCCTGTGCCAGCTGATACGCAGGTCCCTGCCGGGAGCCCATCTGCTGGGTTTACCAAGGCCAGGGCGATGAGGTGGAAGGGAAAGGAGTCCCAGTGTCTGAGCTGGATGCCAGCCTGGGCACCGACTTTCTGCTTCCCCTGGGGGTCCCCCCCCACCGACTCCATCAGCTCACCTGCCTCCTCTGGCCTTCCCCCAAGAAAAGCCTCTGGCCTGCCTCTGTTGCCGTGAACACGACGTCCCTCAGAAGCCTTGCCTCCGTCTCTGACTCCTGCATGTTCTTTACAAGGAGCCTTCCCCACCCAGGCTGACTTACTCCTCCCCAAGGGAAGTCTCCCTTTTCATTCATTCATTCATTCACTCAGGTAACAAACGTATATTGGGTGCCGACTATTATGTCTGGTTCTGCTTTAGGTGCTGCAGGTACAGAATTGAACAAGAGAATGGAGTGCCTGTCTTCATGGAGGTTATATTCTAGTGGGGAAGAGAGAGAGTAAACATGATACAAAGAAATTAAGGCAGGAAAGGCCTCTCACAGGAGATGATGTTTGAGCAGAGAGGCCTGAATGCAATGAGGGAACAGCTACATGGGTATCTGGGAGAAGAGCCTTCCAAACAAAGGAACAGCCGCGTGAAGACTGCATCAATAACACACATGATGGTGTGTGAAGAGGTTGGGATGCAGAAAATTAGGGGATCATGGGTGTGAGAAGAGACTGGACTGATGTCAGGGGTCAGATGTCATACAAACTAGGAGATGATGCCAGAGATGTTGCATTTTATTTGAAGGGATGGTAAGCTGTTGCCACTGGAGGATTCAAGCAAGGAAAAGGGATGCTGATTCCATTTTACAAGTTTCACCCTGGATGCTGTGTGGGGAATAGGTGGTGAGGGTGTCAGGGAGGGGGGCACAGGTGGAAGCAGGGTTCTTAGAAGGTTGTTGCAGTAATCCAGGTGAGAAGAGGTGGCTTGGACCGGTGTGCTGATGGTGACACTGATGATGGATGGGTGGCCTCCAGCCTTATTTTGAAGGAATAGTCAACAGGACTTGCTGTTACCTAGGAAGTGGAGTGCAAGAAAGTGTACTTTCTCAAGAATGGCTCCTGGCTTTTGACCTGAGCTAAATGGTGATGCCTTTTCTTAAGGTGAGGAAGCTAAGGAGGGAGAAGATACTTAAGTAGAATTCGGAGTTCAGTTTGGGATATATTAGGTTTGAGGCATCTGTGAGCCAGGAAAGGAGATGTCAAGCAGGTGTCTTGATGGTCTTCGAATCTGGAACTCAGGAGGGAGATTGGGATTGGAGACAAGAGGCCAAGGACATATGGAGGGCAAGTAGCCTGACTGAGATTACTGGAAAGTGAGTACAGAGGTCTGAGGACTGAGCCCTGGGCTCCTTGGACATTTAAAAGTTGAGATGAGGGCTTCCCTGGTGGTGCAGTGGTTGGGAGTCCGCCTGCCTTTGCAGGGGACGAGGGTTCGTGCCCTGGTCCGGGAAGATCCCACATGCCACGGAGCGGCTGGGCCCGTGAGCCATGGCCGCTGAGCCTGCGCGTCCGGAGCCTGTGCTCCGCAATGGGAGAGGCCACAACAGTGTGAGGCCCGCGTACTGCAAAAAAAAAAAAAAAAAGTTGAGAAGGAAGATCCAGTAAAGGAGGCTGAAACCACTTCCGTAGGGGAGAAACAAGGGAAGAGTAAAGTTCTAGAAGCTAAGTGAAAATAATTTCTAAGAATCAGTGTAGTAGGTAGGATAATGGCCCTGGACAGATATCCACATCCTAATCCCTGGACCCTGTGAATATGGTACCTAACCTGGCAAAGAGACATCACAGAGGTGATGAAGGTTAGTCCCTTAATGGGGAAATTATGCTGTATTATCCAGGTGGGTCTTAAAAGCAGAGGACCCTTCCTGACTGAGGTCAGAGGGAGCTGTGGCTACAGAAGAATGGTTGGTGAAATTCAGTGTTGCTGGTTTTGCAGATGGAGGAAGGGGGCCACAAACCAAGGAATGTGAGCAGCCTCTAGAAGCCTCTAGAGTCTGGAAAAGGCAAGGAAGTGGATTCTGCCTTAAAGCTTTCAGACAGGTACACAGCCCTGCCTGCATTTTAGCCTAGTGAGACCCGCCCAGCAACTTCTAACCTACAGAGCTGTTTTGTTCTCAGCCACTAAATTTGTGGGATTTGCTACAGTAGTCATAGAAAACTAGCACAATGAGGAAGTGATCAGGTGGTCAAATCACAAGCCAAGCTTTAGTAAAACGGGAATGAAAATTTTCCAGTGGTTTGGGCAAAATGGAGATCATGGGGACCTTGACCATGTTAGTTTAGTGGGGATGAAAGGAGATGGGAGAGGACCAAGGAGAGAACATGGGAGGAGAGGCGGTAGAGTTTGGGGATAGGCTAGTCTCTGGAGGAAATTTTCTGGAAAAGAAAGCTGAGACATGGGGTAGAGATGGGTGTGGCCTTAATAGAAAGTTTCTGTTCTTGGTTTGTTTGTTTTTAGTCTGTGAATTATATTATAGAAGTATAGTCGATTTTCGGTGTTTCAGGTATACAGCAAAGTGATTCAGTTATATGTGTATATATATATTCTTTTTTTCAGATTCTTTTCCATTTTAGGTTGTTACAATATACTGAATATAGTTCCTTGTGCTATACAATAGGACCTTGTTGTTTATTTTATATATAGTTATGTGTATCTGTTAATCCTGAATCCCTAATTTATCCCTCCCTGCTGCTTTCCCGTTTGGTAACCGTAAGTTTGTTTTCTATGTCTGTGAGTCTATTTCTGTTTTGTAAATAAGTTCATCTGCGTCATTTTTTTAGATTTCACATATGAGTGATATATGATATTTGTCTTTCTCTGTCGGACTTAACTACATTTAGTATGATAATCTCTAGGTCCATCCATGTTGCAGCAAATGGCATTATTTCATTCTCCCACCACCTGTATTCCAGGGGCTGCGAAGTCTCCCAGGTTCCTGTTTTGCATGTTTCCCTGAGCAGCACGGCTGCATCTCTCTTGTCCTTTGTGTCTCCCCAGCCAAGCCTAGATACCGATACGCAGAGGGCATTGGATCCATGTTTTGTTGCATGATGGTAACAGCCATGTCTACTAAGTGCTCACCAGTGCCAGGGGCTTTACTGACCACAGTAAAGTCACATCATCCTTACAGCAGCCCAGTCATCCCCATTTCATAGGCAAGTAAGCTGAGGCCCAGGGAGGGTAACACAGCTGGTAAGCGGCAGGGCTGGGAGTTGACCCAAGAGACCCCTTTTGCAACCAGCACACTGCATCACCCATGGCATTAACAGCTGAAGTGAGTCAACTCTCCAGGTGCTACAGGAGCACAGAGGAAGGAGCCTGGTGAAAACTATGCAGAGTGCCAGGGCACGCCTGACGGGGCTGGGGTCCAGGTTTGGGCACGTGCTAGAGTGGGGAGCCAGAGGCAGCAGCATCCCAAAGCCAAACCCGGTCCTTCACCCTCAGAGCTGACTGTAGTGTCTCCAAGTCTACCGAGGATTCAAGTTCATTTCAGAAAAGCAGTGGCCAGGGTCCAAAGCCTGAAGGGGGCTGGGGCAGTGTCAGGGAAGAGAGCAGAGACCAAGCCTCTGTGTTCCCGCAGACAAAGGGAGAAAGCAGGCTGAGAGATGGGGACAGCACGTGACACCTGGGCCACAGGCCTGGGCAGCAGCCGCGGCAGCCCTGGGGATAATGGCTCCTTTTGTCCTGCACATAAATTCTCCGGAAAAGAAAGGATTCCAGGACCCGCTTCTCCTGCTTGCACAATGCTGGCCGCTGGGGCCCCGCTGTGAGGGCCTGCCGTGGCATTCAGGGAGCATTCGGCCCCTGCACTGCCTCTTTCCTCCCAGGCATGCAGAAGCAAGAAGTTGAAGCTGTGTGCCAGACATTCTGCAAGGAGTTGGGAGTCTGGCCTGAGCCACAAACTTTGTTTCACAGCCAGGAGGAAACCAAAGTGTCTTGAAGCTCTGAATTAGAGTCTTTGAGGGCGTCTGTGCCAGTACCTCCTATGTTTGCCCTCCCCCACTCTTACCTCCCTGCCTTCCCTCCTCCACCTTCAGCAGACTTACAGTGGTACCACGCACAGGCTGTGGAGTCAGAGAAAGCTGGGTTCAAGTTCTGACATTGCCACTTGGCAAGCTATTTAATCTCAACAAACCTCAGTTTCCCCATCAGTAAAATGGACGTAATAATGCCTAATTCATAAGATTACGAAAAGGAATAAGTGAGAAAATGCATATAACATGCTTCGCTTGGAACACAGCCTTCCAGAAGGGCTTGATGAGGATAGACAGTCCAGGGGGTCATCCAGCCTGTGCTTGGATTCCTCCAAGGACAAGGCACTCACTGCCTGTATTACGTATTCAGACCAAATGCAGATCTGCCTCTTATACCCTCATTGGTGCTGAGGGTAAAGAGACAGGGGGCCTGTGCTTATTAAGCATTTCCTATGTGCCAAGTGTTATCATAAATGACTCAGAGAAGCTAGGGCCCTTGCCCAGGGTCACATAGAGGAAGTGACCAGGATTTGAACCTGAGTCTGTCCAACCATTTGTACTATGACACTACAAGAGAATTCTTCACGTATGTGGAAACAGCTTCCATGGCCCCCTCAGTGTCTTCTTCTCTCCAGGGAAAACATCCCCTACCCGTCAGGGAATATGCTTTATGTTCCCCTACCATCTTGGCCTCTCTCCTCTGGGCATGTTTAATTTTGTCACTCTCCCTCTTTAAAAAACTAGCCTCTAGACGTAATATTCCTACCGTCTTCTGATCAGTACAGAATAGAAATACACTCTCATCTCCTTTATTCTAGGTGCTATGTTTATGCCAGTAAAGCCTAAGATGGTGTGGCACTGGCGTCATCACATTACCGTGATGTCTCCCTCGTACTCATTATAGTCAGCCTACAAGAGAGATACGTCCCCTGCCCTTTGAACTGTTTGTAACAGTCATTGCAGGTAGTAGAACGCTCTCCAACTAGTTCAGCAGTCAAGCATATTATATTTGGTCGCTCACAGAATCTCCAGCAGGGCCAAAGAGTCTGGCTTGGAAGCGACAGAGCCAGGAACAATTCATGAACCACCCCTGACTGGGCTTCTCCACTGGCGACATTGCTGCCATTAGACAGGAAGGCACCATGCTGCCAGTGCTGGCGTGGAGCACTGCCTCTACGACCTCTGAAATCTGGGTCTCCTCCACGTAGCACCTCCTTCTTCACCTGTCTCTTCTAATTAACTAAGCCTCCCTGAGCATGTTTCAGGGGTTAAGTGAGTTAATGCATGCATGGCCAGCCTCCAAGATGACCTCAGTGATCCTCGCCTCCTGGTATCCATGTCCTTATCTAGTCTCCTCCAACACTGGATGGGGCTGACTTGTGTAACCAACAGGATCCTGCAGAAATGACAGAGTGTGACATCCAACACTAGGTCATAAAAGACATTGCAGCTTCCAGCTCTCTTGAAGCACTCGCTCTAGGGGAAGCCAGCTGTCATGGCATAAGGACACGTAAGCAGAACTCTGGAGAGGTCTACATGGCAAGGAACAGAGGCCTCCTTTCAACAACCAGCACAAACAAGTCAGAGATGTGAGGGAGCCATCTTAGAAACAGATCCCCCGGCCCCAGTCAAGCCCTCAGATGATCCCCCGGCCCCAGTCAAGCCCTCAGATGATCTCCCGGCCCCAGTCAAGCCCTCAGATGATCCCCCGGCTCCAGTCAAGCCCTCAGATGATCCTCCTGCCCCAGTCAAGCCCTCAGATGATCCCCCGGCCCCAGTCAAGCCCTCAGATGATCCTCCGGCCCCAGCTGACATCCTGGCTTCAACCTCACAAGAGACCCTGAGCCAGAACCACCCAGCTAAGCTGTTCCTAGACACCTGATCCACAAAAACCGTGTGAGTAAAGTAAAATAATGTTTAACATCTATTACTTAAGTTTGGGGGGAGTTTGTTACAGAGCAATAGATAGCTAATACAAGCCATGTGAAGACTTAGAACTCTGCCTAGCATGTGGTCAGCATCCCTCCAGTGCTGTCATTATTTTTATCCTCACTCCCCTCCGTGCCAAATGTCAGAAGCCATCACCTCAGCAAACTGGGGAGTCTGGAAAATGCAACACAATGACGATTTCACCCAACCTGCACAGCAGTCCTGTGACCAGGTTTATTGGTATCTTTGTTTTGTGGATGATGAGAGGTTGAGTCTCTTGCCTTAGGTTCCAAAGACGAAGGTCCAGGATTTGAGCCCTGGCTGTCTGACTTCAACCCCCCCATCCGACACTGCACGGCATATGGAGGCTGAATTTCACTGTGGGAAACCCCCAACTTCGTGCATTGTCACTTCAAGTCTCCATGACGGCGGTGTGTGGAAGCCTGGGCGGGAGGAGGGGGCGAGCAGAAAGGGGGAGAAGCCAGGAATGGGACTCAAGAAAAATGCTATTGACACCAGCGCTCCATTTCCTCACCACCACCCCTTTAGGCAGAGATGTCAGAAGGACCCCAGGTAATTCAGCTAATAGGAAGGATGTGGAGCTGAGAGCCCCTTATCAAAGATTTTCCAGATGAACGTGCAGGCCGTCTGGGCGCTTTCCAGTTGTTCTCCCAGGAAGCCTCCAGGGCTCCCTCTTAGGCTGAGCTGCTGTGCTCACACCTCAGAAACTCAGCCTTTCTTCATCGTATTTAAGCTAGCGCCCCAGCTCTTGTCTTGGGGAGTTGCCATGTCCCCCTCCCTGTGCCAACCCTAGAGTGGAACTCCAGCCCTCCCACCCCCGACCCACTTCTGTCTCCCAAACAGGTACCTTTCATTGTAAGGTTTTTTCTTGCTGGTTGCTCTGGGGTGAGGGAGCAAAAAATAAACATCAGAGGGTCACAATGGAAAGATCTTCAGGAATTTATAGCATAGAGTAATGGAGAGAACAGAGGTTTGAAGACTGACCCGCCTAGACTCAGATTCTGGCAAAATCTTAGCATTGATATGGTCCGGGGGCAAGTGACACAACTTCTCTGCAGCTCACTTTAGTCGTTCGAATAATAAAGAGGACCCTTGGGGAGGGCAATTCAGTAAAAGCTCTCACAGTCTGAAGTACACTCTTCCACCACCAAGAACCTGCCCTGCAGAAGTGCTCTTACCTGTGCTCAAGATCCAGTGCACCAAGAGTTCCATGGCAACAGTGTTCATAACAAAAATTTGCAAATGTTCAGGAAATTCATCAGGAAATAGGTAAATAAATTATGGAGCACTCATAGGATGGGATTGCTTGGCAGCTGTCGAAAAGAATGAAAGAGAAGAAAAGAGAATATCTCAATAGCTCATTGCTTCTCCAGCAAGACTTCGTGTGCGGTGTTGCCGTAATGCCTGCTGCCTTCCTCACTACTGGTGATCATGCCTTCTCATTATTTGCCCCACACCTGGAGGAGAACCTTGAGACCAGCGGATATTCGACAAAGAGCTGGGGATTTGTGGAGTGATGCAAAGCTGGGTTCATGCTGTTTGAGAGATGGTCTTCCGACCCTTCTGAAAGCAGCTCCCTTTATAGACAAGCTAGTGGCAGAGTGAGAAGAGGAACCCACTTCTTCCGACTCCCAGCCCAGTCCTCTCCTCAACAACACAGGCTCTCCATCTCTCACCTTTGCTATTTTGTCAACAGCCATCACTGCCTCTGTCTCTTCCCCTCCAACATGTCCTCCACGCTGCTGCCAGAATCATCTTCCTAAAGCACAGTTCTGCCCTACCCTAGCTCCCTGGTGGTTACAGAGCAAAGTCCACATGCATTAGCACAGCAGGCACATACCACTATCCCAATCCCATATTATCTCCCTCTGATCACGTTTTAGAAGCACCTTTGCTCCAGCCACCCTCATGCCAGCCTCACGCTACCGCCTTTGTCTTTGTACCATTTTCTCCTCCTGTGAAGTTCTCCCTTCCCTCTGCTTCCCTACTGGGACCCTTTCTGCATCTTTCCATACCCAACCTGCTGATCCTTTAATGTCGCCTCTGGGAGGACTTCCCAGATCATAGACTCTCCCACCATCCTTTCCACCCTGCTGGCTCAGAATTCCTGGGGCACCATTTACAGGACTGATGTCCACATTAGGCAGGAAGAACAGTCACCACAGCAGATTTCCCTGAGTTCCCCAGGGGATCTGCTATTTCATAGGCAGCAGATGCTCAATAACTACTTGAAAAAATGATTAATGAGTAAACCAGAGCAATGGATTACTACAGAAATAATTTCCAGAGCAATGGATTACTACAGAAATAATTTCCAATAAAAAAAACCAGAGCAATGGATTACTACAGAAAGAGTGAATAAATTCCAAGTGAATAAATAAATGAATTGCCCTGAATTAATGAAGGAATGATTACAACTGACTTCTGAGTCTTACGGTCACTGGTCCCTTTTCCCCAGACAGTTGAAAGCCAACAATGTGAAGATCTCTGTCTTGGTAATACAAGCAAAGGTTATAATTTCCTCAAGATCCTGTGAGTACACCCCAGGAGACAAACAATATCACCAGCAACTACAGAAAAATACATATAGCCAAAAAAAGAAAGAAAGAAAATATGGTCAACCTCATTCATGATTTTTTTAAATGTAATTTCAAATACGACATAAATGTACAATGTACAGTGCTTAGTAGGCAGAGGAGGGGAAGCAGGTCGTCTCAAATAGTGTTGGTGGGTATGTTACCACATCTAACACTTACAAAGGTCAACCTGGAAATACACATATACACATCGAATTTTTTATTTTAAATACATTTATCCTTTGACCCAGCAACTCCACGTTTTTAAAGTTGAAGTATAGTTGATTTACAATATTGTGTCAGTTTCAGGTATACAGCAAAGTGATTCAGATATATATGTATTCTTTTTCAGATTCTTTTTCATTATAGGTTATTACAAGATACTGAATATAGTTCCCTGTGCTATACAGTAGGTCTTTGTTGTTTATCTATTTTTATACAGTAGTGTGTATCTGTTAATCCCAAACTCCTAATTTATCCGTCCCCCTTCCTTTCCCCTTTGGTAACCATAAGTTTGTTCTCTATGTTTGTGAGTCTGTTTCTGTTTTTTAAATAAATTCATTTGTGTCATTTTTTTAGATTCCACATGTAAGTGACATCATTTGATATTTGTCTTTCTCTGGCTTACTTCACTTAGTTTGATAATCTCTAGGTTCATCCATGTTGCTGCAAATGGCATTTGCACCATATCTTCTTTATCTGTTTATCTGTCGATGGACATTTAGGTTGCTTCCATGTCTTGGCTATTATAAATAGTGCTGCTATGAACATTGGGGTCCATGTATCTTTTAAAATTAGAGTTTTCATTTTTCCCAATATACAGCAACTCCACTTTTAAGACTTAATCCTAAAGGAATAACTGGTCAAGAAGACAAAGACTTATATACAAGAATTTTTATTTCAATATTGTGAGAGTCACAAATAGGAAACAATATAAAAGTCTGTAAATTCCAGTTAAATAAATTGTGCTTTTTCCACACAGTGAAACAATCAAACTCTGTACAGCCATTAAATAGAACTGCATTCTGTATAGACAGAACATGATGTGCCCATATCATTAAGTGGCAAAAGCAGATGAAGAATGATACGATCCTTTTTATTGACTATATGTGTATATAATTTTGATTTCTGAACAGAATAATTGTGGAAACCTATGGCTAGGATTGTGAGGAGAACTGTCGGTTTTTATTTTATAGACTTTTGTAGGTTTTAGAAAACAATAATTGATAACATTACTTTTATAATCAGAAAAACATTTGGAGAGCCCAAGAGGCAGCCAGAGGGCCCCGGCTTGGGTCCCTCCAGCCCCGGCCCTGCTTCTACTGCTACCCAGCCTCTGCTCTGTCTCTGACCAAGGACTCAGCCCCTGGGAAAGTCTGTCCCAGCCCACTTTCTGGAACAATTAAAACAATGGTGTTTTCTTCAGCAACGTCAAGAGCGACCTCCAGCATAAAACCTTGGGCTCACTTCAGTCCTGCACAGGGAGTGGAGTGTGTAAAGGTCCCACAGCTCAGGGAAAACTGCACAGGGGTGGGCAGGTTTCCTCTTCTGTGGCCCTGCCCAGCTTTGTTCCAAAGGCACATAGCCTGTGGCTACTGTCTTTGTAACTCACCAGCTTCATCCACAGCCCCAGGGTATGAACTAATCAGGCCCAGGCAGGGATCCAAATCAACCAGAATAGAGGGAAGGGGAAAAGGGTGTTATTCTAACCCAAAAGCTCCATGGGAAAGGAGGCCATGTAGTAAAATAATATTTACTAATGTTTCATTAATTGTTAAATGCCAGACACCATGTTGGTTAAGCCTTGGGGTCAGTGTTTTTGAATAAGAACCTAATCTCTATGAATCTAGGTTTTTTCATCTAGGAAATGAAAAGGTAATATCTATCTGTTAGGGTTGCTGTGCAGAATAAATAGATTATGCATGCAAACTACCTTACTCAGTGCCTGGAGTACAATAATTCATCAATCAGTAGCCATTGTTTTCTCATTCTTGTTGCAGTTACACTTTGATACACAGAAGGTGACCTGTCGCCTTCTCTACCTGCCCTCCTGTCATGCCAGCTGGTCCATCCCAATGGGGAGAGTGGCTGGCACCACTGGGACTTTCCTCTCCAGCACAGAACAGATTCTTCCTCTCAGCCTGCCAGAGAAACCAGCCCCACTGACACCTTGATCTTGGACTTCCGGCCTCCAGAACCGTGAGACAACAAATACCTGTTGTTTAAGTGACCCATCTGTAGTACTTTGTAAAGGCAGCCCCAGCAAATGGATACAGCAGGGTATGATGAGAGGGGACAGACCTCTGCCTCTTGCCAGCTCTGTGACCCTTGAGAAGTTATTTAGTCTCAGTGAGACTAGTTCCTTTATCTGTGAAATGGGTTTAACACTAGTGACTGCCTCATGAGGCTGAGTGGGTTCCTGCATGGAATGCTGTAGATCCTGTCCCTGGCACACAAATGCTCAGCGCTTATCACAGATATGCAAATTGGTCCCCGCTGGGGATCATAGGAGGAGGACTTGAAATTTACTTTAAGTTGCTTCACAAGTATGTGCTTTTCCTTCCCTTTAAAATTCTAAACTTGTGGGTGGGAAATGGGCCATCGTATTGAGTCCCCAATGACACCGGGACAGTTCTCTGGATTCCGTAAATGCTCAACAAATATTTCTTACTCAGTAAAGTGTGTTCTATGGTAGGATTGTATCAGAGTAAATTCTAGAGGAAGATCTTGATGTCTTTGCATCCTCAGTCTGGGATGCCACACCTAAGACATTCAAAGAATATTGATTGATCGGTTACGAATGAATGAACTCTACGGGGTACGTGATTTGGCCTGTGGTATAATTGAATCTCCGGTAGGTAAGATGTGATGTTTTTATCTAGCAACAATTTTAGCTAATACCTGCTGTGATCTTGGCACCATAATAGACTAGAGAAATTCAAAATAATAAGCCAAGGATTATTGAACATTTACTGAGTTGGGTCCTGAGCTCCATGGGGATTCTCGCTTGCATTCCTCACGATATGGAGTAACCACAATTCTTACCTTCACTTTGCCAGTGTGGAAACTGAGGCTCAGAGAGATTGAAAACCTTGCTGCCAGAGTCACAGTGTGGAAAGGAGAGTCAGGATTTAAACTCGGGAAGTCTGATCCCAGGATCCACACGCTTCAGCACTGTGCCTCACTCCCTTTGTCTTACTGAGGAAGCAGAACCCTGTCAAGGCTCTTACAGTCTAGATCTAGAGTCACTGGTAGGCCTGGCAGAGAGCTTGAAAAGTAGCTAATCCAATACCCCATAAGAAAATGAAACAGAGAACCAGGGAAGGCATGTGACTAGCCTTGCAATGAGAAAGTGACCCAACTGGGACATGAACCCAGGTCTCCTCACCCCCAGGCTGGTGTGCCCTGGTGGGAGTGGGGACTTGGACTCTAACTGGTCATTCACCCAGGTCCCTAGCTCTCCATCCCACAAATGGGCAGCAAAAGTCAGGGAGGTGTGAAACTCTGGCTTCTGCGCATGGAGAAGACTTGGGCCAGGAAGGAATCCTACTGAATGGCCCTGCACATCTGTCTTTCCCTCCTCTGGGACTCCAGTCCCTCTATCCCCACCTCCTCTGAGTTTTGGGTCAGTCTGGGCCAAATGTGAATAGAATCCCATGAGCACAAGGCCCAGGCTTCATTCTGAGTGATGAGCTGCTCGTTATAACTCAGGACATGGACAGTACAGTCCCTGGGCTCTAATGATGCAGAGAACTGTGAGGTATCCAACCCTGCTCCTAAAGGAGACAAAACGATCCTTATCACGCCAGTTCCAGCCAGAGGAGGCTGCAGTCAAGTCCACAGAAGTCGAGATGGCGCCTTTCAGAGCCGGGGAAGGACACCGATCAGCCTTCCTCATGTTTCACAACGCGGTGTGTGTTGCACCTGACCTCTCCTCTTGCCGCCACCTTTTCTCCAGTGGCCTTGTCTTCCTGCTGCCATCCCAGAGCCATAGCTCTGGGTCAGGGGCTGAAGCTGGGGCTGGAGGATCTGGGCACAAAAACCTGGGACTTGATTCCCCTGAAAAACACCCATGTATGGTTCTTCCAAAGACCTGGGGTCCTTACAGAACTCTCTAGAAACAGCAATGGTCTCCTTGGAGCCCAAGTGTTTCCCTGAGCTATCAGACAGCTGCCAGGCTGTGGGTTTAACGCTCAGGGAAACATTTTGCTAGTGCAACTTGTTACGCGTGAGCTCTCGGTCACTTCAGATCTCCCAGTTATTTTCCACTCACTTGAGAGGCAGTACAGCTCTGTTTGGTAGATTTGGTTCCTTGCCTTCAACTAGAGTCAGAAAATGTCAGCCCTGATAATGGGTCTGGGGCACAAATGGTTGGGTTGTTGACACACTTTCTTGTTGGGTTGTTTCATATTTTGGTCTTCTACATACAAAAATGCATTTGCAAAGAGAGGCCCGATGCTTGGAAGTTAATAATAAAAATGCTTATCAACTGGTACTGTAGCTCAGCCTCCTCATTACAAGAGGAAACTAGGGCCCAGGGAGAGAAGGTGATTTGTCCAAAATCACATGGCTAGTGTCAGAGGCAGCAATAGAACCAACAGAACCCAGGGATCCTGGGTCCCAGTGAATATGGACCAATCTATTTCCTGGTGCCTGAAATTTCACCATTAGGAGTCGTTACTTATTTTTTTCACACTATTTGATAGTCTTATTTGGGTATATGAGTAGTAAACAAATATTTCATCATCATAAAACTTATTTCTGTTTTTTTTTGGCCACGCCACGTGGCTTGCAGTATCTTAGTTCCCCAACCAGGGATCGAACCCACACCCTTGGCAGTGAAAGCGAGGAATTCTAACCACTGGACGACCAGGGAATTCCCTATAAAACATTTTTAAGGCTGAAATATATTTACAGAGTCTATAAATGTTCTCTTTTGCCCCTCGTTGTTCTCTCCCCAATCCCATTCCCTGCCCCAGGGGCACCCAGTGTTAGCAAATAGGTGTCACACCCATCCAGGCCTTGTTCAATGCAGTTAGGAAGACATTTTCAATATGTGATTGGGTTTTAAAACGTGCACTTATTATTATATATTGTAAATGTAGGTATATATTTTAAAATCCAATTTATATATCGGCCCATTCATAAATATAAGATCAAATTATACCGTTTTGAGACTTCTTCTGTTCACTTAACCTTGCATCTTGGAACTCTTTTCGTGTTGGTCTTTCTAGAACCTTGCTTGGCATTTTGTCAGTGGCTCCATAGTATTCCATTGTATGGAGGTACCACAATGTGTGTTTAGCCATTTGCCTATCCTGGGGCATTCAGGTTATTTCCCATCTTGTTCTATTGCAGTCACAACTGCAATGAACTTCCTCGTATATAAACCTCTGGGCCATGAGCCAATGTTTCTGCAGAAGAGATATCTGGAAGTGAAAAATACAAGATCATTTGTCTAGAGAAGACGTCGCTTCAAGTTGTAATGAGTCACCTTAATGCTGTCCGAAGGTTTCTCTTCTGCACCTTCTTCGAGAACCTTCAGCAGCTATAAATGTGCATCTGGAATCATCACAGCAACCCTGTGAAAACAAAGTATGGTCCCTGTTTTACAACATGAGTTTTCAGCCAGGATTTTACTAAATCCAGATCACAGCTCTTGTCCTCATGCCAAACTGGCTGTGCTGGGAGATGTCCCCTCAGCCTGGGTCAGTCCTCTTACGGCAGGCCCTTCCACCTCAAGAGAAGGCCCCAGCCTGGCTGAGTCACCAGAACAGTGAGACTGAAGGAGTGAAGGACCACAGCCCACTGTCCAAACTGTGAGCCGAGAGGCAGATGCTGGCCCAGGGGCCCTGGGGAGGGAGTCCCACCACCAGAACAATACAGAGGTTAAGGACACAAACTCTGAAGCTGGGGACTTGGATTCAAATTGCAGCTCTATGACTTTCCAAAGGCGTTTTCTTGGACATTTAAGGTTTCAGGTTTCTCGTCTGTAAGATGGAGACAATAATAACATTTACCTCCTAGTGTAATAAGGATGAGTTGATTCAAAGTGTAATTATGCGAGAGCAATTGGTCACTGATGCTTAGTGACCTGGTGTTTCCAACCAGGTTCTAAATAGCAAGATTGAGAATGAAAAGATGTGCCTTAAAATTATTAGAATTGTTCCCTTTTCTTTTGTTCCCTTTTCATTACCTTCCCACCTCCAACAAATCAATCCCACACAGATATTTAGTTGAAATATCAAGTCAATGCTTTGAGGAGGGGACCTGGAGCCCTGGGTCCCTGAAGATCAATATTGTAGTTTCATGACAGGACAGGTGTTACAGAATGAGAACATCTTAGGCTGTGTAGCAGAAAAAGTATGGGCCTCAGCGTCAAGCAAACCTGGAGAGAAGACAAGTGCCTCTGCTGATTAGCTGTGTGACTTTGTCGAGTTTCTTAACTTCTCTGAATCTCCATTCTCTCCATCTGTGAAATGAGGATTAAAAAAAAGATAGCTACCTTGCTAACTAACTGTGAAGCTTACAGATAATGAAGCAATGCTCCAAGCATAGTGTTCAGCTCTCAAAGTTGGTAGCTATTATTATGTATTACTTTCAGTTGACAGTCTTGCTTTCTGGTCCACTGAGAACATTGGCATAACCAGAAACGACCACAAATTCCAGCCACCAGTCTATTGCCTTTCCTGCACCTGTTTCCACAGACTCTGCCTTCCCACCTTTGGCCCCAAAGGAGCCAGCCGTTGCATTTGTGCACAAGATCCAGTCCCCTTCACCTACCCAAGAACACTGCTCCAGCAATTCATTTTCAATTTTTCTCTCTCTACTGGATCAGTCCCATCAAGTGAAAACATGCTGCTATTTCTCCCATATTAAAAAACAAAAAAAAAACCTTCTCGTGACCCTACTTCTGCTGTCAGCTACACACCCCCACCCCCTTTTTATGCTTCCCTTTGCAGCAAAACTTTTCTCTGCCTCATTTCTCTGCTGAAATGCCTTTTCAGCATTTCCACTTCTGGGTATATACCCAAAACAATTGAAAGCAGGGTCTCAAAGAGATATTTGCACACTCATGTTCATAGCAGCATTATTCACAGTAACCAAAAAGTGGAAGCAACCCAAATGTCCATTGATGAATGAATGGATAAATAGAACGTGGTGTATACATCCAACGGAATATTATTCACCCTTAAAAGGGAAAGAAATTTTGATTCATGCTACAACATGGCTGAACCTTGAGGAGATTATGCTAAGTGAATGAAGCAAGTACTGTATGAGGTATCTAAAGTGGTGAATTCTTAGAGAAAGTGGAATGGTGGTTGCCAGGGGCTGGGGGAAGGGGAGAATGGGAAGTTGTTGTTTAACGGGTGTAGAGTGCACAACAATGTGAATGTACTTAACACTCCTGAGTTGTACACTTAAACGTGGTTAAGATGATAAATTTTGGGGGACTTCCCTGGCGGTCCAGTGTTTAGGACTCCGCGCTTTCACTGCCAAGGGCGTGGGTTCCGTCCCTGGTTGGGGAACTCAGATCCCGCAAGCTGCAAGGTGCGGCCAAAAAAAAAAAATAAATTTTATGTTTTGTGTATTTTGTCACAGTTAAAAGTTAAAAAACCTTTTTTAACTTTTCTCTCCTCCCATTCTTCCTTCAAGCCACTCCAGTCAGCTTTCATGCCCACCACTCCACTGAGACAGCCCTTGTCAAGGTCACCGGCAACCTCCACGTTGCCAGGTCTCACGGGCAGTCACTGCCCTGGCCAGACTGACCTGTCCGTAGTATTTGCCACGCGTGACCACTGCCTCCTTCCTGACCCCCTTTCTCCGCTTGGACTATTCACACACTCTGGCGTGTCCACCTAGCTCATCTCGTCCCGTTGGCTCTTTCTTCAGAATGTGTACAGAAGGCAACACTTGCGACCTCACTTCTGGATTACTGGAAGAGCCTGCTAGCTAGTCTCATATCCCCACTTCTACCATTGCCACCTACATCCCTTCTCAATTCAGCAGCCAGAGTAATGCCTTTACAACAAGCCCGTCTATGTCACTCGTCCGAGTCAAACCCTCCAGGGGCGCCCACTTCTTTCAGAGTGAAAGTCCACATCCATACAAGGCCCTAAAGCGTCCCCCTCCCACCCCCCCATCAAGTCCCTAATCTCCTCTCCCACCGCCTTCCCCTGGCTCCCTTGCTCTTGGGCACCAGCCCTGCTGGCCTGGGACACCTTAGACATAACTCCACTTTACCACCCGTCACATTCTTCAGACTCCAGGAGTCTGCAGAGCTAACACCTTCACCTTAAAATGTCAACACAATGTCACCTTCCAGCAAGGTCTACTCTGAACACCTGATTTTAAATTGAAACTTGTCCTCACCCCAGTCACCCCTACCCCTCTCTACTTTTCCTTTGTTCCATAGCTCTTATCACCTACATGTATATATCATTGGAGCATACTTTAGAATTTTTACCTACTTACTAGATTTCCTGTTTACTTTCCATCTCCCCCTGATAGAACATGAGCAGGGACTTTGCTTACTTGGTGCACTGATGTATCCCCAGCACCTAGAACAGTGCCTGCTACATAGTAAGTGCTCAGTAACCATTGGTTGAATTAACTGCTGAACGATTTTCCAGGGTACGCCCATTATCGCATTTGACCTTTTCACAGAAATTTTGTGAAGGCTGCCAAAAGATATTATTGCATCCATTTTACAGATGAAGAATTGGAGTCTCAAAGAGGCTCAGGGTCTTCGTTCATCTATTTAAAATGCAGTCATTCATTTACTCAGCAAACATTGAGTGGCATCATGGTAGAGCTGATGCTTAGAATAGAGATTTGTTCATGTTAATTCTTGGCTTTTTTTTTTTTTTTTGGCTGTATCATGGGCCATGTGGGATCTTAGTACCCCCACCAGGGATCGAACCCACCACCCCTGCAGTGGTAGCACGGAGTCTTAACCACTGGACTCCAGGGAAGTCCCAGCTTTTTCTTCTTTTAAACATCCATGCTCCCTTTTGAGACACTTTAAAATCTTACGCACCCCCAGTTAAAAGACAACCTAGAGCAATAACTAAGAGCGAGGCCTTTGGAGTCTGTGCTGTGACCCCACCTCCCTGACTCCCTGGCTCTGTGACCAGGAGCAGGTCCCTCAACCATTCCCTTCCTCAGTTTTCACACCTGCAAGGTGGGAATGACGATAACACCACCTCCAGAGAGACTGCCCAGAAAGCATTGTTATCAGTCAATGTATTTTCTGCCTATCCCTATTGGCCAAGAGGATTTTATCCCATCTGCTTCCTATAATTTACATGACAAAACCAATAGGCTTCTTTTTTTTTTTTTCATTTCCAAATATAAAGATATATCATAATATTGAATAGGCTTTTCAAACCCAAGAGTTTGGTACGCCCACTCTCCATTACCCCAGCGCCTCTTAGCATTCCCAGATGCCAAGTGTGACCCCAAGTCAAGAGAGGGTCCTGGCCCATTCCTTCCTCTTTTTGCATCTGTTCCCAGCAGAGGAAGAGCTACCGGTTTCCAGCTGCAATGTTGAAATGGAAACCAGCAAAAGTGCAAGCAAAGGGCTCAATTTCCCGATAGCTGCAGCTGTGTAGTGCCCTGAGCTATTTTTAAACCCCTTTTCAGAAACCCCAGTGCTTGCAATGGATCTATTTTCTTAACTGCCAAGAGATAATGCTTAAAAGGGATAGCTTGAAAATATTCCACAGCACTCATAAAAATGACTGAAATAGATGGTGCATAAGACGGCCTTTGTCTGGAGCCGCAGAGGAAAGCGAGATGAAGTCTTTCAGACCCCAGGGCGGCCGCGCTGCTGGATCTGCTGCTGACAACCGTGGCTTTGTGTCTTGAATGTGCAGTACAGCCAGAAAAGGCAAGAAAACCAAGCAGTAATTGTAGAGAACATCAGAGACCTGGCACTTAAATTGGTCATCAATTCCAGGTAACGGGACCCCAAAATAACTCCCCAAGAATCCCCTTCAGTTTGAGTGCCACCTTATCTGGTAAACCTGTCCGCACTGTCTAAAACTAAACTAGTCTTCTGCCCCAGCCCTGAACTCCTGAATGCTCCCTGCCTTGTCTGGTGGAACCACCAGCCATGCAGTCATTTGTGTTACAAATTTAGGAATCATCCTCAGGTCTACTTTTTTTCACCTCCTACATTCAATAAAGGCTTACTAATATTGTCTTCTAAGTAGTGCTGAAGTCTGTTCTCTTTGTATCCCTGCAACCACTGCCCTGATTCAATCCTTCATCATCCCTCATCTGGATTTTTCAAGAGCATCTTTACTAGTCTCCCTGCACCTCTTTTTGTCCCTCTTTGCCAGTTGACATTAGGATTTCTTTTTAATTCCAAATCTTATATGTCACTTCTTGCTTAGAATCTTTCAGCATCTAACTGACCTCAGAAGACCGTCCACACTCTTTAGCAGGGTACACAAAGCCTTCCATGAGCTGCCACTGTGACATCTTCCCCAAGCCCTGCTATAACCTACCTCACATTTTATGCTCCAGCAACATCCAGCCACCTGTAATTTTCCACACACCATATTATTTATTCCTCTGTGCCTTTGCTTATGCTATCTCCCCTGCCTGGAATGTCATTCATCCCCATTTTTTAATAGGTAACATTTTATTGACATATGCTATGAATATAGCAAAGCGGACAAGCTCTAAATTTACAGCTTGATGCGTTTTTAGAACTGACATACTCAAGTAACGACTATGCATAAAAAGGATTAGAATATCATCAGCAGTCCAGAAGCCTCCTTCCTGGCCTCTCCCAGATACCATCCCCTAAAAGGTAGCCAGTATTCTGACGTCATTCCAAATGGATTTGTTTTGCCCAGTTTTGAACTTCATTTAAACAGGATCATACAGTATATGCTTTTTTATCTGGGCTTCTTTCATTTAATATTATTTTGTGAGATTCACCCATGTTGTTGCATATGGCAGCCATTTGTTCTTTTTTCTTATAGTATTCGATCACATAAATATACCACCATTTATTCAGTCTAATATTGAAAAAAATATGAGTAGTTTCCAGGTTTTAGCTATTACAAAAGTCCTGCTATGAACATTCTTTTACTTTTTTTTTTTTTTTTTTTTTTTTTTTTGGTGAACATGTGTATGCATTTCTGCTGAGTAGAATTGCTGGATTGCATGCCATACATATATTTAGCTTTAATGAGTATTGCCAACCAGTTTTCCAAAGTGGTTGTACCACTTTACACTCCCACTAACAATATATGAGAGTTCTAGCTGCTCCATATTTTTGCCTATACTTGGGATTGTCAGGTTTTTAAAATTTCACCTATTTTACTGGGTTTTTAAAACTATGTCTGACAATATCTGCCTTTGAATTAGAGTGTTTAGACCATTTACACTTAAGGTAATTATTGATATAGTTGGGTTTAAGTCAACCATTTATTTATACTCCCTTTATCCCATCTGTTCTTTGTTCCTTTTTTTCCTCCTTTCTTGCCTTCTTTTGGATTATTGAATGTACTTTGTGTGGTCGGTCTAGGTTTTATATTATGTATCTTTGACTTACATTCTATCTTTAAATAGTATTATAAAACTTCATGTGTAATGTAAGGAGCTGATAAGAATACACTTTCATTCTCTCCCTTCTGTCTTCTGTGCTGTTATTGTCATATTTAAGCTCCCACATATAAGATCTACAATTTTTTGCTTAAACAGTTAATTATTTTTTAATTAAAAATAAGAAAAATTCATTGATACTTACTCCCATATTTATTATTTCCAATGCTCTTTATTGCTTTGCTTAACAAGTTTGCAACTGATGCCAGTCAATAAATGTTTGCTGAGTAAATGAATGACTTCATTTTAAACGAATGAAGATCCTTAGCCTCTCTGAGATATAATAATAAATGTAGAATGTATATAAGAATATCTTTTGTTAGGCTTCACAAAATTGCCATGAAGATCAAATGGGATAATGGACTTAAGGTAGTTTAATTCTCCAGAAAATCATTCAGCCTATGTATCTTCAAGTATTTCTTTGCCCTTTTCTCTCCCTTCTTCTTATGGTACTTTAATTGCTTACATTTTAGATTTTTTACCACATCTTATATGTTTCTCTCTTTCTTTTCTGTAGTTCATGTAGTTTTTCTTTGTGCTTACATCTGGGTATTTCCTATTATCTCTTCAAGTTTACTAATCTATTCTTCTGTCATGCCAAATCTGCTGTTAAACACATCTATTAATTTCTTAATTTCAGTTATTGGACTTTTTAATTCTATATTTTCTATTTGCTTTTTTCTATATATCCAATTCTTTACCTTGTCATCATTCTCTTGAAATAATTTCCCAGTTATTTTAAAGACTATGCTTGTTAATCTCAAAGTCTGGATCATCTGTGGGTCTATTTCTATTGTCTGATTTTTTTTCCTTTGGGTTTTGATCTTTTGATTCTCTTTTATCGGAACATCTAGTAACTTTTTTATTAAAGGCTGGGCATTCTCTTGAAAACTTGTAGAGAATCTGGATGTTACATTTCTCCAGAGAGGCTTTACTACTCTTCCTCTTGGATGCAGTTAGCACAGAACAATCACCTTAATCAGATCAGAAATTGAGATGGTTTGAGTGTGAGTTTGTTTTTGTAAGGCTTGATCTATTTCCATTTGCCCTTACTCTTAGGACATGGACGTTCAGTGGTCTCATTAAAAATCTGGCCTATTTACCAGCACCTTTCCTTTTGGGAAGAACTCAAATTCCCTCAGTACCTTGAGATGGACAAAAATTTTGCTTAGATTTTTAGACTTCTAGCTCTTAAAGTCTTCTAATTGACTTTCCTGATGAACTACAAATGCCTTAAGGGGAAAAGTGGTGTAGAATATCACTCATTTCTCTATGATCTTGTTCTTTCAAGTCCTGGTTACCTTGGTTGCTCGCCAATCATTTCAAACAGCTGTTTTAATTTGACTGCTTGTTTGATTTGTAATCTAGCCTTTCCAGTTATTCTTGGCAGGAGACTTGATACATCATAAGCTAAATCTAATGCATAGAAGCAGATGTCCCTCCACCCACTTTTTGACTGGCAAACTCACCCTGTTAGCCTTAGCACCACTTCACTAGAAAATCTCCCCTTAGTGTGTTCACCCAACTCCACCCTTCTCTCTTGGTCCCTCACACCTCCTCAGCTATTATCTCATAGTATCTTCATATCGTTTCCACTCAACATGTAAATCATTGTTAATAATTACCTGATTTTTTTCTCTCTCTCTTCCCCACTAAACCATGAGCATCGTGGAGGCAGGGACTAGGATTTATTCATCTCAGTACCCTCCATGCCTAGTACAACGCCTAGCTTCAAAAACGTGTGCATTAGTGTGAACTTAATTGGTTCTCAATAGATGCTCAGAAAAGCATTAAAATGTCAGCCAAACGAACAAGAAATGGGATTTCCTGGACCATGGACGTTACCACCAGGACTTCCAGACGCACTCTCATGACGCTCTTCAACTTCTCAGGCATTTCCCCATTGGCCTCAAGAACACGGCCACTAAAATTCAGACGATGTGCCCAAACATCCCAAGCCACCCCCTTAAAAATGCAGCAGTGACTTACCAAGACGAGTCACTTCACCTCTTTCATCTTCAGATCCCTTATATGTAAGGTAGGAATATTAAAATCTACCTTCCTGGGTTGATAGGAGTCAGTTATAGCTTTGTCATTAAACACAGACTTTGAAACTAGGCTGCCTGGGTGCCAATCCTGGTTAAGCCCCTCATAAGCTGTGTGACTGTGGGCAAGTTAATTAACCTTCCTGTGTTGGTATGGAATTAACATACATGAAAGTCATAAAGCAGTGCCTGGCACAAAGTAACTAACTATTAGCCATTAGTATTCTATGAGGCTCAAATGAAATACAATATAAGTAACCTATAAAATACCATGTTGGTTATTACCGTAATGACTTAGTATCATTATAATAACACGCTGAGGTGTTGGTGGGTGCTACCAACTGACATATTTAACAGTAAAATACTAACATCCAGTCTTTTACTGTTGGCTTCTTTAACTTGTTTAAAAAAAACAAACAAAAAGGTATTTTCAGCCTTAACACTTACTCTGAGTGATTCACATATGAGAATTGAGGTTTCCCCTGTAGTTCCTAAAATCCATAAACCAGAAACCCAGAGCACTACATGCCTCCGCGACCACAGGCCATGGGCAGGAGGCCTGGGCCAGAGACAGCAAACAAAACGTACTGGGGACGGGGGATGCTGAGAGACCTCCCCAGCCAGTATGGTGTTCTCTGCCACAGCTCTTGTGCCCCTGGGCAGCCACACTCAGGACCAAGGTGCACTCTGAGGGTATCACAGAGATGGGGGCTGTGAGATGGAGTGTCTCTGTGGCCAGGACTAGAGGGGACTAGAGGGGACTTGGAAATGAAGTTCCAGAGGAGTTAGCAGGATCCAAAGGCTGAGGCAAGAGCCAGGGTTCCGAGCAGCCAGCCAAGGCCTGCGGTGGGCCGGGATCTGCATCTCCCCAGAGCCAGGTGCCACCCAAGGCAGCACAGAGCCGTAAAGGTGCCAGCTGAGTGGAGAGTCCCAGAAGGAAAGCCAGGCTTCTGACACAGGCCAGACTGAACACCCACCAAACATGGAGGACAGAAGAGGCCACAGAAGGGTCAGGGACAGAGCCCAGCGTTAGTTTGGAATTGGGCAGCCTTGGGCTCAGAGCCAGAGCAAAGCAGTCGGCAGGAGGCACAGAAGAAATCTGCTAGAAGGCAGAGAAGTGCCCTGGGGTACCTGTTAAAACACGGATTATCGAGCCCCAGCCTCAGAGAGACTCTGTACAGCATTCAGATCCAGGTCTAGAAATCTGCATTTTTAACAACCCCCCAGATCATTCTGACATAGATGGTTCTCGGGCTCCATTCTGAGAAACCAGTGGGGTCCATTTTTGCCTAAGAGTCAAGGGTGTGGCCTCTTGATAGTTGTGCCTGCTGGGTGTGGGTGGCCCCAGGCACCCAAGGGTTGGCAGTAACCAGTAGGAAGTCAAAACCAACCATAGGCCCCTCCACACCCTGCCAGGGGCAAAGGGCAGCAGTGGTCACTGGGTGGAAGCGGAAGAGCGGGCAGCCAGGCAGGTGCAAGGTAGCAGGATCCTGTGTGAGCTGAGGCTGCAAGCCTGGGACATACATCATTGTCCCATCAGACGTTGCTATCAAAACACAAATTCAAAGACAAAAGTATTAAGAATTTCAAGACCACTACTGCAGAGCATTAAGCCCCAAGCATGGGACCTCCTACTGAGTACAGGGCCCTGATGCTGGAACTCAGAAAACTCGGATGGAGGGCATTCAACATCCCTAAGTGAATCATTATTTTCCTAATTCAGTAATACCACGAAAGTCAATACGGGAGCACCTGGGACAGCGTTTTACCCTTAACTGGTGCTCAAAACTATTCAAACACTGGGATTTGGGAAGTTCAGATGACTGAAAATAAGCCTAGATAGAGAGAATCAATGTAAAATTCACATGAAATGAAACAGCCCAGATCAGGGTTTCTCAGCCTCAGCACTAGCGACATTTGGGTAGTTCTCAGTCGTGGTGGCCGTTCTGTGCATTGTTCAGCCGCATCACTGTCTCTGTCCATTCAATGCCAGCAGCACACCCCTCCCCCGCCTTTATGACAACCGAAGCTGTCTCCTCCAGGTGTTGCCAAGTATCCCCCAGTGGGGCAGAATTGCCCCGGCTGTAAAACCACTGTTCTAAAATTTGGCACTTTGGGGGTTATTTTATGTTTGATGAGTAAATTATAGATTGTACTCCCACACTGAAGAGTTAAATTTGATGGGCTATTTATATGGCATTAAAAAATTTTTAACCTGAAAGTTGTCCATGCCTAAACTGTGCCTTCTTTAGCATCCTGCATCAGCTGTTGATAGTAAGTAGAGAGAGGGTATCTTTTTGAGGAGGAAGCGTGGAGTACCTTTCGAAATACTCAACAAAGACTCACTGATGGGACCGTCATATAATGAGCACTTGATTACCAAGGTTTGGAGGCAAGCAGATGTGTTGATATCCAGAAAAAAAAAGAACAGATTATGCAAAACATCATTTCTCTTTGGCTTAGGGAAGCATGCTGTGCTTTTGTGTTGGTTTGTTTTTGCTGTGGATCAATCTAGCTGGGTTTTGTTTAGGCCGATATTGAAATGAAAGAGGAAACCATCTGGGCCGGTCAGAATCTGGAATTCAGAAGGAATACAGGAGGTCAACAATTTGGATTTGACCAAAGAAACGTTAGTGAACTTAAGTCTCCCCTCTCCTATTTTTTGAAGCCTTCTTGGTGATCACTCTTGGAATGAGAGATTAATAGAGTTGACTCCATGATGGACAGTGTTGGTGCCCCACCCAGAACCCCCATGTCCCTTGGACCAGCGGACTGTCCGTGCCTATCCCTTACCGCTGTAGGCGAACTGATCACACCTGTGACTTTCCTCACAGCACTGCCCTCGGGTAATGGGCGGGCATCGTTGGGGCACAAGGGTACAGTTCCTTTGACTGGAGCTGGGACAAATTATGAGGTGTAATTTATGCTCGAGTTCCCCCAGGGGATATGGGTGAGGCTGGGACGTTAGCTGAAATCACACCCTTTCCTACCTTCTTCCTCTTTCCTGTCCTGCTTCCTCCACTCCTTTTCTCATTTCTCCTGGGAGGTCTTCTTTGATGAATTAGTTACACGCAAATCTCCGGCTCAGGGTCTGCTTCTGAGAAAAACTGACCTAAGGTATGTTCCTTTTACCCACAAGACCATGAGGGAAATGTGACCTGTGCAGGCCCACCCAGATGGGTCTGGGCCACACAACAAAACCAAGAAGATGTGCTTTGATTGCAGGGCACCAATAAGACCTTACGGTTTTGAAATATCTCCCCACTTTTCAGGTACTGTCAATGTAGGGCCAGAGCCAGAGAAGGGGCCTGAGCCAGACCCAAAGGCACTGCCCAAAGAAGGATGCTGGGTCAAACTGAAGAATCAGATTACATGAAGTTCAGTCTGAAGCTCATGATGAGGGCAGAAGACACGCTTGAGCCAGTGAAACCATGCCACTCAGATTGGGACTTGAACCCACGGTCTTTTAACTGAGATCACACACCTGGTCTCAGGACTTAATGAAGCTCAGGTTCTTGATGTCTCGTCACAGAAAGAATTCGGTGAGAGACAAAGTGATGGGTAAGAAGTGGATTTATTTAGAGAGAAACACACTCCACAGACAGAGTGTGGGCCATGTCAGAAGGCAAGAGCGGCCCTAGGGTATGGGGTTGTCCGTTTTTATAGGGGTGGATAATTGCATAGGCTAATGAGTATTCCAGCTATTTGGGGAAAGGGGTGGGGATTTCCAGGAATTGGGCCACCACCCACTTTTTGACCTTTATGGTCGGCCTTGGAACTGTCATGGCACCTGTGGGTGTGTCATTTAGCATACTGATGTGTTACAATGAGGGTATACTGAGGCTCAAGGTCCAGTGGAAGTCTGACATCTTGGACCTGTTTGGTTCTAATCAGTTTATGTCGTGTCCTCAAGCTATGTCGTTCTTTAGAAGGTTATGCCCTGCCCTCTTCCCTCCTGTTTCACAGGAAGCCAAGGAAACTGTCAAAGTTGAGCCCACACTGAGGAGGCTGGTTCCCTCAACCAGAGGGAATTTAATGCAGGGAGGTGGTTATACAGGTGTTACAGGACTGAAAGAGCGAAAAGAGATGTTGAGGCAACCCAGGGGAAAAAAGTGGCAGGAAGCAATTGCCAACCTTAGGACTAGGGAACAAAGGGAAGAGGTGAATTTCCCAGAACCTAGATGCATGGAGCTACTGCTGGAACATCTGAAGAGGCACTGCAGGCTGGTTCTGGGGATGGGAGCCATCTACTGCTACAGTGGAGTTGGGGCTCTGCAGAGCTGGTGCTCAGTCCTCTGAGAGGGGGGCACCCGCCAGATGCAAAGATTGGCAAGAAGAAGAGAACACAGGAAGTGAGTTCCTTCTCCATCCCTTCTGCCTTCCAGTTTCCTTCTAGTGCCTCTTATTAGCAGAACCTAGCAAAAAGACAGTGGGCAAGGGCACCTGGGAAATGTAGTTAGCAGAGTGCCAGCCCCAGCATCTTAGAGCAAAATGTAGGAGAGTTGTGGAGCTGAGAGACAATAGGTAAATTACTAGAACTTTTCAGTCATGTTTACTCGTAACTCTACACTTCTGACCACAGTGCTAATTATCATCTTTTTTTTTTTAATTAATTAATTTATTTATTTTTGACTGTGTTGGGTCTTCGTTTACTGTGCGAGAGCTTTCTGTAGTTGCGGCGAGCGGGGGCCACTCTTCATCGCGGTGCGCGGGCCTCTCACTGTCACGGCCTCTTTTGTGGCAGAGCACAGGATCCAGACGCGCAGGCTCAGTAGTTGTGGCTCACGGGCCCAGTTGCTCCGCGGCATGTGGGATTCTTCCCAGACCCGGGCTCGAACCCATGTCCCCTGCATTGGCAGGCAGATTCTCAACCACTAGCGCCACCAGGGAAGCCCCTAATTATCATCTTAATTGTATTTTGTGTGCGTGATTTTTTAGTATGTGTCGCCTACCACTAGACCATATAAGCTCATTGAGGGCAAAGCCACGTTTATTTGGTTCACAACCGCATTCCCTACACATACAAACACATCTATAACACGGCTCAATACGTTGTTTACAGAAATAAATGAATGAAAGAAGGGTTTCTGAGCTCAGGTTTTCTAGACGTAGAACCTAACATGGGGATTCTTTTGCATGAGACTTGTAAAGGAAGGACCTTCAGAAGAATGGGAGTGAGAGAAGCAGGAGAGGCCAGAGAAAGAGCTGAGTAAGGATGTGGACTCAGTCAGCCTAGCCTCAGCCTGATCCCACAGGGGGCTCTGGGGCATGAACTGATCCACAAACTTGGCGCCTCCTTGAGACCCTGTGTCAGTCATTGACTACAAGTGGCTGGGAGGGTGGGGGACTGGAGGAGGGTAACCTCCAGGGGAAGATGGTTTCTGACGGCTGAGGGCGATTCTGCAGAGAAGGGGGCAGCTGTGAGCATTAGCAGCCAACACTCACAACAACAGAGAGATGTGGCTGCACCCGCCCTGCGAAGGGAATCAGGGCAGTGCATCCACCACAAACGGTGACTGTGTACTAAGTGGGGAGTTAGAAGAGGAGAATTCCAAAATAGGATATCTTTTCCCACTAGACAGGTCTGTGAACTCATATTTTTTGTTTTGTTTTGTTTTGTTTTTTTGTAGTACGCGGGCCTCTTACTGCTGTGGCCTCTCCCGTTGCAGAGCACAGGCTCCGGACGCACAGGCTCAGCAGCCATGGCTCACGGGCCCAGCCGCTCCGCGGCACGTGGGACCCTCCCGGACCGGGGCACGAACCCGTGTCCCCTGCATCGGCAGGCGGACTCTCAACCACTGCACCACCAGGGAAGCCCGAACTCAGGTTTTTTTTATAAGAAACCTGTCAAGGAAGGAATGGATTTCTTTCCTCCTGTTGGGATTTTATTCAGACGTAACAAAGGCTGAGAAATGAATAGTCCGTGTCTCTAGGCAGTGGAAGTCTGGGTCTCCGCTTCTCTTCTCAAGCCTGAAGCACCTGCTGGCATGGCCTCAGCACCCCGGGGGACCCCGAACAGCTGATTCCTACCCCCAGGCTCTCTCCTCTCTGGAAGAAAGGTGGGCTTCTCACTCCTTCCCTCGCTGGCCCACAGGTGCCCCTCTCAGCAGTGGCCTGGCAGCCTCCTCCAAAGAATGTCACTCTGGCCTGGGGCCCAGCCTCAGACAAAAACCCTTTTGGAGCTGGGCCTGCATCCTCTGGCTGACAGGACCCTGCCCGCCTCCCCGCTGCCAACTAGGGAGGGCAGCTAAATACGTCCCCCTCGAATTGATGGTTTACACAGAGCTAGGCCACTTCCCTGTTCAGGAAGTAAAATGAGTCCGAGCCCTTGATATCCTGTCCTTGGCTCCAGGACAGATAGCTGACTGTCCTCACACAGAGGAGGGAAGGAAAATGAGACAGCCCCACTGTTGGAGACCAGAGGCAGGGAGGCCTACAGACACGTGTGTATGGGGGGCGGGCAGGAGGGAGCGCAATGCCCCAAACAAACAAAACCCTGAGCCCCAACCAAAGCTTTACACCCAGGCTTGACTCTGCCCAGGGCTGCGAATTGGTCCGACCTGAGTTTGAATTCCTGGCTCTGTTATTTACTAACAGTACAACCCCCAGCAAGTCATTCCCTGAACCTCAGTTTTCACAACTTCTAAATGGGGAAATAAAAGGATGACCAGATAGATAAAAATCATATGAGTTTTCTGATCATAAAAAGAAATACATGGAGAGAATTTAGAAAATGCAAAGATGTAAGGAAAATAAAATTTAAATGGTTAAAATTATGCTAATAATTGTATAATTTTAGTATATCCCTTTCCAGTCTTTTTTGCATTCATGCACATAAGTGTGAATGTTGGAAGTCACAAATATGAAGCCCCTCAGAGTCTTTTGTTTGAATTCATGTTCAGTGTGTACATACATACGTACATAAGGAGAATGAGACTTACCTTGTAATTTCTTGTTTTGAAGATTAAATAAGATAATATAAGGTCCTAGTATAATGCCTACCACTTTCTTGGCAAGCCCACCTTCTAATGTCACACTATCACATTGCACATCTAAAGCCTCTTGTTGGGGTCCAGCATTTAACCTATTTGGAATCTTCCAAATGTACCCATATACCTTCCTTAACCAAGACCACTTGTGCTGCTCATTCTTACCCTTCTACCTCAGGCCAAGTCTCAATCTCTTTCAGATTCTAACTATTCCTTTTGAAGATTTTCCTGGTTGTTTCTGGGAGGCCATCAGCTATGGTCTCATCTGGACCAAGAACAATACATCCCACCCATTGCCCATCAGATGTAGTCATGGAAAATACTGGCATGCTGTTGGAGGAGCTGTTTTTTTATCGCAGACTTATCTAGAATGGGAGACCTGTCATTACGGGAATTTGCTGGTACATTGTCTGCCAGACCACTATGCCCTTTGTGGCCCCCAACCCTGCTTGCTTCCTCCTCTAGGAAATGAGAGAAATTAGAAGTGGACATGGCCATAAAGATCAACCCTGTCATCTTATGGATAAAAAGATGGAATTCTAAAGGCAGCAAGAGAAAGAGAGTCATATACAAGGAATCCCCCATTAAGGCTATCAATTGATTTTTCTGCAGAAACTTTGCAGCCAGCAGGGAGTGTCATGATATATTCAAAGTGCTGAAATGGAAAAACCTGCAACCTAGGATACTCTATGCAGCAAATTATCATTTAGAATTGAAGGAGAGATAAAGAACTTCTCAGACAGGCAATATCTAAAAGAGTTCATCAATACTAAACCTACCCTAAAAGAAATAGTAAAGGGTCTTCTCTAAGTGGAAGAGAAAAGGCTATAACAAGAAGCAAGAATCTATAGGAAAGGAAAAATCCCACTAAAAAAAGGCAGATGCATAGTAAGGATTGAGGATCAACCACTTAAATAAGCTAGTACAAAGATTAAAAGATGAAAAAATTATAAAAGCAACTATAACTACAATAAACAGTGAAGAGATAAACATGAAGATGTAAAATATGGCATCAAAAACATAAAATGTTGGGAGGGGAATAAAAAATGTAGATCTTTTAGAATGTGAACTTAAATGACTACCAGTTTAAAACAAGTAGCTATAGTTATAGGTCAATATATATGAACCCCATGGGAACCACAAATCAAAAACCTACAATAGATACACAAAACCTAGAAAGAAAGGAACACAGGCATACCACTAAAGAAGATTATCAAACCACAAAGGAAGAAACAAAAAGAGAAATGAATGGAGAACTACAAAAACAACCAGAAAACAAGTATAATAAAATGGCAATCAGTACACACCTATTGATAACTACTTTAAACGTCAATGGACTAAATGCTCTGATCAAAAGACATAGGCTGGCTGATTGGATAAAACAACAAGACCCATCTATATGCTGCTTACAAGAGACTCACTTCAGAGCTAAAGACACACACAGACTGAAAGTGAGGGGATAGAAGAAGATATTTCAAGCAAATGGAAACGACAAGAAAATGGGGGGTAGCAATATACATATCAGAGAAAATAAACTTTAAAACAAAGTTTATAACATAAGGCAAAGAAAGTCATTGTATAATGATAAAGGAATCAATAAAGAAGAGGATATCATAGTAGTTAATATTAACAGATGTAAAGGGAGTAATTGACAATAATACAATAATAGTAGGAGACTTTAACACCCCACTTACATCAATGGACAGATCATCCAGACATAAATCAATAAGGAAAGAGTGGTCTTTTTTTTTTTAATTTATTTATTCATTTTTGGTTGCGTTGGGTCTTCGCTGCTGCACGCGGGCTTTCTCTAGTTGCGGCGAGGGGGGAGCTACTCTTCGTTGCGGTGTGTGGGCTTCTCATTGTGGTGGCTTCTCTTGTTGTGAAGCAAGGGCTCTAGGCACGTGGGCTTCAGAAGTTGTGGCACGTGGGCTCAGTAGTTGTGGCGCGCAGGATTAGTTGCTCCGCGGAATGTGGGATCTTCCCAGACCAGGGCTCAAACCCATGTTCCCTGCATTGGCAGATGGATTCTTAACCGCTGCACCACCAGGGAAGTCGGGCAACCGTGGTCTTAAATGATACAGTAGACCAGTTGGACTTAATAGATATCTACAGGACATTCCATCAAAAAACAACAGAATACACACTCTTTTCAAGTGCACATGGAACATTTTCCAGGATAGATCACATGCTAGGCCACAAAACAAGCCTTGACAAATTTAAGAGGATAGGGGGAGGACCTTCAAGATGGCGGAGAAGTAAGATGTGGATATCACCTTCCTCCCCACAAATACAACAAAAATACATCTACATGTGGAACAACTCCTACAGAACACCTACTGAACGCTGGCAGAAGACCTCAGATTTCCCAAAAGGCAGAGAAACTCCCCACATACCTGGGTGGGGCAAAAGAAAAAGGGAAAAACAGAGACAAAAGAATAGGGGCAGAACCTGCAACTCTGGGAGGGAGCTGTGAAGGAGGAAAAGTTGCCACACACTAGGAAGCCCCTTCACTGGCAGAGATGGGGGTGGGCAGGGGGGAAGTTTCAGAGCCACGGAGGAGAGCGCAGCAACAGGGGTGCAGAGGGCAAAGCGGAGAGATTCCCACACAGAGGATCAGTGCTGACCAGCACTCACCAGCCTGAGAGGCTTGTCTGCTCACCCGCTGGGGTGGGTGGGGGCTGGGAGCTGAGGCTCAGGCTTCGGAGGTCAGATCCCAGGGAGAGGACTGGGGTTGGCTGTGCGAACACAGCCTGAAGGGGGCTAGTGCGCCACAGCTAACTGGGAGGGAGTTCAGGAAGAAGGCTGGAACTGTCTAAGAGTCAAGAGACCATTGTTTCGGGGTGCGCGAGGAGAGGGGATTCAGAGCACCGCCTAAATGAGCTCCAGAGATGGGAGTGAGCTGCGGCTATCAGCGTGGGTTCCAGAGTCAGGCATGAAACGCTAACACTGCTGCTGCAGCCAACAAGAGTCCTGTGTGCAAGCCCAGGTCACTATCCACACCTCCCCTCCGGGGAGCCTGTGCAGCCTGCCACTGCCAGGGTCCCATGATCCAGGGACAACTTCCTTGGGAGAACACATGGCACACCTTAGGCTGTTGCAATGCCATGTTGGCCTCTGCTGCCACAGGCTCGCCCCACATTCCATACCCCTCCCTCCCCCCGGGCTGAGTGAGCCACAGCCCCCTAATCAGCTGCTCCTTTAACCCCCTCCTGTTTGGGTGAAGAACAGACACCAGAGGGCGACCTACATGCAGAGGCTGGGCCAGACCCAAAGCTGAACCCCAGGAGTTGTGCAAACAAAGAAGAGAAAGGGAAATTTCTCCATGAGCCTCAGAAGCAGCAGATTAAATCTCCACAATCAACTTGATGTACCCTGCATCTGTAGAATATCTAAATAGACAACGAATCATCCCAAAACTGAGGTGGTGGACTTTGGGAGCAACTCTGGACTTGGGGTTTGCTTTCTGCCTCTAATTTGTTTCTAGTTATATATTTGTGTTTTAAAAAATATTTTATTTATTTATTTGGCTGCATTGGGTCTTTGTTGCTGTGCATGGGCTTTCTCTAGTTGTGGTGAGTGGGGGTTACTCTTGGTTGTGGTGCACAGGCTTCTCATTGTGGTGGCTTTTCCTGTTGCATAGCACAGGCTCTAGGTGCGTGGGGTTCAGTAGTTGTGGCTCTTAGGCTCAGTAGTTGTGGCTCATGGGCTCCAGAGCGGAGGCTCAGTAGTTGTGGTGCACAGGCTTAGTTGCTCCGCAGCATGTGGGATCCTCCAGACCAGGGCTCGAACCCATGTCCCCTGAATTGGCAGGTGGATTCTTAATGACTGTGCCACCAGGGAAGTCTCCCTAGTTATATGTTTATCTTACTTTAGTATTTAGAGCTTATTATCATTGGTAGATTTGTTTATTGATTTGGTTGCTTGCTTCCTTTTTCTTTATGTATACATTTTTTTTCTGTTTTTGTGAGTGTGTATGTGTATGCTTCTTTGTGTGATTTTGTCTGTATAGGTTTGCTTTTACCATTTCTCCTAGGGGTCTGTCTGTCCATTTTGTTTTAGTATAGTTTTTAGCACTTGTTATCATTGGTAGATTTCTTTATTGGTTAGCTTCCTCTCTTCTTATTTTTTTAATAATTTTGAAATTTTAATAACCTTATTTATTTTACTTATTTTTTCTTTCTTTCTTTTGTTTTTTTCTTTTCTCCCTTTTCTTCTGAGCTGTGTGGCTGAGAGGGTATTGGTGCTCCAGCCAGGTGTCAGGCCTGAGCCTCTGAGGAGGGAGAGCCAGTTCAGGACATTGGTCCACCAGAGACCTCCTGGACACTCATAGCATCAATCTGCGAGACATCTCCCAGAGATCTCCATCTCAATGCTAAGACCCAACTCCACTCAATGATCAGCAAGCTCCAATGCTGGACAGCCCATGCCGAACAACTAGCAAGACAGGAACACAACCCCACCCATTAGCAGAGAGGCTGCCTAAAATCATAATAAGTTCACAGACACCCCAAAACACACCACTGGATGTGGTCCTGCCCACCAGAAAGGCAAGATCCAGCCTCATCCACCAGAACACAGTCACCAGTCCCCTCCACCAGGAAGCCTACACAACCCACTAAACCAATCTTACCCACTGGGGGCAGACACCAAAAACAATGGGAACTATGAACCTGCAGCCTGTGAAAAGGAGACCCCAAACACAGTAAGTTAAGCAAAATGAGAAGACATAGAAATACACAGCAGATGAAGCAGCAAGGTGAAAACCCACCAGACCAAACAAATGAAGAGAAAATAGGCAGTCTACCTGAAAAGGAGTTCAGAGTAATGACAGTAAAGATATCCAAAACCTTGGAAGTAGAATGGAGAAAATACAAGAAACGTTTAACAAGGGCCAAGATGAACTAAAGAGCAAACAAACAGTGATGAACAACACAATAAGTGAAATTAAAAATTCTCTAGAAGGAATCAATAGCAGAATAACAGAGGCAGAAGAACGGATAAGTGACCTGGAAGATAAAATAGTGGAAATAACTACTGCGGAGCAGAATAAAGAAAAAAGAATGAAAAGAACTGAGGACAGTCTCAAAGACCTCTGGGACAACAGTAAACTCACCAACATTTGAATTATAGGGGTCCCAGAAGAAGAAGAGAAAAAGAAAGAGACTGAGAAAATATTTGAAGGGATTACAGTTGAAAACTTCCCTAATATGGGAAAGGAAATAGTCAATCAAGTCCAGGAAGTGCAGAGAGTCCCATACAGGATAAATCCAAGGAGAAACATGCCAAGACACATATTAATCAAACTATCAAAAATTAAGTACAAAGAAAAAATATTAAAAGCAGCAACAGAAAAGCAACAAATAAAATACAAGGGAAACCCCATAAGGTTAACAGCTGATCTTTCAACAGAAACTCTGCAAGCCAGAAGGGAGTGGGAGGACATATTTACAGTGATAAAAGGGAAAAACCTATAACCAAGGTTACTCTAGCCAGCAAGGATCTCATTCAGATTCGATGGAGAAATTAAAACCTTTACAGACAAGCAAAAGCTAAGAGAATTCAGCACCAGCAAACCAGCTTTACAACAAATGCTAAAGGAACTTCTGTATGCAGGAAACACAAGAGAAGGAAAAGACCTACAAAAACAGACCCAAAACAATTAAGAAAATGGTAATAGGAACATACATATCGATAATTACCTTAAATGTAAATGTATTGAATGCTCCAACCAAAAGACATAGACTGGCTGAATGGATACAAAAACAAGACCCATATATATGCTGTCTATAAGAGACCCACTTCAGACCTAGGGACACATACAGACTGAAAGTGAGGGGATGGAAAAAGATAATCCATGCAAATGGAAATCAAAAGAAAGCTGTAGTAGCAACTGTTATATCAGACAAAATAGATTTTAAAATAAAAACAATTACAAGAGACAAAGAAGGACCCTATATAATGATCAAGGTATCAATCCAAGAAGAAGATATAACAATTGTAAATATTTATGCACCCAACATAGGAGCAACTCAATACATAAGGAAAATGCTAACAGTCATAAAAGGGGAAATCGACAGTAACACAATAATAATAGGGGACTTTAACACCCCACTTTCACCAATGGACATATCAACCAAAATGAAAATAAATAAGGAAACACAAGCTTAAAATGACACACTAAACAAGATGGACTTAATGGATATTTATAGGACATTCCATCCAAAAGCAACAAAATACACTTTCTTCTCAAGTGCTCATGGAACATTCTCCAGGATAGATCATATCTTGGGTCACAAATCAAGCCTTGGTAAACTGAAGAAAATTGAAATCATATCAAGTATCTTTTCTGGCCACAATGCTATAAGACTAGATATCAATTATAGGAAAAAACTGTAAAAAATACAAACACATGGAGGCTAAACAATACACTACTAAACAGCCAAGAGATCACTGAAGAAATCAAAGAGGAAATCAAAAGTTACTTAGAAACAAATGACAATGAAAACACGACGACCGAAAAGCTATGGGACGCAGCAAAAGCAGTTCTAAGAGAGAAGCTTATAGCAATACAATCCTACCTCAAGCAACAAGAAAAATCTCAAATGAACAACCTAACCTTACACCTAAAGCACTTAGAGAAAGAAGAACAAACAAACCCCAAAGTTAGCAGAAGGAAAGAAATGATAAATATCAGATCAGAAATAAATGAAAAAGAAATGAAGGAAATGTTAGCAAAGATCAATAAAACTAAAAGCTTGTTCTTTGAGAAGATAAACAAAATTGATAAGCCATTACCCAGACTCATCAAGAAAAAAAGGGAGAAGACTCAAATCAATAGAATTAGAAGTGAAAAAGAAGAAGTAATAACTGACACTGCAGAAATACTTTTTAGCCACAGCAATCAGAGAAGAAAAGGAAATAAAAGGAATACAAATTGAACAAGAAGAAATAAAGCAGTCACTGTTTGAAGATGACATGATACTATACATAGAGAATCCTAAAGATGCTACCAGAAAACTACTAGAGCTAATCAATGAATTTGGTAAAGTTGCAGGATACAAAATTAATGCACAGAAATCTCTTGCATTCCTATACACTAATGATGAAAAATCTGGAACACTTCCATTTACCATTGCAACAAAAAGAATAAAATACATAGGAATAAACCTACCAAAGGAGACAAAATACCTGTATGCACAAAACTATAAGACACTGATGAAAGAAATTCAAGATGATACAAACTGATGGAGAGATATACCATGTTCTTGGATTGGAAGAATCAACATTGTGAAAATGACTCTACTACCCAAAGCAATCTACAGATTCAGTGTAATCCCTATCAAACTACCAATGGCATTTTTCACAGAACTAGAACAAAAACTTTCACAATTTGTATGGAAACACAAAAGACCTCGAATAGCCAAAGCAATCTTGAGAAAGAAAAATGGATCTGGAGGAATCAGGCTCCCTGACTTCAGATATATTACAAAGCTACAGTAATCAAGACAGTATGGTACTGGGACAAAAATAGAAATATAGATCAATGGAACAGGATAGAAAGCCCAGAGATAAACCCACGCACATATGGTCACCTTATCTTTAATAAAGGAGGCAAGAATATACAATGGAGAAAAGACAGCCTTTTCAATAAGTGGTGCTGGGAAAACTGGACAACTTCATGTAAAAGAATGAAATAAGAACACTTCTTAACACCATATACAAAAATAAACTCAAAATGGATTAAAGACCTAAATGTAAGGCCAAACACTATAAAACTCCTAGAGGAAAACGTAGGCCGCACACTCTATGACATAAATCACAGCAAGACGCTTTTTGACCCACCTCCTACAGAAATGGAAATAAAAACAAAAATAAATAAATGCGACCTAATGAAACTTAAAAGCTTTTCCACAGCAAAGGAAACCATAAACAAGATGAAAAGACAACCCTCAGAATGGCAGAAAATGTTTGCAAATGAAGCAACTGACAAAGGATTAATCTGCAAAATATACAAGCAGCTCCTGCAGCTCAATATCAAAAACACAACCCAATCCAAAAATGGGCAGAAGACCTAAATTGACGTGTCTCCAGTGAAGATATACAGATTGCAATCAAACACATGAAAGGATGCTCAACATCACTAATCATCAGAGAAATGCAAATCAAAACTACAATGAGATATCACCTCACACCGGTCAGAATGGCCATCATCAAAATCTACAAAGAATAAATGCCAGAGAGGGTGTGGAGAACAGGGAACCCTCTTGAACTGTTGGTGGGAATGTAAATTGATACAGCCACTATGGAAAACAGTATAGAGGTTCCTTAAAAAACTAAAAATAGAACTACCATATGACACACCAATCCCACTACTGGGCATATACCCTGAGAAAACTTTAATTCAAAAAGAGACATGTACCACAATATTCATTGCAGCACTATTTACAATTACCAGGACATGGAAGCAACCTAAGTATCCATGACAGATGAATGGATAAAGAAGATGTGGCACATATATACAGTGGAATATTACTCAGCCATAAAAAGAAATAAAACAATTATTTGTAGTGAGGTGGATGGACCTAGAGTCTGTCATACAGAGTGAAGTCAGTCAGAAAGAGAAAACCACATACCGTATGCTAACATATATATATGAAATCTAAAAAAAAAAAAAAAAAATGGTTCTGAAGAACCTAGGGGCAGGACAGGAATAAAGACGCAGATGTAGGGAATGGACTTGAGGACATAGGGAGCGGGAAAGGTAAGCTGGGATGAAGTGAGAGTGGCATGGACGTATATACACTACCAAATGTAAAATAGATAGCTAGTGGGAAGCAGCGCATAGCACAGGGAGATCAGCTCGGTGCTTTGTGACCACCTAGAGGGGTGGGATAGGGTAGGTGGGAGGGAGATGCAAGAGGGAGGGGATATGGAGATATATGTATACAGATAGCTGACTGACTTTGTTATATGGCAGAAATTAACACACCATTGTAAAACAATTATACTCCAATAAAGATGTTAAAAAAGAAAAATTTAAGAGGATATAAATTATATTAAGCATTTTTTCCAATCAACAGTATGAAACTAGAAATCAAAAAGAAAAATGGGAAAAGAACAAACATGTGGAGACTAAACAACATGCTACTAAAAAACTAAGGGGTCAGTAAAGAAATCAAAGAGGAAATCAGAAAATACCTCAAGCAAATGAAAATGGAAACATAATACTCCAAAATCTATGGGATGCAGCAAAAGTAGTTTATAGCAATGCAGGCCTTCCTCAAGAAAGAAGAAAAATCTCAAGTAAACAACCTAACCTACCATCTAAAGGAATTTTAAAAAGAAGAACAAGCAAAGCCCAAAGTCAGCAGAAGGAAGGAAATAATAAAGATCACAGAGGAAATAAATAAAATAGAGATAAAAAACAATAGAAAAGATTGATGAAACCAAGAGTAGTTTTTTGAAAAGATAAACAAAATTGATAAACCTTTAAGCAGGCTCACCAAGAAGGAAAGAGAGAGGACCCAAATTAAAAAAAAAAAGAAATGAAAGAGGAGGGTTTCCCTGGCGGCACAGTGGTTAAGAATCCACCTGCCAATGCAGGGGACATGGGTTTGAGCCCTGGTCCAGGAAGATCCCACATGCCACAGAGCAACTAAGCCACAACTACTGAGCCCGCATGCCACAACTATTGAAGCCCGTGCCTAGAGCTCATGCTCCGCAACAAGAGAAGCCACCACAATGAGAAGCCCGCATACTGCAACAAAGAGTAGCCCCTGCTCACCGCAACTAGAGAAAGCCCGCGCACAGCAACGAAGACTCAATGCAGCCCAAAATAAATAAATTTATAAAAAAAAAAGAAAAAAATGAAAGGAGAAAAGACAACCTATACCATAGGGATACAAAAAATCATAAGAGAATACTACCAACAGTTATATGCCAACAAACTGGACAACCTAGAAGAAATGGACAAATTTCTAGAAACATACAACCTGCCAAGACTGACTCAAGAAGAAACAGACAATTTGAACAGACCAATCGCTGGTAGTGAAATTGAATTTGTAAGGAAGACTTGAATTTAAATCCCTACTCTGCTACTTCCTGGCTGTGGGAACATGAGCAAGACAACTTTTCTGAGCCTCTATTTCCTCTTTTTGTAAAATGGGAATCATCACTGATCCTCTGTCATGGGACAGTGGTGAAGAGCAAACAAGATTATGTCTGCAAAGCATCAAGCCCGGAGGAAACACCTGGATCAAAAAACTGATGTTGCTCTGACAATGCTGATGGTGAACGTGAGGGTAAAGACCACTCAGAGGGTGAAATGGAGGAGACAGATGCCTCTGTCACAACCACCAATGCCTGGGAACCCTCCCCATAGCTGGGCCTGGGAGGGGAAATCAGATGAACAGACTTCAGCCCTTCAAATCCATTTGCCAATTCCTGGTTCTAATGGGTGTTGGCAAAACCCTTCAATTTTGTTTCCCTGGGAAATGCTATTGAAATTCTGCCTGGTAGAACTCCCCATTCGATTGCACGAAAGACCTCCTCCGAGAAGGTTGATCCTAAAACCAGCATCTCTGGTAAACACGGCCCTGTTGTGTGAGATGCTAACAATTACTGCAGCTCTTTGTTCTGTGTCTTTTGGCTGACTTTCAGTTCATGAGAAAGTGTCTGTATTGAAACCAATTTGAATTGATTTTGCAAGTAAAATTTCAGGGGACAATGTGCCAGGTGCGTCAGAGAGCTGGAGTCTGGTGGATTCTCTGTCATGCGCTCATAATAACCCCAACTCACATTTGTTTGATGAGCCACAGCTTCCAAAGCTCTAAATTTTCACATTCCATCTGTGCAATAACCCTGTGGGATTAATATTGTTCTCCCCATTTTGCAGTTTTCCCATTTAATAGATGAAACAATAAGAGTTCAAGTGAAGTATCCAGGCTATATACGGAGCACCTGGCTGGTCTAGGACTTGGGCACAGGATTTTATTTACAAGCACTATTTCAACAATTTAGTGAGTATCTACTATGTCAGGTGTGTTGTACTAAGCACTGGAAATACAGAGGTGAATAAGGCATAGCGAGCTGTCTGGGTAGGAGCAGAGACAGCCATGACCACCACAGTGTGATTTACATTATAATATACACACATGTAAGAGGTTAGTCACTTCCTCCTCACCACAAGTCTCTCTTCAACACATTCTTAACAGGCTTCCATTCCCTTGAGACACTGTTCCTACTCCCACCCCAACCGAGAAAACCAGAAAACCTTGCTCTTATTAAGGTACCAACAACCTCAGGTTGCCAAATTCAAGGGTCAGTTCTTCATTCTCATTGAAGTCCAATTCTCAAAACAATTAACAGAGTTGGCTATTCTATTTCTGTAACACTTTCTTCTTGGGCTTTCATAGAACCGAACACTCTGAGTTTTTCCTTTGCAGAAAGCCAAACTCCTCAGTCTCCTTTACTGAGATTTTGCTTTTCCTTTGATCAGTTTGGGCTCAGTCTGGGGCTCCCTTCTCCTGCCCATCCAACTGTCTCCCTAGGCTCTTTTCTGGTCCCATGGCTGCAAATACTATCCATGTGCTGACAATTCCCAAGTCCTTATCTCTAGTCCCAATCTCTCCCCCCTCCCCACCCCGGAGTCTAGACTCATGTATCCATTTAGCTTGTTGATATCCCCACTTGGATGCGTAATAGTCATCTGAAAGTTCATCATAAAGTTAGCAGGCTTAAAACAAAACTGATTTTCTTCCCTGAACTTGTTCCTCTATGCTTGCCCATCAGTTAGTGGCCCCATCATTCACCCAGTAACTCAGATCATAAATAGTCATGCTTGATTCCTCTATGTCCTCATAAACCACACCCAGTCTATCAACAAGTCCTGGTGGTGCAGCCTCCAAATTATGTCTGGAATCCAAACAGCCTTCTCCATCTCTACCGCTATCACCCTAGTTCCAACCATTGGGATCTCTCTGAGACCAATGAAATAGCCTCCCAGCTTCTACCTCTGTTATTCCCCTTAACAACTCATGGAGCAGCCAGATGGATATCTTAAAAGCTGTAAATTAACTCATATCATTTTCTGCTTAAAATGCTCCCCTGCCTTACCATTCGCTTTACAATGAAATCCAAACTCCTTAGCATAGCCTACCAGGCTTTTCATGATCTCATTCACCCCTTCCTCTCTGATCTCATCATCTACAACCCTCACCCTGACTCTGTCACTACCCTCTAGTCAAACTGCCCCAGGGCCTTGGCACTTACTCCTCCCTCTGCTTGAAATAATTTCCGTCACATCTTTTCAGGAGTGAATTCTTATCGTTCTTTCGAGTTTCAACTCCCCTTCTTCAGCATTGCCTTCCTCCAGTTGCCATTTATTTTACTTCCTTTGAAGGATTTAAAAAAAAATAATTATTGGAGTATAGTTGCTTTACAATGTTGTATTAGTTTCTACTGTACAGCAAAGTGAATCAGTTATATGTATACATATATCCCCTCTTTTTTAGATTTCATTCCCATTTAGGTCACCACAGAGCACTGAGTAGAGTTCCCTGTGCTATACAGTAGGTCCTTTTTTTTTTTAATTTTTATTGGAGTATAGTTGCTTTACAGTGTTGTATTAATTTCTACTGTATCCTTTGAAGGATTTATTACCATCTGCAATCATGTTGTTTGTCTGTCTTATCCCCAGTAGAATGTGAGCTCTATGCATGTCTGAATGCTGTGAGTAGAGCTCCACATCTATGGTCTGGCACCCACGGTCCCTGCATTTATAGGGAAGACAAACAACACAACATTATACAAATTTAGAAACTTGTTAATCACCGGGAAGGAAAAAAAACTGGGTTCTAAATGGAGCTCAGAGGGCATATTTTGTAATGAGTGATGGGGAGGGCCTTTCTGAGGAGGGGTGATTAAAATGAGGCCTTCAGCATGAGAATGAGCATCTGTGAAAAGAGTCGAGGGAGAAGCATTTGGGGCAGAGGGATCAGAACACCCTAGGGGTTATAGAGATAGGAGGGAGGTGAGGAAAAGAGAGATGCACAGATTTCTTTCTGTCTTTCTCTTTTTAAAAAAAATTAAAATGGGGTTAATAGAGTTTTATAACTTCATTTTATTTTATTTATTTTTATTTATTTACTAATTTTGGCTGCGCCAGGTCTTAGTTGCGGCATGCGGGATATTTGTTGCTGCATGCAGGATCTTTTTTTTTTAAATAAAGTTATTTATTTTTATTTATTTATTTTTGGCTGCACTGGGTCTTTGTTACTGTGCGTGGTCTTTCTCTAGTTGCAGCAAGTGGGGGCTACTCTTTGTTGCGGTTCGCCGGCTTCTCACTGCGGTGGCTTCCCTTGTTGCGGAGCATGGGCTCTAGGTGCGCAGGCTTCAGTAGTTGTGGCTCATGGTCTCTAGATCGCAGGCTCAGTAGTTATGGCACACAGGCTTAGCTGCTCTGCAGCATGTGGGATCTTCCTGGACCAGGGCTCGAATCTGTGTCCCCTGCAATGGCAGGCAGTCTTAACCACTGCACCACCAGGGAAGCCCTGCGTGTGGGATCTTCATCGCAGCATGCGGGATCTTTAGTTGCAGCATGTGAACTCTTAGTTGCGGCATGCATGTGGTATCTAGTTGCCTGACAGGGATCAAATCCGGACCCCCTGCATTGGGAACGTGAAGTCTTAGCCACTGGACCACCGGGGAAGTCCCTATAACTTCATTTTAACTTAATATATGAAAAGCATCTTTTCATGTCAACCATTTCCCGTTTTTGTTTTGTTTTGTTTGCTCTGATGAACAATGTTGCGCTAAATATTTTATTCTAAAATATATCCACATACACTAGAATGGTTAAAAATAAAGCGAGAATACCACGTGTTGGCGATCGTAGAGAGCAACCAGAACACTCATACACTGCTGATGAAAGTGTAAATCGATACAACTACTTTGAAAGGCTTGGGCAGAACCTACTACAGCTGAGCATACACTTTCCCTGTGATTCAGTACTTCTACTCCTGGGTGGATAGTCAGCAGAGGTATGTACGTATATCTAACGAAAGACATGTATGAGAATATTAACAACAGCACTGTGTATAGTAGCAAAAAACAAAACAGAAACAACCCGGATATCCACCAGCAGTAAACTGTGGAACAGCCACATAATGGAATCTTTACAGCCATCAGAACTGAACAAGCTATGGCTACCCACGACATGGATGAATCTCACAAATGTAATGTTGAGTGAAAGACACCAGACACAAAAAGGTAGACTCTACATTATTTCACATGTATTGGGTTGCCAGAAGGTTTGTTTGGGTTTTCCATATGTTGCAGAAAAACCTGAACAAACGTTTTGGCCAAGCCAATATTAACTTCAAAAATAGGCAAACTGGGGCTTCCCTGGTGGCGCAGTGGTTAAGAATCCACCTGCCAGTGCAGGGGACATGGGTTTGAGCCCTGGTCCGGGAAGATCCCACATGCCGCGGAGCAACTAAGCCCGTGCGCCACAACTACTGAGCCTGTGCTCTAGAGCCCGCGAGCCACAACTACTGAGCCCATGTGCCACGACTACTGAAGTCCGCGCACCTAGAGCCTGTGCTTCACAACAAGAGAAGCCCATGCACTGCAACGAAGAGTAGCCCCTGCTCACCACAACCAGAGAAAGCCCATGTGCAGCAACAAAGACCCAATGCAGCCAAAAATAAATTAATTAATTAAATAAATTAAAATATATATATATATAAATATTTTTTTAAAAAATAGGCAAACTGTATCTGTGGTGTTGGAGGTAAGGAACAAAGGAGGGGATGAGAGGGGGACTTCTGCAGAGGGTCACGTGCTGCTTCCTGGCCTAGGTGCTGATTAGATGGGTGTGTCACTTTGTGACAATTCATGGAGCTGAACACATGATTTCTGCACTTCCCTGTATTATATTATACTTCATTAAGGAGTTTTAAAATATTCATGATTATTTTATCAGGAAAATTCCCAAGTATGAATTTTCTCTGTTAAGGCCATTTATAAGTTTTTGGCAGTTGGCACTACCATGGGTTGGGTTGAATTGTGTCCTGCCAAAATGTTGAAGTCCTAATCCTGGCTACGTGTAATATGGTCTTTATTTGGAAATAGGGTCTTTACAGGTGTAACCAAGTTAAACGAGGTCATACTGGATAAGGGTGGGCCCTAAATCCAACGACTACAAAACAGGGAACGCCAAGGATTGCCGGCAGCCATTAGATGCTGTGAGAAAAGCATGGAACAGATTCTCGTTCAGAGCCCCCAGAAAGAACCCACCCCACCAGTGCCTTGACTTCTGACTTCTTGCCTCCTGAACTGTGAGACGATACATTTTTGTTGTTTTAAGTCTCTCGGCTTGTGGTAACGTGTTAGGGCAACCCTAGGAAACTAATATAAGTACGAAATTCTAAGCAGGATTACTTTTTGATCCCTACTCAGCCTCTTGGTAGAAGGCAGAAAATGTTCCCAAGAGGTGGTTATAAAGTAATCATTTTGATAACCCTCTTGTTGACCAAGCCCAGGTCATCTCCCTGACCTTACAATGGAAATGATTGAATCAGCCCATTCCCCTGAGCATGAAAGTCATTACAGAACCTGGAGGCACAGGAAGGAGGAGAAAGTGAGCAGAGGGAAGAAATGTGGCACAATTTTCAAATATCATCAATCCTAATTCTCAACTATTAAGGTTATGCAAAGATAGCATTACCTTTTCTACTTAACTCCTTGCTCATTACATAATAATTCAGGTTTACTTTACAAAAATCAGAGAATATAGGAAAGCAGATAAAAGCTATTCATAATCCACACCCCAAAACATCCACCATTCACACTTGGACTTATTGCCTGCCAGATGTTTTCCTTTGCACGTATCTATATTTTCATTTTTACAAGAGAAATACCATCACTTCCTAATTGCCTCCGTGTCTTTGCTTCCTTTTTCTTGATAAACACAGATTTTAAAAATACTCCTGAGACCCATTCTACCTCCCCACCACACATTTCTGCTTTTGATTTGCATCGCACCGTCCTCTCCCGGGGCCCCTTCCTGTGGCCACCACATTCTTTCACACAAGGAGTCAGTTCTCTCTCCAGCCCTGAGTTCACATGGGGAGGCCTGGATTACCACGCAAACAGCACCAGAGAAAAGGGTGATCTCCAAAGGCTTCTTTAGAATAGTTGTTACCTTTCCCCAGATATCAGATTTGCGTTTTCTTTTAGACCTCAGGTGCTGAGAGTTGAGTTAATTACGCTCCTCCATTAAAGACATGATTATCCCCCACACCTGGACCAAGAACTCCTGGGTTTTAGTATGTTCCTTTACACACCAAGTCTCCACTTCTTCTCGCTTCCCCCCATTCACATCCATCCTGGAAGACTGTGCCGGGCAGCTTCTATTTGCACCTCCAGGGCCACTCTCCATTTCTCTTGGTCCAGCTCTGAGTCCCTGGCGGCTCATCTGTAGGGTGAACATCAACAGCTTGTTTGCCCCCTGGGTTTTTACTGGGTTTGGCCAATGAAAAGTACTGTCAGGAGAGCCAGAAGGTGGCAGGAAGGAGAAGCTGGGGTATTTGACCCCTTTACCTGCCAGTGAGTAAGGTCCTCTGGTGGGAGAAAGTGTTGGCTGCATCCTCCAGCTCCTGGAGGCTGGTCCTCTCCAGGGAGCTCTCTCACCTCATTCAGCTCTTCAGGTGTAGGGCATGTGGAGGTCCCAGGGCTGCTCCTAGCTCCTGGACACTTTACCACTGACGGTTGCTTTTCCTAACACTGCTCCTGTCTTTGTAAATAGTCCTTGTATTAATTCTGCAATTCTGCAATGTGTATGCCTATCTTTTTCTTGCCTGGATCCTGTCAGATGCACAAATGTATGTGTCATTGTAAATTATGGAATGTTCCTTTGTATGCACACGTGTGTGTTCCTATGTATTTAATGAGTAGAATATTACCTGTTTCTTATGCATTTAGCATAACACTGTTTATACGGCCTGCATTCTCGTAAACACTCGAGGTTGTTGCTTCTAACTGCATGCAGCATTGCTCCCGTGCATCTCTCCTCTTACTTCTCCAGCCCCTAATGAGGAACTGCCTCCAACTTCCAGCCTTCACAGGCAACACCACATTAAATCCAAATTTTCATCAACTTCTTTTTTTTTTTTTTGGCTGTGCTGCGCAGCAGGTGGGATCTTAATTCCCCTACCACAAATGGAACCTGTGCCCCCTGCATTGCAAGGGCAGAGTCAACCACTGGACCACCAGGGAAGTCCCGAATTTTCATCAACTTTTTAACCCAACATTTTTCAGTTCTTTTCAGTTCTTTTCTTGGTGTCAGTTCTGTATTTACGCCAAGAACAGTGATTTTATGAGTAAATCACACTGCATAAACCTCAAGTGTATGTTGCTCCTTTAAAAGGTGCTTTTGGAATGTGTTTTTTCCTGATTTTTCCACTACGATCTTAAATTGTGTAAAAAAAAAAATGACAAGAATCACATAAGCTACCATTCATTGAGCAGTTCCTATGTGCTGGGTTCTCTCCTAAGTCGGTTCTGAGCTGTAGCTCATCAAAAGCATGGGAAGGAAGGCAGCGTGGACTCGCTCGCCAGGGCTGATGGTTAAATTTTCAAGAATTTTGCAATCCAGCTACTAAACACAACAATTATTTAAAAATTAAATTACGTTAACCCACAATTAAATAAGTTTACATTAACAACAAATGTGCTGAAAACCGAAGACTCATCAGTTCCTACTTATTTTACTACCCTTAACTGTTCTCTAGGCTCAAATTATGTCTGTTGTACCTGGACAGGGTATAACAGAGCACATCTCTTTCCAACTCCACATTCAAAGATGTTACATTGCTATCTTAAAATCAGCTGTGGTGGGAGTATTTGTACCGTGGAAATTAGCAAATGCTATAATAAATCAGGAGTTCCCCCCATCGGCACAGCTGGTTAAGCATTTATCAGCAACACAACCGTCCTATGAGACTGGTACATTTTCATTTTACAGATGAGAAAGTGAGGTTTAAAGGAGTCAAAGAACTGTCTCAAATCTTAAAGCTACTGAAAGCTAGAATTGGGATTCCAATGAGAGCTCATGTAATTCCAGGCCACACCCACCCAAGGGTATCGTAGAACAATAGGGGAAAGACATAGTAACTAAAAGGTAGGGTTTTGTTGTATAGCACCCGCGGGGCAGACAAGGAAGCTAGGCACAGGGGGGTTAAGTTATTTGTCCAAGATTATATGCTTAAGGAAGAGAAAGGCAGGGTGGAGTTTAATCCAAAGACTCCTGGCCCTAGAGCTCCCCCGCTTCCCCACCACTCTCGGATGCCCTTAGGCACCGGAAAGGGCAGGGCCAAGGTACCATTTTCTTTCTCTGTGTCTCTCTCCCGGCCTCTCGCTCTCTCTTGCCACGTGATACCCTCTTTATGCTTCTCCCTGCGCTTTATTTTCCTCTCTCTGCTTTTGTGCATCCATTTCTGCCTCGCAGTTCCTAAGTCCTAGATTCAAGAACCTGCCCAAGCTGACGAGAGAATGCCCGTTCCAGAAAATACCAAGTTCCCAAGGCAAGGTCTTACTGGCCCAGCCTGGGTCACGTAGCTGCCCCTGATTTCATCTAAGCGTCCAGCAGGGCTGCTGGGCCTGCACCTCTCCCCCATGGGTAAGGGAAGCAATGCTGGGAGGGGGTGGGCTGAGCAAATACCCAGAGGGTGTCTACACCCTTCTTACCAGGTACCCAGCCAGTGGGACCGCTGGGACGCTGGGGCAAGAAGAATAATAGTGATAATATTAATCACTCCTCGAGTTCCCAGAATGTGCTTCACAGATACTGCTTCATTTAATACAATAACCCCATGGAGTGCATCTTATTATTATCATCATCACCCTTATTTTACAGATGCGTTAACTGAGGCACAGAGAGATTGATAGTTAGTGAGGGGCGAGGCCAGGATTCCGGCCCAACTGAATATCCTCAGGGCCGGCCAGCACGCTGATCTGCTACACCTAACTGCTCACATCTGCCAGACCTCCCTTTCAGATCTGCTGGGAGGACCAAATTAGATAACAATGCCTTGGGGAGCCTTCTAAGCTCTATAAAAACGAAGAGTCTCTCGTCTGTCCCTGTGTCGTCCTTTATGCTGGAATCAAGGCAGTGATACAGAAACAGACGTGGGGCACATTTTAGGTCAGTTTGCCCTACCTACCTCTCCTCCACAATTCCCGCCAGAAGACTCACCCTTTGGCCTTAAACCATATCTGTCGGAGGCCTCCAGTAAACCTTAAACATGTAACTTAGAAGAGGCAATAAAGCTTTTATTAGACCAATAGTCGTGGCTAAGTTTTCTCCAGTGAGGGCTTTGGGGGAGTAGGAGAGAGGGTAAGTGTAGCTTGCATATTTAATTAGGACAGCTGGGGGAAGCAAGATTCAGGTGGAGAGGATCAGGGCTGAGAGAGGAGCCTGGTAGCAGGCAGGGGGCTGCAGAGCAGAGGCAGGGCTCTGCAGCAGGGGAGAGGGCGCTCCACAGGCAGTGGCGTTAAGTGCCGGCCGCGTCTTTTCAGGATCTTAGCTGTCAGAATCACTGTGAGCCAGACGAATCCCTGCATTGTACAGATGAGGAAACCGAGGCCCAGACCTACTGACGACCAGGCTGTCACGGTCTCTTTTCTGGTTCACCATGTGACCTCTGTTGACCCCTGAAAAATTCCCTGAATGTGTTCTTCCAGGAAGGTTTCCCCTGCTTGTGGCAGACACCAGAGAGTCACCACCCGGGATGCAGGGATGCGAAAAAGGACACAGGCAGAAAGACACGGGACTCCCAACCTGAGCTTCCTCAAGTGCCTTCACTTCCATTGCTGTTCTTGCTTGATGGGAAGTTGTGCCAGTGTGGTAAGAACCTTCGTTCCTCCCCGACACTTTACAAAAGCACTGCTAACCCCCCTGCCTGACAGTCAAGACCTCCTACCTTCTCTATTTGTCAGCCTTCCTTTCCTCTCCTTGCCAACAAGGGCAACACCTCTGACTATCCCGGCACCCAGAGCTGCATTCACTGTGATTGAAGTTTCATGATTTTTTTTTATTTATTTGGGGTACGCAGGCCTCTCACTGCTGTGGCCTCTCCCGTTGCGGAGCACAGGCTCCGGACGCGCAGGCTCAGCGGCCTGGCTCACAGGCCCAGCCGCTCTGCGGCATGTGGGATCTTCCCGGACCGGGGCACGAACCCGTGTCCCCTGCATCGGCAGGCGGACTCTCAACCACTGCGCCACCAGGGAAGCCCTGAAGTTCCATGTTTTATATTCTGTCTTCACAACGAGCTCGTCAGCCTGAGGATGGCTCCCAGGTAAGTCTTTTCAATGGCGCTCAATGAGGGTTTTACTTATCCACTGTCACGTTCTTCTCCTCTCCTCCCCCATAAATGCCTGTTCCAAATCGTCTCTGTTCTTTTCACACCCGTGGTAACAACAGGGAGGGCGGCCCAGCACAGAGCCTCCAGCCTGCCAGGCACTTTATACACAGCTGCTTACGGAATCCCCAGCAGGAGGGGACGTGGTCTGTTTTGCAGATGAGAAACCTGAGGCTCAGGGCTACTAAGTGGCAGCTGGCAGGGTGTGAGCAGCAGGTGAAAGTTCAAGTCCATGTCTGCCTGCCTCCAAAGCCCCTGCTATTTCACCCTCCACCCGCTCACTTTGGTGAAGAAAATTGAGACCACCAGGTGTAAAGCATCTTAACTTCCTGCCACCCACGTCTAAAGGCATCGATCTCCACATTCATCTTCACATCCCTTCCTGTCTCAGAGGATGAATGTCCCAGCTCCTCCCTGAGTCCAGCCTCTCCGTCTGCACTCCCATCCCGCTTAATGCTTGATCCCCTCCCACTTGCACCAAGGTCCTGCTCCATAAATGAGCTCCCCTCTCTGTGTCCTCTGTTTCCTCCTCTCCAGGAGATGTCCCCCCTCAGCCCCTTAACATGCTCAAGTCTCTTCCATTATTCTTCAGAACAAACAGACAAACTTGATCGTGGTTCCTCAAAAAGTTAAAACTAGAATTACCCTATGACCCAGTGATTCCGCTTCTAGGCATATACCTGAAAGAATTGAAAACAGTTAAACATTTGTACACAAATGTTATAGCAGCACTATTCACAATTGCCAAAAGGTGGGAAAAATCCAGATGTTCTGAAACTAGAAAGAGGTGGTGGTGGTACTACACTGTGAAAGTACTAAATACCACTGAACTGCACACTTTAAAACGGTTAGTTTTATGTCATGTGAATTTCATCTAGATAAAAAAAAAAAAAAAGAGGGGAAAAAATCTTGATCCTGTGTGAACCCCTGTAGCTATCACCCATCTTTCTCCTTCTGAATCACCAACTGTCTTGCATATTAGTCCATATCCACCATCTGTGCTTTCCTGTTCCTGGTTCACTCCTGAACCCACCTCAATCTGGCTTCTCTGCCTCCGTTCTTCCCCCCAGGCTGTCCTGTTCAAAGCTACTAATAAGTGCATAATTATCAGATCCCGTGACTACTTTTCAGCTCTTACCATAATAGTACCTATCAGACTAATACACCCAACTGTGCTTTGGGTGTCTGGTGGGTAACTCACACTTCATGTGTGTACACCTGAAGCCTACCACCCACTCAGACAACCTGCTTGTGCAGTCACTTCTTCTGTTGGCATCAAGAAAAGGATACCTAACTGAAAGGGATTTAACCAGAGGAGCGCATTATCACGTGTATTTAGAAATCCAGAGGAAAGCTTTTAGAATTGGTTAATTCAGTAGTCCACGGGCCCAGGCATGTAATTTCCATCCTTCAGTTCAGCCATCTGCAGAATACTGACTCGATCCTTAGGTTTCCCTACCGCCTCCACCTCATGTTTGAAAGATGGTTGCCACAGTTCCGGGCATCACATTGTGGACATGGCAGCAAACAGCAGAAGAGGGGGAACATTTCCAAGCAGTTTTTTCACTCAGGGCCTTTGGTCAGGACCACTGATTTAGGCCTAGCTTCAAAGGAGACTGATAAAGCAAGTATTTGACTTTTTTTTTTTTTTTTTGACCTCCACTATGGGGAGGAAGTCCGTGCCATTTACAACAAATTTTGGAGACCCCCTGCTCTAGCCTATCACCAAATCTTGCATATTTTATCTTCTAAGTAATTCTCCAGTCTGCTTCTTTCTCTCCATACTTTCATTGCTCTACTGAGGGCTTCTCCATCATCTCTAATTTAAGCTAATGAGATAGACTCCTCTTAACTGGCCTCCCTGTCTCCAGTCTTGCTGTCCCCCCACCCTCAATTCCACCCCCAGCAAAGCTAAAATGCAAATGTGATCATGTCATACTCCTTAAAATCCCCTTTGCCTTCAAAACCAAGTCCAAGCACTTGGTGGTGCACACTAAGTCCTTCATGACTTGGTGCCTGCCCCCCTGTTGATGACCACAACATTCTTAAGGCTTAGGAATATCAAATATAGTTAGTTCTCTGCTCCCCCCATGGTCTTTGCACCTCCTGGCCTTTGCATGAAACACCTTCCTCCATCCCTCCCCACTCCTCTCATCTGGCAAACTCTGTTCATCCCACTAAATTCTGTTCAGGTATCACCTCCTCCAGGAAGCCTTCTCAGAACTCACCACCTTCCATGCACCCCTGTTTCCCTGCCTACATTTATCTCTTCACTTTGTGCATTATATAAAAATTACCACCCCACTTCCTTAGACTGAGCAACAGGAGGGCGAAGATAGTTTCTGTTTTGACTTGGTATCACTAGCATCTAGGAGGGGGTCTGGCACATAGCTCCTCAGTAAAAGTTAATTGAACGGAACAGAGACTATCTTTCAGTTGCCTCTGTGTGCTTACAGATCTCTCTAGCTCTACCCCTGCAACTTACAAGTGCAGCAGGTAGTTGCTAATGTTGCCTCCTCACTTTTGGGACAAAGACCCTGTTTTATACCCTGTGCACCCTTCATAGCAGATGGTCCAGTGCCTTGTACATGGTACGTACCCAATAGGTATTTCTAAAGGATCTAGGAATTATTTTGTAAAATCATGTACAGTTGACCCTTGAACAACGTGGGGGTTAGGGGCACCCACCCTCCACGCAGTCGAAAATCCAAGTATTTACACGCACACACGTTTCCGCCATATATACAGTTCCTCACCTCTGGATTCAACTAACCTTGCATTGCAGTATTTACTACTGGAAAAGATCCACATATAAGTGGACCCATACTGTTCAAACCCCTGTTTTTTAAGGGTCAACTGTATATATATATATATATTTTAAAATTTTTTAAAAATGTATTTATTTTATTTATTTATTTTTGGCTGCGTTGGGTTTTCGTTGCTGCGTGCAGGCTTTCTCTATTTGCGGCGAGCGGGGGCTACTCTTCGTTGCGGTGCGCGGGCTTCTCATTGCGGTGGCTTCTCTTGCTGTGGAGCACGGGCTCTAGATGCACGGGCTTCAGTAGTTGTGGCGCGCGGGCTCTAGAGCACAGGCTCAGTAGTTGTGGTGTACAGGCTTAGTTGCTCCGCGGCATGTGGGATCTTCCCGGACCAGGGCTCAAACCCGTGTCCCCTGAATTGGCAGGCTGATTCTTAACCACTGTGCCACCAGGGAAGCCCCCTAACTATATATTTTTAAGGTGAGTTTTACTTTTTCTTTTAATTTTACAATTACAACATCATTGTAGAAAATGTATAAAGAATGGAAAAGCCTTAAGAAAAAAGTAAAATTCTCTAATGACCCTTCAACCTACATTAGTGTTGGAATGGATTTCCTCCCTGTCTTTTTTTATGTGCAAGATCTTAGGGAGTGGGGAGAGGGGAGTGCAGCTGTTACACAGGTGTATGTTTAAATCCCGCTGTTCCCTACTTCTGCTGCTGGTTAATTGACCATTAGGATGGCCGCTTTGCCTGGATCTCACTTTTTTACACTGTGGGCAAACACTGGAGATTCGGCAGTGAAGGCCCCTTGATTTCTGGAAATCAGCCTTCTCTCTACCTTCTTACATTAGTGGGAAAGCAGGCAGAGCACTTCGTATATGCCTCAGAGATCCTACATCTAAGAACAAGGAGCTGTGGGACTTCCCTCGTGGTCCAGTGGTTAAGACTTCGCCTTCCAATGCAGGGGGTGCGGGTTCGATCCCTGGTCGGGGAGCTAAGATCCCACATGCCTTGGGGCCAAAAAACCAAAACATAAAGCAGAAGCAGTATTGTAACAAATTCAATAAAGCCTTTAAAAATTGTCCACATCAAAAAAAAAAATCTTTAAAAAAAAAACCAAGGAGCTCAGGATGTACCGTAAAAAGCCTCTGGCAAAGGAGACATGCATCTCGCCTCTTGGGAAGGGAAGTTTACTCATCTGGGGCAGGGCTTAAGGAAGTCACCCAGCAAGGAGGGGGCCCCTGAGGGCTGAGCTCAGGCCATTTCACTAGGAAAAGTCCTGGGGTGAGTGGGAAGGAACATGAGCCTGGGCGTGAGGAGGATATGCTTAAGAGGAACACAGAAAGGGCAGACTCAGCATTAGGAGTTGTAGGATGTGTTTCTGGCGTAGATCAGGAGCTCCCATTTATTGAGCACCGGATGCAGAAGCTGTTGAGATTAGAGCAGGCTTCTGAATGACATCCACCACCCACCTCATCTGTTCCCCACCGGTTCTGAACCATTCGAAACAATAGAGGGCTCTGACAGCTGGAGACCAAAATGACAGACCAGTATTGGCGAGCCCGGCTTAGGTTTATGGCAAAAATGGGCTTCCTTTTATTGCCAGTGAGTATCAGGCCAATATATTAATAACAGCTGGCCCCAGGCAGTGATGGAAAAGCCCTGGCCTCCCCCTGTAGTGAGTCTCCCTCCACCATATAAGGTGGATGAGCAAGGTAGAGTGTGCGCTTCGGCGGCTGCTGGGTCCCAGAGGGAAAGTGGAGAGACGACTACTCCCAAATGTGCCAGCCAGGTAATTCCCGCCTTTTCCTCCACACACATGTACACTCCACAGCTAGCATTTTGACCAACACATAAAAGGTGCTCATTCAATATGTGATGAATGAATGAAACCACGGTAAGTTCGAGGGGGGTCTGATATCTCGCTGAACTCAAGGAGTCCAGTGACTGTAGGAGATAAAATCGGAGTTGGAAGGTCTTGTATCCTAGGAGTCTTGAGGAGGGGCCTGAAAGGAGCCAGGAGTGCTACACGCATTGATGTCCCTCCACACGGAAACATGAAGCAAGGGGAAAGGAAGTTCCACACAAGAGGCATCATGCTGGGAGCTTTACGTATTTTTAATCTCTATTCTGAACAAACCTGTAAGGAAGATATTAATATCTCCATTTTGAGATGAAGAAACTAAGAGGAGTTAAGTCAGAGCACATCATACAGCTAGCTGGTGGTAGAGCTGGGATTTGAATCCAGGTTTTTCTGAATCCAGGGTCCATGCTTTTTTCACATGGTACACCGCCCTCCCAATTTCCTTATGAACACCATCCACTTATGGGGCAGGCCCTTACCCATCTGAGAACCCTTGCTAGCAAGGCATGTCAAGATGTAGGGGCTATAAGCATAGTAAAAATAGCCTTTTTTAAAAAAAAAAACTTGGTTATGGGTTCAGAATAGGGGGAAGACGTTGTGGTTGGAGTGATCAAGGGGGTAGAAGGTGGACTTTGAGGAACAAATAAGATTCCAGTGGATTTGGGGTTTTTTTCTTATTATTCTGGTTTGTTGGGTCATAAGAATCAGCCCACACAGCCCTTGCTCTTCTCTCATGTGTGTTCATTTCTGGGTATTAGTTTAGGTTTTGGTTCCATCCTCAATTATCTGGGGCAGGTTTCTTACCCTTTCTGAGTTTGGATGTCTGCATCTGTAAAATGTGATTGCCGTAAAGACTAAACTAGATGAGTCCATGAAAGTCCTTGGGTCACAGCCCCGTTCAACTCTTTCCCCTCCATCTCTCTTGATTTTGAATCATTTTTCGTTGCTGCTTTTAGAAAACCCCGCTGCATGTTCACTTTTGGAGGCCTCCCTGATTTTGATGCTGCCTGATTTTGATGCTGAACTGCTGGACACCTGCCCCAGAGCCCTCATTTAAAGCCTTATCTCCAGCCCTTGCACAAACGTTATCTCCCTTCTTACAAGGGCAGAGACGAGATGTCTTGATCTGATTCTTCCACGGACACCTGCTGCTGTGTACAATGAAGCACATTTCTGTTTAGGAAAGGAGAGCTGGTGAAAGTGTGGAGCTGAGTCCCAGCAACAGGGTGGTCTTGGGTTCCCTGAATTCTTCACACGTGACGTCTGGGTCTGCCAGTCCCTGGGTTGGAGGATGGAGCAGGCCGGCCAAGGCTTCCTACCATCAGCACTGGGTGCATGTGTGCAAGCGCACGTGTGTGTGTGTGAAGGTTTTGTCCTTGTTTGGGGGTTTTGTGGTGATTCCGGGAGATCCTGGACTGGCTTGGATCCACCCAGGTTTCCAAATGGTTCCTCGATCTCCAGAAATAGCTTCAAGAATTAGTTGCACCTTCTAAGGTTGTTTGCCTCTTACACATACAGAAAGCTCTTCTTCCTTCTTTCCTTCCCACCTCTGAACCCCCCTCCCAGGCCACATCATTTTAACAGCAGAGACTATGTGTGTTTCATCTTTATACCTCCTGCTTGTCATTTGCCCATCCTCTCCACACACATGTACCCTCCACAGCTAGCATTTTGACCAACACATAAAAGGTGAGCATTCAATATGTGATGAATGAATGAAACCACGGTAAGTTCGAGGGGGTCTGATATCTCGCTGAACTCGAGGAGTCCAGTGACTGTAGGAGATAAAATCGGAGTTGGAAGGTCTTGTATCCTAGCCCAGCTCTGCCAATATGTAGTAATAGTAATGAGGATGAGGATGATACAGATGATAATAGAATAAGAGCTAACATTCATTCATCGCCTTCTACGTTCCTGTACACGCAAAGCTCTTTCCAGACATTTGTTACCTGACTCAATCCTTACAACAGCCCTTAAAATAATGACCCTCACCCCCACTTTACAGAGGAAGAGTCTGGTGCTTAGACGAGTTAGTTCACTTGCCCAAGGCCCCCACCTCCCTACCCCAGCTAGTAATTGGTGATTTGACACCGCTTGGCTATCCTGGCACCTGAGCTTTTTACCCATGTGCCACCTCTCTGCATGTCCTCGCCCCCTGGGTGACTTGGGCCAAATCACTTCCCCTCTCTGGGCTTTGCTGTCCTCATCTGTGAAATGGAAGACAGGGGACAGATGACATGATGACTAAGGTCCCTATTAGAACTCTCTTTCCACCAGATCAGAAGCAACACCAAATGGTAACCCCTCCTGTTCGCAGAGGCTTTTACAGTTCATAACGCCCTTACTCATGCTTCTCATTAAGCAGATTGCCTTGGAAACAGGATTTGCCTGCATGGTTAGACCAGCTCCCCAGAGACACTGCTCGGGAAGTCTTGGCAGGAGGGTGCACTTCCAGAAGCAGGGCTGCCTGTGCTTACCCTGAGATCCTAGGAGGCACTGCCCGTCCTTCCAACTCGGGTTGTCTTCCCAGAGGCAGGGGTCCTGATCGAGAGCAGCTAGACTAGTGAAGCCACCTCCCTGCACAATCTGGCAAGGCGGGGCCGGCCACTGGGCAGCAAGGTCTCTAGGAAACACCTCGTTCCGGACAGAAATGATGTAAACAGTTCCAGGAGGCTGGATTCACCCATTCTGTGTAGTTCACTCATTCATTCACTTGTTCATTCATTCAACAAACAGATATTAAATATCCATGATGGGACCTCACCATGCAAGGAACTTGGAATAAACGATGACACCTTCTCTTAAGGAACTCATCACTGGAAAAAGTGGAGATCCAGACAGTCAAACAGATAAATCAACACAATGCAGCACTCTTTGGCTGTGGGACCCTAGAACATTGCATACCCTCTCTGAAACTTAGTTTCCTCACCAACCAAACGGGGCTAATAATATCCTATCTTCTGTTTCATCTTCTGCAGCTCCCCACATTCTGTGGATCACTTCCTGTTTCCGAAATACACCAGATGCTTAAGCTCCCATCCCTTTGCCTCACCATTCCCGCTGCTCTTTCTGTCTGGGGTGCCCCTTTCCGATGTCTCATAAATACCAACTCAACCCCAGCACCTATCATAGTAGAAGATGAATACATATTTGCTCAGTGAGTAAATCCCTCAAGATCAAGTTTCTCTCTCTCTCCCTGTCCCCCTCCCCCACTCCTCTCCTCAGCTTCCTCTTTCCCTCTCCCACCACCCTCCTCCCTCTCCCTTAGCCAGACCTGATTTCCCCAGGCAGAACAATTATTTGCTTGTCTCCCCATTAAAATGCAAACCTCTTATGTGCAGATGCTGTGAATGACACAGAACATCAGTGGTTAGTAAACATTAGTAAAAGTGAAAAACAAGCTGGTCAGGAAAGGTATTATTATCTTCATTTAATAATGACTCTTAGGTTTTGAAAAATCCCAAAGAACTTGCGAATCCTCCTGGAAGGTTAAGCAACTTGCCCATCACACAGGGCTCCAGGCGGCCTCATTTTCTGACCTGAATCTGAGCCATCAGACCACAGCTTTCCTTGGCATTTAAGAAAAAGGGCTTATTTCACAAATCCTAAATGCACGTTTTCCAACATCTCAGAGATTGGGATGTATTTTTCTTTTTTGAAGGGTACATAAAATAATGGTGATGTATTTTGCAAGCAATGTGTCCTTAGATTTGATGAAATACTAATTGTTCATATCATGAAATAACTGGAAAAACTGGAAGCAACTTATTATACATTTGGCAGCTAGAAGGCACTTTTATATAATTGAATAATACAAAATAATGATAAATACTGTTAATATTTATAATTAATTATAAATGTGTGTGTATAGAGGAAAACCATTTGTAATACTTTGCTTTTACTAACAAGTCTTGGCTTAAATCTGATTTTATTTTATTTTTTTTTGATGGCTTAGGTGCATTTTATTTTGAACAACATTTCTGTATTGATAGCCACCGTGGTGTAAGCAAGAATCCCCTGAGGTTAATAAGATGACAGGTGTTCTTTCTTTGCAGCTGAGTTTTAATTACTCCAAAATGGATAATTCCAGTGTTATCTTTATTTTTAAAATGTATTACTTAGAAATAATTTCTAACTTACAGAAAAGTTGCAAGAATAGTACAAAGAACGCTTGCATACCTTTCACTTAGAGCCACCAGTTTTTAAAACTTTGATTCATCGTGTTATTTCTCTCTCTCTTCTCTCACTGTCTCTATTTGTGCTCACATAATTATTTTTTATGAAACATTTGAGAGTAAGTTATATATGTCATGTCCCTTTACCCCTTAATGTTTAAATATGCATTTCTTAAGAGAAAGGGTATTCTTTTACAATACATGGCCACAGAACCTCTAGCAAATTCCAGAAATATAATATTGATACCACACTTTTATCTAAGCTACTGTCCACAGTCCAGCTTAATCAATTGTCCCCATTATGTCTATTATAGGAACTTCTTTTCTCCTTGTCCAGAATCCAGTGCACTGTATTCCATTGTCCCATTTTTTTTGTCTCCTTTATCTGGAACAGTTCATCATCTTTCTTTATCTTTCACGACATTGACAGTATTTAAGAAACCTAGACTTTTAGGTTATTTGATGTTTCCTCATAATTTGATTCAGGCTGTGCCTTTGGGGGCTGGAATATGACATAAGTGATGTTGTGTCCTTCTCAAGGTATCACATCTAGAAACACCTGATGTCTATTTGTCCCTTTGTGGTGATAGTAGCTTTCACCCCTTAGTTATCAAGTGTGCCTTTTCCACAGTATGGTTTTCTATCGCTCCTTTTGTAACTGATAACTAATTTGTGAGAAGATACTTTGAGACTGTAAATTTCCTATTCCTTATTGGACTTCTTCCCCACCTCCCACATAGAATCCGTTAATGAATCTTACTTGAATCAATTTTTGCTATTAATATATAGTTGCAAAATGGTGATTTTTAAAAATCTAATCATTCCTTTTACATTTATTAATTGTAAGAAAGAACTTATTTATTTATTATCAAAATGGACTATAGGGTCTTATTTTATTCAACAGGTTACAATCCATTACTGTCTGTATTTATTTTGATGCTCAAAATTGTCATAGGTTTGGCCAGTAAGAGCCCATTTAAGCTGGTTCTTGTGCCCTTTGACATGCTCTACAATCATTTTTTCAAATTTTGAGCATTTCCTGTCTTTTTTTTTCTATTCCCTTATTTATTTTATTTCTTTATTTATTTTTTGGCTGTGTTGGGTCTTCGTTGCTGCACGCAGGCTTTCTTTAGTTGCGGCGAGCGGGGGCTACTCTTCGTTGCGGTACACGGGCTCCTCATTGCGGTGGCTTCTCTTGCTGCGGAGCACGGGCTCTAGGTGCACGGGCTTCAGTAGTTGCAGCACGCGGGCTCAGTAGTTGTGGCGCACGGGCTTAGTTGCTCCGCGGCATGTGGGATATTCCCGGACCAGAGCAGGAACCTGTGTCCCCTGCATTGGCAGGCAGATTCTTAACTACTGCGCCACCAGGGAAGCCCCTCCTGTCTTTCTTTCTGGTGCAGGAAGATGTTCTAGGCTTATCTTGTATCTGCTGTGCCCCAGCTTTGGAATTAGCCACTTCTCCAAGGGGACTGCATGCTTTTAGTGAATGATGGCATTTAGAAACCAAGATCTGAGTGCATTGTATGCCTGTGTTTCATTTTTCTTCTTTTCAGTTATCTGTATCTTCTATTTTTAAACACAAACAAGCATATACTTCTTTACAATAAAGAAACTTATCTATACGTTATTTTTAAAGAGAAGAAAAACAACCAAAGATAGTTGTAACAGATCCCCTTGGGACCCAACATTCTTTGGCCCCATGAGAAGACTTTTCATCCACTGACTTTGTCAAATGCCAGAGGAAGTAGTTCCAAAACAGAGTCTGGCCCAGGAGGTCACTGGGTGGTACTGTCCTTCCTCCATCTCCAAAGCACAGGGAGGCACACAGCAGAGTCTGTCTGCGGGGGAAGAGCTCAGGGTCCAACTTGGAGGCTGGGAGTGGTGCCCCAGGCAGGGAGCAGAGCAAGAATCCATCCAAACCAGCAGCTGATAGGAAAAGAAGGGGCCACGCTCCCCAGCCGCAACCCCCATGTTTGTACAGAAACCAGCCCAGCAGGCTGATGCATCCACCACACACACACACACACACACACACACACACACACACACACACACAC